>NC_143575.1:91106196-91442077 GCF_048544385.1 Mastigoproctus giganteus | reverse complement strand
TTCCTATATACATTGCACTCCCCAAATTCCAACTCTGCACTGCCTATATCTGTATGACACCACGTCTCTGATATCCCAACAATATCTGCCTTTGATGTCTTCACTAGCACTTCAAGCTCATCAAATTTATTACCTATACTCCTAGCATTGGTATACATGCATCTGTTCCTGCTCCTAGCCACCCTAACACAGCCCATGTATTTACTTGTTCCACTATGACTCCCAGCAGTCCTGGAAATCTCCATTACTTTGCTTTCCAGTCTGCTGCCCATTCTAATAGAAGCAGTGCAAGAATCACTTTTGCCTCTGCCTGCGGCCACTGTTAACCTTTTAGTCTGTGTGTCCCCCCCATGCTAGCAGTTTTCTGACCCACCTAACACTGCCTCGATAGCATCAGCAAATATTCTTGCACCCTTTCTATTTAAGTATATCCCATCCCTGTAGAAGCAATCTCTCCTGTCAACGAGCACAGACCAGGCTGAAAAAAATTCTACCCCTTGAACCGTGCACAATCTCTCCAGGGCCGAATTGATTAGCATTAGCAGAGGCATTTGATGCAAGAAAGCAAGCTTATGCAGCATCAGCCAAACAAAAATAAAGTAAAATAAATAAATAAAAAATAACCACTTCCACTTCACCCCTCTGTTCGTTCGAAATACCTGTCCAGCTGAGCCTTAAACTTATTTAGGCTATCAACTTCCACGACAAGGGATGGAAGTCTGTTCCACCTACCAACCACCCGCTGGCTAAAGGCAAATTTCCGCATATCTATCCTACATCTGTCTTTCCTCAATTTGAATTTATGCCCTCTCAGGTGATTATTCTGAGCAAGAGGAAGAATCCCATCAGCATTGAGCATGCTCAAACCATTCAAGGCTTTATACACCTCTATCAGATCACCTCGCTGGTGCCTAGTCTCCAGACACTGTAATTCGCAAAACTTAAGCCTTTCTTCGTAAGAGCACCCCTTTGTTCCATTCACTAATCTTGTTGCCCTTCTCTGTACTCGTTCCAGCAGCTCTTGAAATGAGGCCTCCAGGCCTGTATACAGTACTCTAGGTGTAGCCTGACCATTGCCTTATACAAGGGAATAATCACATCCTTATCCCTGCTAGAAAAATTCCTATATATCATTGACAATACACCATGAGCTACTCTTGCAGCCCGTCTGCACTGCTCAGAGAACTTCATATCTGCCTGCAGAACCACCCCCAGGTCCCTTTCATTCTCTACCACTGTCAGTGTAGTACCACAGAATTGATACGTTGCTCTGGGGTTGCTGTTTCCCATATGTAGTACTATACATTTGTCAATGTTAAACTTCATTTGCGACCTCTCAGCCCATCTGCTCAACCTTTCCAGATCCTGTTGCAGCAGCATAGTGTCAGTAGTGTCCTTGACAACCCTGCCAACCTTCGTATCATCTGCAAACTTTGGACATTAAGCTTGATATACCATCATCAGTATCATTTATAAATACAGAAAACAATAAAGGACCCAATACTGAACCCTGAGGGACTCCACTAATAACATTAGTCCACGATGAGCAGTGTCCATTGATTACCACTCTGTCTTCTCCCCCTCAACCACCCCTTTATCCATAGCAGCAATTTGCCTCCAATGCCACACTGCTCCAATTTGTGCAGCAGTCTTCCATGTGCAACAGTATCAAAAGCCTTTCTAAGATCCAAGTATATAATATCAAAGTTATTCCCTGCATCCAGTTCTTTTGTGACTGCATCATAGTATCCAATCAAATTGGTCAGGCAAGACTTCCCTTTAACAAAACCATGCTGTGTCCGAGCTCTAACTGGTAAGAGGAAATGTATTAATTTAGAAATGAAACTTAAAATGACTTAAACACCTTGAAAATGGTAATCATGTGACTGATATTGCTAATCAGTGGGGTAGACTGAATCTACTGTGCACACCATAAGGAAAAATAACAAAAAAATAAAGAAGGCCAATTTAGGATGTAATTCCAACATCAGATGCAAAGTTGCAGCATTTGCATAAGTTGATGGTGGAGAAAATAGAGGCCTTGTTACTAATTTGGATTGAAGACCAAACAAAACAAAACAAAAAAATCCTAATGATAATTCAACTCATAATGGTAATTCAAGAGAAAGCCAAGAGGCTCTCTGAAATTTAATTAGTGAATCTATGTCTACTATAAGTTTCAAGGCAAGCTCTGTATGGTATGAGCATTTAAAAAAAAAAAAAAAGCTAATCTACACAACTTGAAATTGATTGGTGAGGGAACAGGATCTGATTTTGATGTAGCAGAAGCATAATGTGAAACTTTGCAAACTATTGTGGAAGGAGAAGATTATTTATCCTGTCAAGTATTCAATGTAGATAAGACTTCTTGTTTTTTTTTTTTTTTTTTTTGGGAAAAGATTGGACAAAAGAACTTATCTTTGAAGGAAAAAACCACATCTGGGTTTCAGGCAGCAAAAGGTACTAGGTTAACCATTCTTTTAGGAACAAATGTTGAAATTGATTTTAAGTTGAAGCCTATGCTAGTATATTATTTAACTATTATTTAACACAGAGAATGCAAGGGCTCTTAAAAGGATATAAGAAACTTCCCTTTCTGTTGTGTGGTGATCACATCAGCAGGGTGTGTAACTTGGAACATTTTTGAAGAATGGTTCACTTCTACTATAAAGAAATATTGCAAAAATAATAATATCATGCAAAAAGCATCAGTATACCCTTGAACATCTAATCAGCTTAAATGAGAACTCCAATAAATAGCATTGTGGTTGAATTTCTCCCGGAATATATATTAGACATGGTCCTACCTATGGATCAAGGTGCAATCTATACATTTAAGGTGAATTACTTTCTTTTAATCTGGGCTAATGTTTTCTTTAAAAAGAAAACATTAGCCTATCTGATTTTCAGAACAGAAGGTTATTTCCAGTCAACATTTCAAGAATTCTGGCAAAATTAAAGTATCATATGTGCTATTAACAATACTGGAGAACCATGAGGTAAAATCACTAACAATGATGATGGGCATTATTAAACTATCACAAGATATGGGCCATAGCGAAGTTGAGGAAGGTGATGTGATAGAGTTGTTAATTCACATAGTGAAACTCTATCAAGTGAAGACTTGCCTGAAACGGAGAGGAAAAATGCAACTTCATCTGTGCTCTTAATTAGATCATTCATCAAATTAAAACAAAGAAACTAGGATAAGTTTTCATATTAATTTATGATGCACAGTCAATTACCGAAGAGATGGATCCACAGTAAACTAGAATTTGTTTGTTTACAGTGATCTGGATCAATCAATTGAACATTACAAGGAAATTAATAGAGAGAAGCAGAAATCTAGTACTGTGAAAAGTATGTTGAACATATTTTTTAGAAAAAGTTCATTATCAGTTCCAAGCATAACTAGGTCTGCAGTAGAATACATTGATGAAATGCATGCATCTACTGAAAGTGATGAAACTGCCCCTAGCACAGACTCCCAATAAATCCTTGCAGTAATTTCTCCTTTTTTTGTTGAGTTTGTTTTTCTCTTTTTGTACAGTTTAATTTTATTTTTTATATATGTAGTTTTAATTAATATTACCAATTTCTGTAAGGTTCTGTATATATAAAGTTACTGCAATATAATAATTTAGTGGCTGAACTACAGGTGAAAAAGGTTATGATTGACAACTTTTTTGCAGCATTATAGATCAAAGAGTTTTTCTCAAGAGCACATTTTGTCATTATGACATGTATTCTTATAAAAAAGTAATTTTTGTTTAGTGTATTTTTATTTAGTGCAGAGATTTTCTGGATCATATTCAATAAAAACATTTTAGAGCTGCAATTTATGTAGAATTCTATGTTGAGGGGTAAGTTCCCACCACAGAGCAGTTTCATGTGATTATCCATATAATCAATCACACATCCACAGAGTGGTCTGCATCTGCCTATGTTTAGGTATCAGGCAAGTTTCACTATTGTGGAATGCGTGCACGCACGCACACACACACACAAACTTTCTTTGTTATATGTGCTCTTAATTTGCACTGCATTCTTTATATTAACCACACAATTTAAGTGCTCTGGCAATTCTGAGTGTTCTAACTATTCTTGTTTAAAGTACAATCATTCCTTGATTTGGGCAGTTTCTTATGGTGCAGTTTTGTTATTGTGCAGCCAGGTACTACCAAAATTTTGGAATGCACTGTAAGTTTTGCTGCTGTGCAATTTTTAAATTATCAAAAAAAAAAAGTTTTCTTTTCAAGCAACATAATTTTTTTTCCTGACACATCACTCAGTATGAAAATGATAGTTTTTTGCTTTCGTCTCTATATCTTATGTACATAAAGAGTGTGTTTAACTATATACGTACAGTATGTTTATTTTAGAGGGCCTAAAATACAACGAAAAAAATTTTTAATTTAGAGAAAAAATTAAAAATCGTTAAGGAATTAGAAAATGATGTAAAGATTGTGGCATTAGCCAAGAAATTTAAAAATTCGGATACCTACTCCACATCACTGCCTGCAAAAAGCACTATAAAAGTGAAAATTCCTATCATAAAGAAAATTGAAAAAATTACTTGCTTTCTGGATAGAGGATCATAATCAAATAGAATTCCTCTTAGTTCTGATGTTATTCAAACCAAAGCACTGCAAATTTTTAATTGTCTGAAAGAAGACACAAGTCCATCCAATGCAGATGTCTTTCAGGCCAGTAAGGGTTGGTTTGAAAAAAATTTTAAAAAGCGTCAAAATCTTCTCAATCTAAAATTAACTGGCAAAGCAGATCGCACCGATCTGGAAGCTGCTTCCTTGTATCTGAAAACTTCAAAAGATATTATTGTGACTGAGGGTTATCTAGAAAGTCAAATGTTTAATGCTGATGAGACCAGCTTATTTTGGAAATGTATGTCAAGCCAAGCATTCATTTCTAAAGAAGAGAGAACATTCCCAGGTTTCAAACTTTCAAAAGACAGGTTAACATTTTTGTCAATAATAATAATAACAATAATAACAATTTTTGGCAATATAGAGGGTGACTTTAAGAGCAAACTGCTTCTAATTTATAAGCCAGAAAATTCTCATCCTTTTAAAGGAATATCAAAAAACTCCTTACCAGTTCATTGGAAATCATGGTTGAAATTCCAGAGGTAGTGATGTGAGAATTGGAAAAATTATTAGTGGAGAGGCATTTGAAGACCTGGAACCAGCAAATATTATAGAAGTCCTTGAAGCTCATAGAGAACAATTATTAGTGGACGATATTTTATCACAATGTGAAGAAGATATCAAAAATGATGAAACAAATAAAAACAAGGAAGATACAGAAATAGCAACACACAAAACGTTACCCTGAAAAGACTAGCTTAGTTTTTAAAACTTGCAAATCAGCTTAGCCAAGGAGCTCTGGATATGGATCCTAATTTGGAGAGAAGTTTAAAATTTCATAGATGTTTATCATTAGCTTTAACTCCTTATGAAGAATTATAGAGAAAAACTGCATGCTGCTAAGCAAACAACTAATTTTTTTAAAAAAAGGACCATTTGCAAGCTTATCACAGCAAGACAACATTGAAGGAGCATTGGATTTAGATTAAATACTATAAGCTGTATTACTAAGCATAATTTTTTGGACTTGTTTGTATTTTTTTGTAAATGAAAACAGTTGTAAAATGTTGTTAAATACTTTTTGCGAATAAAAAGTAATTTTTTTTCCCTTTCAATTTAAATTTTTGTGTACAGGAATAGAACCTCATTATTTCAAATAAACGATGTTTCACATTGTGCGGAGTTGTACTGCATTGTGTTTTCCCAGAGCACAAATTGAAAAAGGAAGGTTGCAGCATAGATGGCTTCAGTCAGAGAATACCTAATTATTAAAATAAATTTCCACCTATTGTTGTACAAATGTATAGTTTAAATAAATTTAAAGAAAGATTAGATAAATTATTTGGAAGGGATGAGCAAATTAAGCAGGTAATTTTTTTTTTTTTTCAGTTGATGCTATATAAGTTTGCTTCCTTACATCATTTTGCCAATCATTATACTATTATTATTGTATGAACCCCTTCCTTAACAATAGGCCTACTGTATTTTAAAATACATATGGTAGGCATATAACAGAATAAATTATTTTGTATTTATAATCATACTGTAATTAACATTATTAAAACATTAATAGGTTGAAGTACATGATTAAAAAAAATCTGTGATAGCCAGATCCAGAACATAATCTAGCCTTCTTAGATATTTTATATAGGAAAATCACTTCCAAAATACACATCTTTGCTTTATGAAACAGTTTTCAAGAAATCATTAATGACATACTTCCAGTGATACCCACACTAATCAGTTATGTGATGGCTGAATTTCCCACAGGCATGAAATAGCTTCATCACTACAGATGAGTTTCACTGGATAACTTTCATCTCTTAACTCATTGCAGGATGAAATGCTCTTTATTTGTTGACTTTTGATAACTTTTGCTTTGTAGCTCCTTAGGGCAAGGCATTTACAAATGAGTTTCCAAAATGTAGATTGTGGTGCATTTTAATTCCTACAAACTGACATAGCAACATACGAGGGGTTTCTGAAAAGTAAGGTAACACATTTTTTCTCTTGATGATGTTTAATAATACAAAGTTGAAATTACACACTAAGAAATAAGTGAACATGCACTATTTCTCCACAAAGTCTCCAGTTTTATTGATGCACTTGTCCCAACGATGGATCAGTTTATCAATACCAGTACTGAAGAAGTCCGTGCCCACATGCAGTAACCAACATCGCACTGCCTGATGAACTTACTCATCTGTGGTGAAATGCTTTCCTGAAACGTGTTTTCTCAGAGGGCCAAACAAATGGAAGTCTGAAGGTGCTAAGTCTGGGCTGTAGAGGGGATGTGACAGAGTTTCCCAATGATTACGGCCCGACCACTCACAAGTGGTGTGGGCAGTGTGTGGGGTTGCATTGTTGTGTAACAAAATCACGCCACTTGTCAGGAGTCCTGGTCATTTGCGTAAAACGTTGGCTTTCAGTTTTTCCAACGTTGCACAGTAAAGCTGTGCATTGATTGTTCCTCTCTTCGGCAAGAAATCCACCAACATCTGAAGCCTTGGCAATCCCAGAACGCTGTGGCCATGACTTTTCGGACACTGGGAACAGTTTTGAATTTTTTGTGCACAGGAGATTGTGGATGTTTCCAGGTCATGCAGTCTTGTTTGCTTTCCGGGGTAAAGTGATGAACCCATATTTTGTCTGCTGTGACTATGCGAGCGAGAAAATCCTCTCCTTTGTCACTGTATTGCAACAGGCTCTCCAGACACATCCCCATGTGTTTTGCTTTGTCCTCCTCTGAAAATTGTCGGGGCACCCAGTGGCAGCACACCTTTTGAAAGCCAAGGACATCATGAACAGTCAACTTACTCATGTTCACTATTTATGCAATTTCACGCAGTTTCACTCGCCTGTTTTCAAGAACAATGCCCTCAATGCGCAAAATGTTGTCTTCTGCCTTGCTTGATAAAGGCCTGCCTGCCCGATGTCGATCTTCAATGTCAGCACGGCCCGCTTTAAATTCATTGCACCATAAACACACTTGCTTCTTTGTCATCATCTTTTCAACATACACAGCAACCAGTTCATGGTGAATGCACTTGGTGAAAACCCTTTTGCTTGCAAAAAGCAAATAACTAAATGAACACCTGTTTTGGACCACACTTGCACAGTAGCCACCATTTTGCAACTGGAATCTGTTGTGAGGTGACAGTACTGCAACACTGCATTGTCGGTCTTTTTGAATGTTATTAATGGGTCTATCTGTCCACCATGTTTCATCTCATTCCCTTTCACCATTATTAAGAAAAAAAATGTTTTTACCTTACTTTTCGGAAACCCCTCGTACATTACTTTAGATGGTAAAGGTGGCACATAAACCCATCTGTTTGGTTTTTACACCTGTCTACAGTAAGTAACTAGCTAATTGGAGCTTCCAACCTTTTTCACCCTCTTACCCGTTGTGACATATTCTTTTAGTGGCACACTGACATATTTAGATGATAACTCTGCCATTTTCTGTTATTCCATCCTCAAGAAATTGAATAAGAAGAATTTTGTTGTCAAACGCCACTGTCCAATTCCAGTATTATTTAAACCACTCTGTTTCCTCTCTTTAACTTTCTGCTGTTGATATGAACTGTGCCAGATGCCACTTTATAAAATTGTTCTGTTATTTTTTTTAAAATTTCGAATTAAAATCAAACCCTGCAGTTTACCTTTCTCCAATATTCTCTAAATGATTATACAGTATTTTCTGTTTTCATTTCAATATACTATGAATTATGAGAAATCAGCGTTTTGTTTGGTATTTAACAGACACCAGACAAACAGCAGCATCTATGTTTCTTTTACTCAACTCCATAACAAATGGCATCTGTGAGATATCAGCAAAAGCTGTTTATGTTGCCATATAGTTTTGCCGGCTTCACAGAAACAAAACATGAACAGCTGGAAAAAGCATGAATATGCTCATGGTGTTCCAATTCAGGATTGAGTAACCTTGAAAATTATAAAAAATATGATAAAAAATTCTTTATTATTATTGGTTTCTTTCATTTAGTTTTGTTAGATAATTTTGTAGTTGAGTTTATCAAATCATAATTAATAGAACTGTTTTCGGCTCAATAAAAAAGATAAAAATTAATTTTTTTATAAAATTAAAACACAAAAGCGTGTCTTACAGATGCCAGTGAGCATATTTGTTCCATTTAGGGTGTGAGTGATGGCAAGTTAACGACACAGATGGTAGTGACCTACAGGGGCTGCTGCTGCTATTTCTAGAACAATGTTTGATGAATCATGCATTGGAATAGCTATTGCCATAGTTCACAGTTGTAATGAGCTGTTATTTGTGCCAGCATCTATGCACCTGTACAATCCTGATAAGCATCATGCTCTTTCACATTAATTGCCCATGTTTAATACTGGCTGATTATTTTCTTAGTTATGAGGTATTTGCAATATGTGTTGCCATGGTGCATGTGCGTACTTGAAAATATGTCTTAGTTCCAAAATTAGTGTGGTTAGAACATATGAAGGACTTTTATCACTCTAAGGTGAAGCCTTCATGAGTCACTAATAAAGAATAAAATTGAATAGAATGTTCCTTTTTGTAATAACAGCTGCTACAAGTCAAAAAGGCAGTTTTTATTAAAAATAAAAGGTAAATGGAGAAGAGACAGTTATGTTACAGGCCTGATCAGCTTCATAAACTCTCCTATTAATCACTCATTTTGTACTAGCCATTCGTTTTCCACCCTTGATATTGTTATACACAAGCATGCTACCATAGCCATTTTTGTCATGATAATGGAACCAGTCTCTTAGGGCTCTTGCTATCACTGCATATTCAAAATAGTTCAAATCACTTTGCCTTTTTTCATGCAACTGGTAGCCTTTATGTACAGCTATAGACAATTGTCCACTAACTATTTTAACTACTGAGCAGTACATTTTGGCTTCTTAGCCTATTAAGGCTATAATACTATTGATTTCAATAATCTATTGTGTTTTATGTTACAATAAAAAATTAAAAAGAGATACATGTTTATACTGCTCAAACAAAACTTGACTTATGAGAAGATTTGTTTTTGTGTTGGGCAACTAGTATCTCTTAAACAGAACTGTATAGTTTATGCAGTCATGTTTTTTTTTTTTTTACATTAAACTTCTTTTAATCTAAGTATTCTATATAATGCACCATTAATGTGTGGGAAAAAAAGCAATTGTTATGGTCTTTCAACGAGGTTTATGAAGCATTTGGTTAGAGATAAAATACAAGAGACCATGCTTAACAATAACTTTGTCAGGCTACTGTTAGGCATGGTTAAATAATATACAGTTATGTAGAAATTGGGAGAACTTAAGTTACTGCTATGATTAAGATCATTAGACATACTTGCATTTAATGTTTACAGATTTTTTTTTTTTTTTTTTTTCTTGAGTACGTTATTATTTATTCAGCAATGTCAGTGAATGAATCTCTCACTCTGCTCTCAGTAAGCTTCTAAAAACAGAATAAGAGAAAAAAAGAAAATTAAATATCCTTTTAATGCAGAAGAAGGGGATATTTAAAATGAAGGTGGTTCATTATATTTGATTTTGACATTCTTCTCAATACTCTTTCTAGTCTAGAGAAGAAAGAAGTATTATTAAAGGCTTATGAAAACAGATCCACCCTTTCATCGAAGGAATACACATACTGACAGACATGTGTTACAGTGGAGATATAATCAATCTATAACAGAGAAAAATGTGGAGGTTATTGAATCAAAATAAGAGGGGGGGAAAAGTATTTTGCAGAAGACTTTGAAGGGCACTGAAGATTAATAATGGTGCTTTACAAGAGCTTAAAATTATTGCACAAAAATAATTCTTGATGAAAATGTGGGTAGTAATGAACTAGACTGCAAGGATGGCTTGCTGAATGAAGTATTATAAGGAAGTTGCCAGATGACGGAGTTTTTAATTGGTGAAATCCCAATAGTAAGTGATACTCTATTAAAAATTACCCAATATGAAATTTTGATAAATTTTGAGCAGAATGCTCACAATATTCAGTAAATGCTGTTTATTCAAGAAGAATTTTTGATTAATTAATAATTTTAAATGTATTTTTTTTAAATTCATTTATATATTTCCCCCATCACATACTTTTCCCCCCTCTTATTTGAGTAAGTGATACTCTATTAAAAATTACCCAATATGAAATTTTGATAAATTTTGAGTAGAATGCTCACAATATTCAGTAAATGCTGTTTATTCAAGAAGAATTTTGATTAATTAATAATTTTAAATGTATTTTTTAAAATTCATTTATATATTTCCCCCATCACATTTGAATATTGATAAATACATCTTTCATTTGGAAAATTAACTCTGGAGGTATATTACTATGAAACTAGGAATTACTTGAAATATGGTGAAAGTGAATTAATATAAGTTGATTGGAAGCCACTAATCAAGGCGCTTATAATTTGTTGAGATGGAAGTTAAGTTAAGCAGAACCCATTCAGTTAATTTATTCTTTTATGTTTACACATAAATGCAAATTCAATGAAACTGAATGTTGTAACCAGTGAATGCAGTTAATAATAGCTTTCAAAGCAGTTATACATAGCAGAATTTTAATTTTCTGCTAAAAGCAGTGTTAAAGCAACTTCAGATTAAAAAGTGACTGTTGTCCTGAAACTCTTAATTTATGACATTCATATATTTAGTTATGTTTTTGTCATCTGGGTTAGTAACCTATGGTTAGTAAAAATTCTGAGATATATACTAAAGGAGGAAATGTATTCTCATGAGAACAGTTGTTTAAAATGTTTATAAATAGCTTGTTTTCTTCTAAAAAAAAACTGCATAACATAATATTTGTATGTGCATACACACGTGTATGTGTGTGCATCAGAGTTCAAGATGGAAAATTTTATGAAATGGAATGCTCATTAATAAAATTGTATTTTTAATAATCAAGTTTGTACTAGTGATGGGCATAATCAAGAGGTCATAATAAATTATAACAAATCACTTGATTTATTTTGATTATGATATAATTCAATGATTAATAGTTAGTAACTACTAATCATTTGATTATGCCCATCACTAGTTTGTACGTGACATCACTGATGCATATCATGAATCACAATGGCATTCTGGTGTGCTCCAGTCATTCCAAGTCCTGTTCTGCATGCAAAGCCAGAGACAGGGCCAGTCCTTGAGTTCAGATGCACGAGAGTACAAATTAAGCTTTGATCCAGTTGGTTCTCCTTGCTATGAAAAGGACCTACTTTTGTCGGTTTGGTGCCCATTTCAAGCAAGAGCTCCTGACTGGAGATGTTGCAAAAGTCAGGCCACTGATTTTGACTATGCATTTTGACCACTCATGTACAAGGAGAGCCTTCTCCTTCAAAGAAAATATAGGTATAATTGTAGAATACCAATAATCAGGCCAGCTATTGGCTATCCTGTATCATCACCATTGGCCATCATACAGTGTGTACATTTCATCCTTGTACACATGAACAAATCAATCCTCTGTGTAAAATCTGGGCTACTTCAGTAAACCTACATAACCTTATAATTTTTTATAACAAAACATAAGTGACGTTAAATTAAGTCACTTTATTTTTCCCAAAGAAATATACTATAAAGTTATATTAAATAGTCTTCTAATTTCATATGCCCCTGTTGACAACATAATTATCTTCTGATGTCCAACTGAAAAATCTTTTATGTTCTAATAACTGGTTGTTTTTTTCCCCCATTAGTCATGACCTTGGATTGATATAGTAATTTCATATTTTTGATAACTTTTTATTTTTTTTTATATTTGAATATCAAATCATATACTTCATGTATGGAAAATCAACTCTGTAATAGTTGGCATTAAAGAAAAAAAAGGATAAAAATGCAATTTCATAAGGCTTGACCCTGATTATCTCCTCTTTCCATTTTAATTTTGTAATCATTTTTGTGGACAGAGAATTTAAAATAATTACTTTAAAAGCTTTCTGTGTAATTCTTCATAGGTCTCTTGTGCTATAGTAATATTTATTTATTATTATTTTTTTAATATTATTTTTTACTGTTATTGGGACATTGGAGAATTCCTTGATTTGGGAGATGAAGGGGGGAATTCAGAAACCATTACCATGTTGTGTGTCAGACCCCAGATGTAGTGATAATTTTTTATTTCCATTCCTCTGCAACCATATACATGAATTAATATTGTAAGTTCTGTGATGCGTTTTGAAAATCTATGTTTCATCTTTCACTAGACACTTTTTTTTTGTATATTCTTTCTCATAGCTGTATAATTTTTTTGTTTGAATAATGGCACTTCTGTTAAATATTTGGTTTGAACAATGAATTCTATTCTGTTCAACATAATTTTTTTTTCCTTTTTTAATTTTTAAATTTTTTTTCTACTTAGTGTAGGCATTTTGAACTATTAAACTTGGAGTAAAATTTCATTGTGTCATATACTCTATGACCGAAAGTATAAGGACACACACAGGTAGTTGCAAAATAGGGCTTTTAATTATTCAAAAACCTAATAATAGTGGAACCACCTTTAGCTTCTATGACAGCCTCAACCCTCATAGGTGTAATTACTATAAACTGGTAGGTGGAAGCCACGATTTCCTTTCATTCCTCCTGTAGAGGTGGCTGCCATAACTTATTTGGAAGGCTATTTTAGCCACATCTTAATCAGTCCATCCCACAGGTATTCAGTGGGATTGAGGTGAGAGCTCTGAGCCAGACAGTCCAAATGTTTGATGCAATTGCCCACAAATAATTCCAATGATATGGATTGCTGTTGTGTTGATACTGACAGGTCCCACTTCCAAAGTACTGCCATAATTGCCCAACATTAAATTTTCTGTATATACTCCAGGATAGCAACATACAGTCAGAGAGTTTACAAGATAGAGAATACAAGAACATTCCACATTTAGCAGTTGCATGGATTCAAAACACAGTCAACTTAAACGCATGTACTGGTGTGCCACTCCCCTCACCCTTGCATTGACCACTTAGCCGTGTAGTCATGGCTTCAGGCACTATCACCAACAGATCAAGTGCAGACCATCTGAGACATCTCCATACCATCATATCACCTACACAAAAAACTTCAGGATCAACACAATACACCCAGAGAATGCTTCCTGTTGGAAGAACTCTCTGGAAAATCTCCACATCCAAATGTATTCATCAGGGTGAAATATTTTTTAGCAAGGGTTTTTATTCCACAGTGCCCTCATGGGTAGCACAGTTGGTAGGATCACCATCCTCCCCACACTGGATGGAAAAGACCTGAGTTTGAGTCCCGTTGATGATGTGAGGAATTTTTATGGGCCTTTTTCACAGCTTGGCTGAGTTAGTCAGACTCAGGTGAGGGTAGCATGGTGTCTTCTCCCAGAAAACAGAAAATCGACCTAAGAACATATGCAATTTATGGACAGTATACACGGAGCAATATGTTGCTGATGCTCCCAAAACCCTACAACAACATACTCCACAGCACTTAGTGCCACTATTCCAGAGTCCATGAATGTCAGGAATGATACTACTCCAGCTGTTTTGCATTAGCAACTATGTACAGCTGCCCTGTCTTAATGTTGGATGTTCCTGAGGCTGCTTCGACCTGCTCCATGATTTTTCCACAGATGTGCAAAGTACTTTCTCTATGGTTCCCCAAGATGCTCCATGAGTTTGCAGATATCCCTGCATCATTGAGGTACCACTTACAGTCTTCCATCAACCACACTAGATTTTGCGAGGTTCAGATGAGTTGCAGTAGTGTGCACCGATGTGGCATCCAACCAATAACCCATACTGAAAATCTCTAAGTTCTGATCCAAGACTCATACTGATTATTTTTAACGTACTGCTTCTGTATAAGTAAACTCATGAGATTTATTGGGCATATATGCATGCACAAGGGATTTCTGAGGGTACACAATATGCATGGAAGGTGTCCAAATACTTATGGTCATATGGTGTAGTTTACTGTCTATGACCCTTCTTGAATGACATTTCAGAATAAAAAACCTTGAAGGAAAGAAGGAAATCAGCCAATCCAAAATTTATAAATATGTTCACTACTAGTAATATTAATTCTTGTCTGTCATTAATTTAAATTTTTGTATCCCTACAACTTTTTTCAAGCTACACATTTCTTATCCTGACTCTTACTCTAATACAAATATTTATTATAATTATTCAAAGGATTAAATGCTAGATTAGATAATGATGTTTCTATGTCTCCCGCCATTTAGTACTGGAATGTTTCTTCTGTCTGGTAAAAATATTTAAAAGAATCCTTTTCAGGATAAATAAACTCTTTCAATACTGCAAGATGGAATATCTGAGAGTGAGCAAGAGAGGGCAGAAGGCCACTTGAGTCATGAGAAAGCCATGCTAAGATGGAATTTTCCACTTTCACGTGCTGGCTCTCAAGGATAGCAATAGGAATACTATAACTCAGTTTTTTCATGTGGTGGCAAAGTGACAAAATGAATGCAGTATAACAGGGACATTTTCAAGTAGTGGAGGGGAGCAGCATTTTCTTGTTTGCATCCAGACACAAGTTGACACAGCCCTGGTCATCACTAAAATAATTAATAAAAGAAAATTTAAATATAATTAGATATTTAAGTTATGCATGCTGTTACAACTTGATTACCCTTAATTCTTTTTATTAATAGTGTCTCCAACAGTCTGTTAATGTGATTTAAATGTATTTTTTTAAAAAAGAAATCAGGGAAACCATTATTTCTGTATAATCTCAGAGATAAAGATATAGCACAGCAGATTAGTATAAAGTCATCATGATCATCATCTTCAGCCATTGTCGATCCACTGCAGGATCAAGGCTTCCTCAACACGTTTCCAGCAACTGCAGCCTTGTTCTTTCTGTTGCCATTGTACATCAGCAAATTTCACAATTTCATCAATCCACCTCATATTTAGTCTTTTTCTTGGGTGTTTAGAGTCAAGTGGTATCCATTCCAAAATTGGTTTGGTATATCTATCATTGTTTCTTCTTTGATGTGTGACCTGCCCATTTCCATTTTAAGCACTTTGTTCTTTCAGTGATATTGCAGACCCTGGTTTGTTGGTGAATTCATGTTTTTCATTCTCTTTTAGTTATGTTCAAAATTCGGCGCTCCATACTTCTTTGTATAACCCTTGGTCTGTAAAGTTTCACATTCAATGTCCATGTTTCACAACCATACGTTAGGAGGATACATTGATCAAAAACTTTTCATTTGAGACAGCGTGGCAAGTTTGTCTTGAAGCTATATTAAGCTTTCCAAAAGCTTGCCATCCCAATTTTATTGAAGATCCACTGTCAATCCATTCAATTTCCATCATGATGTTTCCATCTGTTGAAATTTCTTGTCCAAGGCAAACATACCTTTCTGCTTTGTCTAGTTCTTGTCCACTGGCCATGATTTTCTTTGGTCATGTAAATTTGTTGAACATAACCTGTATTTTCTTGATATTCATCTTCAAACCGAACTTCCTACTTTGATGCTGCAGTTGTTCAATGTTTTGCTGCAATTCTTCTGATAATTAGCAAAGAGAATGATATCATCTGCAAACTGTAAATGATTCAGGTAATCTCCATTTAACTTGATTCCTTTATTATCCCAATTCAGCTTGCAAAAAATTTCTTCTAAATAGGCAGAAAATAGTTTTGGGGAGATTGTATGATGCCTTTTTATATATTGATGCCTTTTTCTATATTGATCTGAACTTTATCATTGTTGACCTGTATTGATGCAGTCACCGTTTTATATATTGATTGGAAAATACTGACATAAGCTCTTTCTTCACCTTGGTTGATTAGGGCATTGATTATTGCTTCTTTTGTGACTGAGTCGAATGTTTTTTTTTCATAGTCGATGAAGGCTATACTTAATGAAATTGAATTCATCGTGCCACTCTATAACTCGCTGCATCATTTGGATGTGATCCATTGTACCAAAGCTACTTCTGAAACCTGCTTGTTCTTTGGGTTGTGCAAATCTTGTGCCTATTCTTCTTGAAAGTAGCTTTGTGAAACCTTGTAGACAACTGGCAATAGGCTTATTGGTCAGTAGTTTTTAAATCTGCCTTATCACTCTTTTCATGCAGTAGGATGGCTTCTACATTTTTTCATGCTACAGGTACTTGGTTAAGTAGAAAGCATTTTGAAAATAGTTTGCTTTACATACCAGCTGGCCTCTGGCTCTCAATGTTTCAACAGTGATTTTACCAGGGCCTGCTGCTTTGCCATTTTTCTCTGATTTTATAGCATCTTTTACTTCTACCAAAATTTCTGGTACAGCTTCTGCATCTGGTGTTGGATCCAGTTGTTGTCCATTATTCGTATAAAGAATTGAATAAAATTCTTCCATTCATTTTGGTATTTATTGTTGTGCCATTCTCAAAGAAACATTTGGCTCTTGTATGTAACCATTTTTCATTTTGCTTTCTTTAGCCCTTTACTTTCTTCTAGTGTTCTTCTGGTGAGCTCAACGTCAAGCTTGCACATTTCTTCTTTTATATGCTTTCTTCATATGCAGGAATGTCTTGCACATTTCTACATATTCTGCTGTGTTCCTTATTGTTACCACTTTGCTTTATTTCTTGTCTCTTTTTCCATCATGTCAATTGTTTCTTTTGAAACTCTGGTTGGTTTTTTTTTTTTTAGTTTTATAGGTAGTGTCTACAATAATCTCAATGACTTTGTCATTATCGGTTGAAATATCTGTCAGGAAGGTTTTGCAGCTCACAAAAATGATTGGACAGTTCTAGTTCAAAGTTTTTTCCATTTTTCAATAGTTGATTAGTGTCAATCTTCTTCACTTTAGTTGACTTAACCAATTTCTTTCTTGCTATCAATTTTGAATTTTGCTCTCAGTAACCAATGGTCGCTTTCACCATTAAAATGATTCAAGACTGAGCAGTCAGTGAATATCATTTTATTGTTTGTCAGTATGACAGCTTCATACTGATAAACAATAACAAGATCTGCTCTTTATTTTGATATACAGTATATGTCATTATAGTCATATAGTGGGATCGAAAAGTCTGGGACTGAATTTGTAAAAACTGTCTATCCACAAACTTTTATTTTATTTGTAACCTAGAACATCTACAATTTTTTTCAGTAAACTCAATTTTGGTTTCACATGTGTAAAAGTTTATTTTCATTTGATGTTGCCATATGTTTCATCTATGACATCTAGAATGTCACTTTTTCAACAAAGATCTATAAAATTTTGATTTTTTTTGAAGAAATCAGCCTCAGAGACTGTAGAAATAATTATCAAAGCATACAGTAATAAAACTGTATCAAAAAGTAGGATATTTGAATGGTACAAGTATTTTGAGGATGGATGATGCAGGTTGTGGGAAATCTTGCATTTGTTTTCCATATTAGAAGCATTATTCAGATTGATCATCAAAATAAGAACTGAAAACGTACCCTCTCCATAATATCATATGGATAGCCCAATTTGAGAGGAAAACCATTATTTCTCTATAATCTAAGGAAGATATAGCATATCACTACAATCTGAGAGAGATATGATGGCTATAATGATGGCTATGTTAATGGCATATTATATGGCTATAATGACATATCAGAAGCATTATTCAGGTTGATCATCAAAATAAGAACTGAAAACGTACCCTCTCCATAATATCATATGGATAGTCCAATTTGAGAGGAAAACCATTATTTCTCTATAATCTAAGGAAGATATAGCATATCACTACAATCTGAGAGAGATATGATGGCTATAATGATGGCTATATTAATGGCATATTATATGGCTATAATGACATATCAGAAGCATTATTCAGGTTGATCATCAAAATAAGAATTGAAAATGTACCCTCTCAAATTGGAATATCATATGGATTTCTCTCATTATTTCTCTATAATCTAAGAGAGATATGGCATATCACTACAATCTGAGAGGCGCCTCCATAGCCAGGAGAAGGTGCGTAGCACACGCTTCTTGATTAGACCGGGGTTCGAGCCCATGACCACCAAATACGGAGGATGTGGAAAGGTCAGGGAATGACCACCGCATAAACCCCGGAGGAATATGGCCTTAGTTGCTAATGCTCCTAAAAACCAAATAACAAAACAAAACAAACAATCTGAGAGAGATATGATGGCTTGGAAACTAGTTTCCAAGTCATCATATCTGATATTTTAAACAACTTTTTGGTTTCCAGGTTTTTTAACTACATATCTAATGTAAATAAGAATTTAACCTTCAAAATTATTATTTTAAATATCTGATTACAATCCACTATTTCTAAAAACAATAGTGAGAGCTGATGAAACATGGTGTTATCTCTATACACCACAGGTAAATTTTAAATCATGTAATGAAATTCGCCACATCTTCCAGGAATCAAAAAAAATTCAGATTGACAGGTCTAAAGGATTAAGTTATGATGTAATTATTTTTTGATTTAAAGCATAAGTGAAGCAGAAATTACAGCAACATATGAAATGCAATCAAGGAACTTTAAAAAAAAACAGGATTTCAAGAAATTTTTCTTTATTTATGTAACTGATGAAAAATAATGTGGAAACAGCCAAAGTTAACTTTTAATCTAGCAGTAATATCATCCCCTTTTGTAATACAAGTGATATGTCTCCTGACAAGACCCAGATTTTAACTTTAATATTTTGAAAAAAAAAAGTATTTGGTTTTTTGAAATGTGCTTTTAGTTTATTGTTTGTTTCTTATTTGGTTTTTAGGAGCATTAGCAACTAAGGCCATATTGCTCCGGGAATATGTGGTGGTCATTCCCTGACCTTTCAGCATCCTCCGTATTTGGTGGTGACGGGCTCGAACCCCGGTCTAATCAAGAAGCGTGTGCTAGGCACTGCTGCTCCTTCCCACCTGGCTACAGAGGTGCCACCTTTAGTTTATTAATACTTGACATTTTACCATTAGATTGCAATATTTATTAATTTCAGTTCTTCATTTTTTTAATAATAATTGAAAATTTTGTTTTGCCACTAAAATTACTCATTAATTTTAATGAAATAAAAAGTTCATTAATTATACTTAAATTTTCAGGAAAATGTAAGTAACCTAAAACAGAAACATTTAATCTCTGCCAAATTTAAGTTTGTGGAGGCATTAATTGCATAAAACTTTGGTATTACTCTAACAACAGGTTAAGCCATTATTTACAAACACATGCCTTGAAATTAACGTGCAGTACTTAAATGAAAAAGAAAAAAAAATTCTATTAATTTTGCCTATGTATGTGATGAATATCACAAACATGAAATCATTCATATCCTTTTTTCTGAGTTTCTTGTGACATTCACTACATGAAAATTCTGCATGGCTGAAATACAAATATTCTGCTTCGTGTGCCCATATATCACAGTCATTTTTATTTTCTTATGGACAGCCTTCTTCACACATTACCACCTTATGAACAGCCTTCTTTGCACATGTCCCCTTGCAAACTGATAACTTCTAAATTCATTAGAGAAAAAAAAATCACCATGGACCAGTGCATAGTATTCCAGCTGTATTACATAGTACAAAATTCATCTAACTACATTAGTCCCTTTCCCTCTCTCTCTTTCACAGAACTATTAAATGTAACAATCTGTGGCTTTTTCCCCATCCTCCTGTTAAAGCATCAGTTTTACTGCCATGAAGCACATTCCCTGTGAGAATAATGTTCTTGCCTTTTTTTGGTAACGTAGAATACTTTTGTGATGCCTTCCTGGAATGCAAATATGCTGGGATTAGCTGATTTACTGTTCGTGGCCACAAGCTCTACCAGAATTTCTCTTTTATATGATAATTCTTGCACAGGTGAGCGGTGAACTTCAAGAAGCTTTTGGATAGTGAAAAACATGCCATTGTGATTAAAAGCAGTATTTCGCTACACAACAAACTGTACTCGATCGGTCACAACAGAGAAACATAAACAATGTCTCCTACCCTCGCTACTCAGCTTTCACAAAGTGAAAAACAGTATAACTGGATAAAAAAGAAAGCAGCATATAGAAGAGTAAAGACAGGCACTATCATCCCCAACCAGTGAGTCACCAGAATTAAATATTTTCCATCTGACCCTGTCAGGGGATACAATACAATACCACTGGGTTAAAAAGTTCAATTTTTAATTACCTGTGAATATTATACAGGATGAGCCAAATATATGTATAAACATTTTCATACACTGTATATCTCAGAAAGTTTATTGGGTAAACACTTACCAAAAAAGGGTTTAATATACAAAAAGGGGTTTAATGTAACCTTTAACATTATCGCTGTTATGGGTATTGCATCAGGTATCCATGTAACTATTCACTGAATGCAATAAAGATATAAAAAAAAAATGGGATGAATTACAAAAGTTATGTCAAATGTTCAAAATTTATCCACTAGCATGAATACACATATAGCATTATTTCTCAGCAGTTTGGCATATGGTGGAGCATGTGCTAGCTATTTTCCTACTTCTGTTGTATCATTACCCAAAAATCATGCAATGTTTGTGCTTTATGAATGTGTACACTCTATAATTCAGATATCCTTGTGCAAAAAAAACCTAGAGGAGTGAGGTTTGGGAGTATTCAAAAGCATTCCCCTGCATCTGTTGTTCAGAAAATTTACAATACAGATAGGCATGGATGTCAGAGTGAAAATGTGCAGGTGCACCATCTTGTTTAAAGTGTGCCAATGTACTATATAATAGAAACACATTTCTTATTGCAGGAACTGTACATCATTCATTAACATTTCAAGATGCTCACTAACAGCATTATTGAATCTGTATGTCCAATTATCCATTGAGAGGAGCATGAGATGTGGATTGTCACTTGCAAAGTTGCACATTAAGCAGTAATTTCACTCAGATTCAACTGCTGGGGTGAGCCACATGCCAAGGCCTCATTACAGTTAACACAATTGAGATAATTCAAATAACCATTTAATTTGCTTCAGTGTTCTTCTGATGGTACTCTCACAAAATTTTGATCTTTGATCAGGGTAATCTTCCTAAATCATGTGCAAAAGCTGAATTATGATAAGTTTCCACTTTATGTCCTTTAAGATTCTTGTAATACTTAGCTGGCTCAAATGCAGTACTCAGTCAACCTGTCTTGTTGATTTCTTCAAAGATAAGTTATATACTTCTAATGGTTTGGATACTTTTGATATTTCTTGATATTTTTTTACCTTCCACAAATTTCCTTTTTAATACTGGGAGGAGTTTCCTTTAAACTTATTGTTAGAGTGACAGGTTATTGTTAGATATATTGGTGCCTTTGTCCAACACTATATTCCCATACATGCTGAGCTTTAACATTTTCAGTACCATTTCAGAATGCACATCCTTTCTTCGAATGTTAGTTCATTATTCTCCACACTCAGTAGGTCAGTAGTTAACCTACAACATAATGAAAACTTATTGTAAACCTAATTTTTCTTTTACTTTAAAATGAACATGAGTAATTACACACCTGTTAGTTTAACTTCTGTTCCAGGGAAAATAATGGAGTCACTGGTTAAAGAAGCATTGCAAGGTCATCTAAACAAGACAGCAGCAATAATTCAGACACAGCATGGGTTTGTTAGGGGGAAGTCTTGTCTGACCAGTTTGATTGGATACTATGACGTGGTCACAAAGAAACTGGATGCAAAAAATAATTTTGATATCATATACTTGGATTTCAGGAAAGCTTTTGATGCTGTTGCGCATAAAAGTCTGGTGTTCAGATTGGAGCAGTGTAGCATTAAGGTCAAGTTTCTGCTATGCATGGCCGGAATTAAGGTTGTTGTGGCTCCTAAGCTATAACTTTTAAGAGGCCCCCTCTAATGAGTAAATTTTAGGTTTAATAGGGCTTCATGATCATCAAAGGGTGCATATAAAATGCTACATACATAGTAATACTAATGTTTTTATTAATTGTTAAAAAAAAAACAGATATTTCTGACATTGTTAATAATAACAATAATATCAATGAAATCCCCGTCAGGTGGGTGGTTTTGTGCCGACCAACGGCTGCGCATGGAGATTCTGTGCTCGGCAGGGTACTGTTGTTATGGAAAAAAAGGGATTCAGTTCTGAAACTTTCTATGTATGAAATTAAAACCGTAATCTGTGTTACAAATGGTACAATTTATTTTTAAAAGAAATTAACAAGTTTACTTTATAATTTAAAATGTATTCCAATTAAAAACATAAAATATATGGAAGTAATATTTTTCTATGCTAATTTTTGCTGGAATGTGGGGTTCAAAAATGAATGCCGAGACTGACTTCCTCCATAATTTCTCATCTCTCTCTCTCGTTCCATTGATCCAATTGAGTGACAGCCAGTTCGTGCCCCTAACATAAATGTAAAGGGCCTTTTGTTAAAAGAAAACAGAATGAAAGAAAAACTAAACACCAAAAAAATCAAAACTAAATTATGGTAATAACAGAAACTTAACTGGGTATAAATTTCCATTATGGAATCGAAATGAATTCCTACCTAAATTTAAAATAAAACTGCATGAACTGTTTGAATTTCACCATAGTGGCCAGCAGTGCGTAGCACACACTTCTTGATCACCAGTATGGATTCCGTCAGTGTCGATCCACTGGTGATATTCTGGCTTATGTTACCCATTTATGGACTAATTCAATGGAAAGGTTCGGTGAAACACAAGTAGTTGCTCTTGACATCTCAAAGGCTTTTGATCGTGTTTGGCATAAAGGTCTTCTAAACAAGCTTCCATCTTATGGTTTGCCAACTGTTTTTAGTAATTGGTTATCCAGTTTTCTCTCTGATCGCTCACTGAGGGTGATGGTTGATGGCTCTCTGTCTTCTAACTTCTCCACTAATGCCGGTGTCCCCCAAGGTTCAATTCTTTCCCCCACTCTTTTCCTCTTGTATATCAATGACCTTCTTCCATTGACTGGAAATCCTATCCATAGTTTTGCTGATGATAGCACATTGCATTCAACTTTCCATTTTGAGAAACCTTGTCCGGCTCAATCAGCTTCAACTTCTCGAAAATCTGCTACCAATTCCTTAAATGCCGATCTTCAGGTAATTCTCCAGTGGGGCAAAGACAACTTAGTTGATTTCAACCCTTCTAAAACTCAGTCTTGTCTTATATCTCGCAAAAAGGATTCTTCTGCTCCTATGCTTATCTTTAGTGACACTCCAATTTCTAGGCAAAAGGATATATCTCTTTTGGGGATTACCCTGACTTCTAATCTCTCTTGGCACAAGCACATTACAAATATTGCTTCCTCTGCATCTAAAAAACTTGGTTTTCTCTTTCGCTCTCGGCGTTACTTTTCTTCCAAACAGCTGCTCACTCTGTATAAATCGCAAATCCGCCCTGCCATGGAATATTGTTCCCACATCTGGGGTGGTGCTCCCAAAACCTCTCTCAGGCTTCTTGATTCCATTCAGAAGAGGGCAGTTAGGTTAATTAATGATTCATCTCTAACAGAGTCTCTCCACTTGCTGTCTCATAGACGCACTGTTTCTGCTGCATGCCTCTTCTACAGATACTTTCATGGGCACTGTTCTTCTGAATTAGCTTCTATAATTCCCGCTCTCTCTTTCAAACCAGTCCGAACACGTGCCGCCAACATCCATTTACTGTCCAACTTCAAACCCACAGAACCAACTTTTCATCTTCCTCATTTATTCATTCAACTGCCGTTTTCTGGAACAACCTTCCTTCATACGTATTTCCTGAAAATTACAATCTACAGAAGTTCAAGTCCAATGTCAACAAATATCTTCTTTCGTCTTCTCAGTCTCCAACCCAAGCACGGTACTAAGTACTATAGGTTCTAATACCTCTCGTGTTTGGGGTTCACATAAAAAAAAAAAAAAAAAAAAAAAAATGCTGAAAAAGTAAAACAATGAAAATAAAACTTTTAATTGACCATGACTTACCACACATATGAAGAAATGTTCAATTGACGAAACTGCTAGAAGGTGAACATGCTTTTGAAGTCGAAGTTGACTTACTTACAAAATCCGTAATTTTTGTCTGTCGCTGTTTTGTTATGATCATTCCCATGTCAACATACAAAACCATAAAAAAGTCAATGCCTCTCTTAATTTTTGTAATTCTATGAAAGTCGGGATCATTCTGCACAATATTTTCCTTCAGGAACTCGGCTGCTTTTAAAATCTGATATACCCTTGTTTATCAGTTCACAGATGTCTTCTTCTTTTCATTTTCTTCTTCTTCACAAACATCTTTATTGGAGTCTAGCAGTTCTTCTAACTCCTCATTTTTTAATTCCTCCTGATGGGAATGAATATGTTCTAAAATTTCTTCCTGCTCTATATCACTAAATCCTTTTCCTCCAATAATGTTTGAAAGTTTAATAATTTTCTCAACTTCTGTCTGAATAATATTGAGGTCTTGTGAGTTACTTCCTGTTTCAGAGAGTAGTTTCTTCCAATAGTTCTTCAAAGTTGAGTTTTTCATTTCAGTCTATGACTGTTCGATTATTTCAATACCTGTTAGTATTATGAATTCAGTCCAATATTGGTGCATGTTTTTATGTCCTTAGACAATAAGATTTAAAAGTTGAAATGATCCCTTGGTTCAGGGGGCTGTAAAACTGATGTTGTGTTTGGAGGAAGAAACACAACTTTTACATTTGGAGTGCAATCGAGAAGTGACACTGGGTGACTTAGAGCATTGTATCTGAAAAATAAATTCTTATTTTTCAGATACCCTTAAAATTTCAGGTACGAAACGATGCTCAAACCAGTTACTAAACTGTGAGCCAGTCATCCATGCTTTTCTATTCGATTGCCAGTAAATGGGAAGAGAGGATTTATTTTTGTCTTTCAAAGCCCTTGGGTTTTCTGAACAATACACTAATAAAGATTCCAGAAGCATTACTACAAAAGAGGAGAGTGGTTCTGTCCTTTTGACACTTTAAATCCAGGTGAAACTCATTCTTCTTTGGATAAATATGTCCTGTCAGGCATTTTTTTCCAATTAAGTCCAGTTTCATCACAGTTAAAAATCTGATCTGTCACATATCCTCCCTCTACTATTACATTTTTCAATTCTGATAAAAAATTTTCCACTGCCTTCATATTGGCAGAAGCAATCTCACCAACTTTAATATTGTGCAGAATTGCTCTTTTTTTAAATCTATCGAACCATCCCTTGGTTGCATCGAAACTTGATTCACCATTGGCATTACCAGCACGAGACCTTATGTGATGATAAAATACATTGGGCCTTGCACCTGATCATATTAGAACTGAGAGGCACATTTCTGTTTCTTTCGCCTTTGATTCAAACATTCAATAACTGTTCCATTTTCAATAAGCATATCATGTCAACTAACAAAAGTGGATTTTGCATTTGCACAGTTTGCCAACCTAATGCTTGCTTTAATTTTGTCCTCATACTTTTTTAATTGATCGTATCGATGATTCATTGCATGCATATTCTTTATCTAAAGATGCATATGTTCTTCCTTGCTCTATTTTCCCCAAAATAATAATTTTCTGATGCAATGACAGAATTTTTTTGGATTTTTTCTTCCCAGAATCACTTTCAGATGAAGAGGCACACTTTGAAGCCATTATGTTAGGGTTACTATTGAAATAAAATATAAATTCACTCAATAACAAACACACACACAATGAAGCCACTTTTCACTCAACTTGGAAACTCACACTGACATTGTCACTAGCAAAGACTCAAGCTGACTAAAGGTTCATCAAGTATTATGTCATGCTGTTTCTGAGAACTGTTGAGTTGAAAGATACATAACAAAAAATATATTGTAACAAAAAATTTATTTATTTATTCAGTTGATTGCTAGTTACAATTTGCCCCTTGTATGGCGTGCAAGCCAGAGGGATATATTTTAATGCCAAGAATAAATTAATAAAAATACTTACAGTTCAGAAATAAAGGAAAAAGATATTATTTATATAAAAAATTTGTTCTTCACTGCTGGGTGTCTTCCTAGAGGAGCATTCGTAACACTAAACTTTATTAACTTTGCACTCAGAATAATTAGAAGATGATGGGTTCCAGCTAGTAATGTTGTGACTCAGTTGTTTGTTGGCAGGTAGTCTTTCTGTAGGCCTTACTGGAGCATAGTTTTTGGCAGTTAACCTGAAACCAATTCAGGATTTATATGGTATTTAGTGGGAACATCCTGTTTATACTTTTCAAGGAGATTAGATTGGAGCGAAGTGGCCTAATTTGCAGACTGCTTGATTGTCTCTGACTTAGTGGATGTAAGACGATGCCTGTTAGTACTGGTGCATCATAACTATGTCAATAGTTTGACATAGACAATAAACATTTGACAATAAACATCCAAGGTGTTCACTCCATTTTTGTATACAAAATGCCTCTGGAAACAGTGAAGGGGAATTGGAAAATCTTGTTTAGTCACCTAAGTATCCAATATTCTATGTTAAGGAAGGTTTTAATGTATGTTTCAGGAGCTGAAAACCAAATGACCAAAGCATATAGGGCAACTGTGCCAACACATCTAACAATGTATTCCTTCATCAGTTGAGCATTTTGAAACCCAGCCAATTCTTATTGTCTTGAGCCCCAGATGGTGGCTAGTATTTTTTTCCCTTATGGTAGTGAAATGCTCAATGAAGGATAACTTGTTGTCCCAGGTAATTCCCGGATCCTTGTGATGTTCGACTTTCTGGATGGATTGGCCATTTAAGAGTATGGTGATGTCATGTTTTTTATGCTTTTTAGAGAAGGACATCTGGACAGTTTTAAGAGGGTTACTTTCGAGCCCAGTCGAAGTGAGGAAGTTGGCCAGATTAGTTAACTGCTGTGTGGCATGTAGAGCAATGTTATGCTATCATTATTGATGGATGGGAAGAACATTTTCAGGTCATCTGCATAGGCTAGGATGTTATTCAGGTTGAGAGGAAAGGATCAAGGGCTGCAGCGAGTAGTGTCACGGAGAGCACCCCTCCTTTGGGAACTCCTCTGTTTAGTGTGTACTTGACATTAAAATCTTCATTCTTTACTATTATGAGCCTCTCTGTAATTCTTGTAGTAGTATGAGTAGGTTTCCTATAATGCAACAGTCAGATTCCAGGAAGTGGAGGAGGAGCTGGATTGCTATCCTGTCATAAGTGGCTTTGATCTCCAGGAATAGGATATCCACCTGGCTTTAACTGTTCAGGGCAGTTTGGATCCTGCAATTGTCTCTAAGAGGTTAGTTATAGTTGACCTGTTTTTGATGACTGAGTGAAAGTAGTATGGATGAAGGCCAAATCATTGATTATTTATTTGTTTGATTATGGATTTCTCAAAATTTTTAAAAGGCTGCATCCTATGGAAATAGGTCTGTAGGTACAATGTTGAGAGGTTAAATTTTGACTGATTGCGAAACTGCAAAGTGCCACAAAACAGCTGTCTCTGATAACATAGTCACTTAGAATGAAATCGATGACACTATAAATTCATTTGTGCTAAAGCAACTACATACTATGTAATAAGGTAGCACAACTGAGTTAGATACACCACACTACTGTGACCTTGAGCTGCGTATGGCAGGATCCATGTCGCTTGTTTGTTTGTTTGTTTGTTATTTAGTTTTTAGGAGCATTAGCAACTAAGGCCATATTGCTCCAGGATATGCGGTGGTCATTCCCTGACCTTTCCGCATCCTCCGTATTTGGTGGTGACGGGCTTGAACCCCGGTCTAATCAAGAAGCATGTGCTACGCACTGCTGCTCCTTCCCACCTGGCTACGGAAGCGCCGATCCATGTCGCACGGACTTCAACCGCATAAGTGCAAATCCGCACACAGTGAAACCGTACTTAGCAGTGGTCACCTGTAATTACTTTTACAATGTTTCTTGTTACTAAAGTAATTGGTAAGTAATCACGAACTGATTGTTACTTATCTACACATTATAATTATTTTATATTTTTTAATAAATAATTAACAATTAACAGATTTTTCTTATAATCCATCCATTAAAATTCGGTTGTGTGTATCTTTTGGATGAGGGGTTCAATGAGGGAGAGTGCATTTTTTAAAGAGGTTGGCAGATAAAAAAAGTTTGGGAACCCCTGGTTTAGATAAAGGACAAGGTTTTAAGCTGGAGTACATAGTATATAGTGTCTATGGTCAGTTAAAGTCACAACACTGCAATCAGTTCTCTTGTGTTGAATACAGTACCCAGTAAAGGCCAGACAGTCTCTCCTCCATTGGAGAAGAGACCATCACTAAGTAGTGATCTGAGGTGCCTAGATGACACCCCACCTTGACCATGTACTTCGAAGGGTTGTTTGTGAGAAAAAAAATCAAGAATGTAGTTAGGATTGTCTGCCATTCTGGTAGGTAAATGAACAATCTATGTGAGATCATTAGTAATTGCAAAAGCCTCAGAATCTGAACCAGTTAGATCCATGTGATTAGAAAACTGAAGCCAGCTGGAGTTGCGAACATTAAAATCACCAATGAAAAGTACCTCACTATTAAGAAAGTTGGACTGGAGAAAGTCAAAGAGTTTTAGCATTAGCATTAGTAGAGGCATTTGATGCAAGAAAGCAAGCTTATGCAGCATCAGCCAAAAAAAAAAAAAACCCACTTCCACTTCACCCCTCTGTTCGTTCAAAATACATGTCCAGCTGAGCCTTAAACTTATTTAGGCTATCAACTTCCACTACAAGGGATGGAAGTCTGTTCCACCAATCAACCACCCGCTGGCTAAAGGCAAATTTCCGCACATCTATCCTACATCTGTCTTTCCTCAATTTGAATTTATGCCCTCTCAGGTGATTATTCTGAGCTAGAGGAAAAATCCCATCAGCATTGAGCATGCTCAAACCATTCAAGGCTTTATACACCTCTATCAGATCACCTCGCTGGTGCCTAGTCTCCAGACACTGTAATTTGCAAAACTTAAGCCTTTCTTCGTAAGAGCACCCCTTTGTTTCATTCACTAATCTTGTTGTCCTTCTCTGTACTCGTTCCAGCAGCTCTACATCCTTCTTGAAATGAGGCCTCCAGACCTGTATACAGTACTCTAGGTGTGGCCTGACCATTGCCTTATACAAGGGAATAATCACCTCCTTATCCCTGCTGGAAAAATTCCTGTATATCATTGACAATACTCCATGAGCTACTCTTGCAGCCCGTCTGCACTGCTCAGAGAACTTCATATCTGCCTGCAGAACCACCCCCAGGTCCCTTTCATTCTCTACCACTGTCAGTGTAGTACCACAGAGTTGATACGTTGCTCTGGGGTTGCTGTTTCCCATGTGTAGTACTTTACATTTGTCAATGTTAAACTTCATTTGCCACCTCTCAGCCCATCTGCTCAACCTTTCCAGATCCTGTTGCAGCAGCATAGTGTCAGTAGAGTTCCAAGTGATTGGGAGTTTGGAGAGTCAATAGAGGCAACAGGTGAATTTGACAGAATGGGGTAGAAAGATTTTAAGCCAGAGAAGATCAAAAAGAGAAGATTCCAAATTACTAAGTCACTGGCAGGGAATATCAGAGTGGACATATGCACAAGTACCACCTAGGAAGCAAAGGAATCAAAAAGGAATCAATCAGCAAATAATTAGTACTACTGAGATGGACAGTGGTTGAATCAACTGATAGCTAGGATTCTGTTAGAAAAAGTAGGTGAGCTTGGCAGACTGTAAGTGGAAGTGGACATCGAGATTGGAACTGAGACCATGTATATTTGTGAATGGATGAGAAAGCGTTTGGGAGGTTTTGATCTTTTCTTAGATAAGTTTGTTCTATTAATTTGACTATTCATGATGTATTCAGTAGTAAAAAGATGCTGGGGGACACGTTGTATGAAGTAATTCGCACTATTGTGAATCTAAAAATTTTTAAAGTATTATACTAATATAAAAAGAAGGTGTCTCTTTTAGTCTGAATTCTCTTCCTTTTAAAATTTTGTTTTCTTTTAATTAATTTATCATAATAATATGTGAGAGGTGTATTTATCTTTAAATTCAGTTTCAACCTATTTTAGATAATTCATAAACAGGCACAGAAAATATAATTTAGAACAGAATTACCATTTTGGGCAGAAATCTAGTAAAATATTATATAATGGGATTGCTGTGGTAAGAAAAAATATGTTTAGTAGCAGCTATTAGGAAAACATTTATTATTAAACGTATTACTTAATAACTATTAAACATTAAAGAAATGCAATGAAAATCTGTCATATTTTTGAAAGAAGTCAAATTATCACACTGTACTGTATTAGTATTACAACACTTATCTACAACAGCAATTGTTCAGTAAGCTCAGAAGCATAGCATACATGTAATAATCCAATGCAACACATTAGGGCTCCAAGCCAACTGGGCCATCAAAATGTCCCTGAAATTCTTATATAGAAGTGATGAAAGACAACAGGCAAAAGTACTATTCTTTGTACTTTTAGAGACCTCACTGTGTTTAAAACATTCATTAAATGAGATTCACTGATTGCTGCAAGCAGTTTTCCTGACATTATGTTATTTATGATCTCTGTGATCACATTCTCAAAAATTCTGGACTACAGTGCTAAAAGATACTTCAAGTCCAATTTTGGAGGGTGTCAAAAAGTTTCCTTTGGTAGTCAACAAAGGGTCATAAATTCAGGACCCCAAAATTGAGTTTTGCAGTGGGAATTGGGAATCCCACAAGGAAATCTGTCATAAGTTTCATATAGATGGAATTCTTTTTTTCCTGCTCAGCTTCTTTGATTTATCCACAATGAATAAATCAATGCATGGACTACATTTTAGAGCAAGAGGCTACTGATTAGCTCAGACAAGGGAACCAGTTTACTTTTAATACAGATATAACAAGCATATACATTATTTTGGGGTATCTATTGATATACATATATATATATATACACGCTGCAGAGGAAGGAAATCATTTTCAAAGTTTTGCTGCTGTCTGCAGAATAGCAGAACTGCCTCCAAGGCTGTGTTAAGATGGTGCCCAAAAATGACCTCATCCATAAAACAGCTCTCAATGGACCTTTTCATTTAGTGGGGAAAGCAGCAAAATTAATACAGTATTACTGAGATCTTTTCATATATTGGGGAGGAGCAGCATTTTCTTGCTTGCATCATATGTCTTTACATGGCCCCTGATGACTCAGACATCATATGAAAATTTTACTCAAAACTGCTATTTTAAGAACATCATAATACTAGTTATTAAAGAACTCCTGTAATTTCACTCTTTTCCCAGCTTGGTTAAGTATAGCCAATCAAGAAACCTAAGGTAAAATAACTAACAGTTTATAGATTTATGAATCACAGTAAACAAAAGTGCACAAAAAGCTGTGAACAATGATTGATGCTATGTGCAAAAGAAGTGTCAAGAATGGGATATAGGTAAGTATGCACATAAATGACAAAAGAGCAACTTAATCTGAATGGCATATGAATACAGTTTTGTGAAATCTTAAGTAAGTAATGTACTTCATTAAGTACTGCTGGTCGTGTTCCTCATGAAGGAATTTTTATGAACCACTTAGCAGACAAAATATTTGACCTTGTAGGATATAAATCAGCATAATGAAAGATTCTATTTAAATATGCCGTACTGTACTGTTCTGATATATGATCTCAACAATTATTTTGTTGATATTGATAATTCTCTCCTTTCCCACATAAAAGTAGTGTGAGTGGGATTTAATATAAATAAAAAAATTCCATTAGTAAATTTGCATTATGACATTAGATCTTAAGGTATAATTAATAATTTTCTTGTAACATTTTCCTTGCACACCATTAATTCTTTTTACCTTTGGTGTAAGTTTTTTTTTGTTCAGGAGAGGAATTAAAAAAACAAATAGCAAACTATCCCTTTTGCATTCTGAAAGATGATTCTGTCAGTAATGGACATTCCTTCAAATTCACTAAAGAAGTAATGGCATGCCACTATAATATTCAACTGTCACTGAAACTTGAGTGAGTGAGTGAGTGAGTGATGGGGGTTTAATGGCGCACGGGCTGCTGAGGCTATAGTTCGCCTATTCATAGGAAAATGATAAAAATCAAATATCAGATATAATCAATTTATGTTTTATAAAGAGTGATGTTTTAGAATTTATAATACATTCCAATTTTTTTTCAAAAAAGAGAAGAATTCATTGATATTTGCATCGTCACCAATAATATGTTTTAATGTCTTCGGTTCCGGAAGATTTTTTAGGGAAAGGAGGTGAAACTTTTGTGGAAATAATTGAAATCATTAAAGCCAAGAGAGCTATAAGTGAGTGGTTATTAAGTAACTTGATATGAACAGGACAGCTAACTGAATGACCTACATTGGCTGTGGCATAATTTTAATTAAAAGCAAATTTTTCCTACAATTTTTGACATTGAAGGACAAGTTTCTACTGTTTGTTACCTATTCACTGAAGTTTTACTGAAGTCCATGCAGTAATAAACATAAAATAATAATATTAATGTTGTTCTGCAACAAATCAGTTTTCTTCCTCTCCAATTTTAGCCAACAGCTTCAAACCATATAACTACATAACCAAGATATCAGGAATATTGAAATATCCACTACTATTATCAGTCACTTGCTAAAATCATATTCCTGTAAGCATTTTCTCTCTAAAGACCATTTTAGTAGTCTTGTTTTTTTTTTTAATTTGGTAATCCCAAACAAAAAATATTTGGAAGAACAGTGGTTTAAAATTGTATCTTTATACATTATTCAGCATAGAGTTAATCGCCTTAAGTTGTATCTCTGAGCTTTATCTTCAGGAACCTTCAAGATTGGTTGCATAGATCTGGAAACCAAGCTTAAATAAGGAAAATGGGTGGATGCATAATCCATATATTTACTATATGGCATGATTTCACAACTTAATTGATGTATAAATATACTATACTACTAATAGAATTTAAAAAATTCAAATTAGCTTGACCATCCTTTTTAGCAGCTCTACCAGATTTTAGTTGCACATGCAGTTGGGAACCAAGCCCTCGATCCCAATCAAAATAGGATTAAAATGCATAAGAATGGTATTAGGTTTCAGTTCTTGAAGCTTCTCTTAGTTTTACAGGATATACATTTAAGTTCTGCACTCTACCTCATATAAGAGACATTTCTAGTCTCTTACAGTCCTTGCTAAAGCCTGTAACTGATGACTAGTGGTTTCAGTGTCATCTTAGAAATAGTACAAAAGAAAGCTGACAAAAATATAATTCACACAACTAAGCTTTGAATAATTTATTTTTAGTTTTAGGAACTGGAAAGTATACCCTGATCTCATAATAAAAAAAAAAAAAAAAAAAAAAAAAAATGAGGCATCACTGATAAAGACATCACAATCACTTTATTGAACAGCCAATAAGATACAGAAACTTCAAGTTGATCATCAGGATTACAGAGAATTCAAAGGTCATTTAAAAGGTTAACTACCGCATTAAGAACATGGCAATTACAGTAAAGTCTATACAATCTGGAATTCTTTAAAATCCAGCACACTTTACAAAAAAAAAAAAAAAAAAGAAAAAAGAAAAACATTTTACAATACAGAAATATTAAGAAAGCAATCTACAACTCATATCAACAATCACATTTGTCTTTAAGAATCCACACAAAAAAGGGTAATATTTCTTTATATGATGCTTGTCAGACTAACTTATCCTTTGATCTGTTTTTTTCTGACAGCATAATTTAAACTTGAAAAGGTAATACAATGCTGTTAATTTTCATACCAAAAAAAAAAAAAAAAACTTGCCCTTGCAATGAGTTCCCCAAGAATTGCACTACTTTCACACAGATGGTCCCACCAAAGGGTTACTTGGCCATTCATTTTAAAAATGAGGCTGCTATGATGGCCTGTTTCAGGACTAACTGGTCCTTCATCAGATAGCAAGTGGGATGCCATATTGTATATGCAGGCACATTTTCAAAGTTGTAATGTATCTAAAGCTATCTGTTTTGTCCAAGTGTTGTCACCACAGACCTGCTATCTGATGAAGAACCTGAAACAGGCTGTCAAAGCAGTCTCATCTTTAAACAAATAAGTGGTCATTTGTTTAAAGCAGTCTCATCTTTAAACAAATGACCACTTATTCTTTTGGTAAAGCAGTCTGTTTAAAAGTAATTCAATAACAGGGCAACTTGTAATGTGTGCAAGTTTAGTTTGTTCCACTATGAAATTTAAGAACATTGCACCATCAATGCAGTTTAAATAATTTAAATAACTAAAATATCTTTCTGCAAAAACAGGCAAAAGGACAAGATAATCCTGCAGACATCTTATAATTTCTGTGAGGCCATATATTCATTGATAATATGTCCAATTCTGTACTAAGCATGCATTTATAACTGACATTACAGTAACAACATTTGCTGTGGCTTTTTTTTTTTGTCATTCCTATATGTTTAACAAATTGAAGTATTATTTACATCTATTACCACTAGCACTACCTTTCAGTCATAGACATCAACAAGTTCAGTTGTAGTAGTAGTGGCATGTGATGCAAGAAAGCAAATGTACGAGCTTATGCAGCATCAGCCAAAAAAAAAAAAAAAAAAAAAATCACACCATTCCCTCCAAATGCCTGTCCAGTTCCTCCTTAAATTTATTCAAATTTAAGTGCTTAGTATTCTTTGATATTTGCTTTGCTAAAACTTAAGGTATACATCTCTAAAATCTGGGAAATTTTAGAGTTTGGCACCTCTCAATCCCTCAGGATCCTGGAAAGTTTACTGTATTATAAAATTATAAAGAGGCAACCATTTTGTTTTCTTGATATAGCTGGCTCTCATCCATCTAACAGTAATAATATCTATTAAATGGAAAACAAAGAGAAAAGAAGCTAATACTAATAGATAACTTTATGAGTAGATAACTAAGAAGTTCAATTTAGTATAATATGAATTAAATCTATTTGTATGAGTTCATTTTATAAAGTTTTTCAGACTTGCACAAAAAACAATAAACTATATCAGTACACATCCAATGGCCATGCAAATTTTTGCTAATTTAGAAGTCTATAACTTATCTGAAACCTTGTTTTTACCTTTTTGTTGTTTGTATAAAAGTTTTTACAAATATAGCAATCAGCAGTTTAGTCTCATGTGAGATACGTTATAGATTTTTCTGATCCATTTCAATCTCACACTGAAAAAAAAAAACATGAAATCTAATTAATGATCAGTTTTGACAAAGTGCAAGTTTAGAACTTCTGGTTAACAATTTTAAATAAGCATTAAAACATAGAAAGGTTTAGATGGGTGCTAACCCATTATTCCAGCATTGATTGTTAACTGTATAGTAAATTAAAGTTCTCTCTCAGAATAACTCTGAACCTTGAATAAAACAATCGTGTCTTTCTAATTAAACTTAGTATCTAGTATGAGTATTGGGTAACTTTTTTTTTAATAAATGAATATATTGTTACTTCCCATCATTCCTGCACATAGCCAAGCACTGTACTTCTGTATGACCGTGATCAAAACTTGTCCATAATTATTGCTGTTCAATACTAGTTTGAATCCTTTAAAAAAAAAATACAATTTTTCTCTCATATTTCTAGTTAGTTTGCATGATTTAACATCTTGAAGATAAATATATTTAATTTTAATGGAAGTATTACTGAAATAATTGCTAAAATATATATAAAATGTTAATGCTTGAAGCCAAACAACTACTAATTTGCATAAATTCTTTAGTAATTTTTGTTTTATTCTCACTCTGCCTGATATAGTTTTATTTCTAAAATGTGCCAAATACTTCTTGCACATAGATATCCTCCCTACGCTCCCACCACTGGTAGGTTCAACAACTGCATACATGATCAAACGAAAGACTCACCTGAGAATAAACAGTGCCAGAGGATCCCTGCTGACTAGACAATTCCATTCTCTGCATAATCATCTTGGATTATTTACCTCATTTCACAAATTGAGGTAATAACCCTAGAATTAACAGATATGCAGCCTATAGCTTCCCACTTAGTGGAAGATCTAGATGGGATTTAAAAATAATTATAAGGGTTCAGATGTGTATTGATGGAGGGACAGGTGTTGTTATCAGCATGGGCTTATATCCACATTGGAAACTTATTTTACAGAAATAGTAAAAAAATTGTTAAAAATTTTATTTCTAAAATATTTTTATTGATAAATTCTTTAATTAAAAAATATCTTATATAAACGCAATTTATTTGCCTTTGAAGATGTTCTCATTCTTTATATACCTTTTTTTTCTATTTTCATCAAACATACATAGCAAATACATGTATTATTTTGTAAATGAAAAAATAATTATTTTTTTTTGTGCATATGTGTGTGTGCACATACAGGACTGGATACCAATCCAGCAGACTGCATCACTTTTGATCCTTGAATTTTCATATGATAATAATTACAGTTTAAATTCTCATATTCAACACATTCTAAGGAGTTATATTAAAAATAAAATGTACTTCTATTTTTTTTTCTTTATGATTAAAAATTTCTCCTATTAATTTTATCTTAATTTAATAAACTTTCTAAAATTCAAACAGCCTTACATAACCTTACTATTTGTAGAAAGGCAACTTTTTAATTTTGTAACAAAATATATTTGCCAAAAAACTAGCAGACTAATTTTCAGTAGTGAGTTTTTATTTTAGCAGAAACAAACAGCATGAATGATTGCTGTAGCACTGATATATGCATGCTGTATCAGGAAGAACTACTGCTAAATAGCTTACAAGTTATGCTGTATTGTATCTTACAGAAACTAAACGTTTACTAAAAGAATTATTTACATGTATCTTAAAATCTATAAGGTACATGTAATAGGCCACACTTGTATAGTAATATCAAATAAAACCATATGAACTGGCACATGACCAAGAAATACTCAATACACAAAAAAAATGTGATAGGCAATATTGCTCACAATTAAGAAGAGATGTATATAAAATAAAAAAAATATAACACTTGCTCCCTCTGATGATCCCATCTATAATTTTTTTGATTCTGCTAGATATGAATTTGCAATATAGTCCACCAAATTAATGAAGGTATATTAATAGTAGTAAACAAAAGCAATAATTGCTTGTTAATTATAACAAGCTTTTATAATTAATTATAATTAAAATTACACTTAATTGTTATAATAATAATTTACAGGGTTACAAATGCTCTGTTTTCTTTTACAATTGAGTGATGATTTATCCTGAGTTGATAACACAGTTTTAGTCAAGTTTTGTAAATATTTAAAAATTGCTTGTGGCCTAGATATATTTTTATTTAATTTCTTATTTTCCTTTTCTTAGGAGGAGTGTTCCTTTTACATCTAATAGATAAATCTAACAAATAACAGATAAATAACAAATACAGTGGCAAAACATAAAAATTAAAAAAAAAAAAAAAACTGTAGCTGTGACACCAGAGATATACTTGCTGTGCAAGATCAAAATATTTCTATTAAGTAGAAGTATCTATCAGAATCAATTTTTATGTGTCTTGCAAAATACATACATGTGTTTGCTTTAGTTCCTTCCTTTGCACAATAAAAATATGAAATAATTTGAAAGCCCAGGCTGTTAATGTAATAAATAAAATATGCTGCCCTTTAAGTGCTGTGAGGATAGTAAGATTTTATATTTATTGCGGTAGTCATCTTTCCCTTTCTCTATCTCTTTTGTGATATATATATATATATATAACCTCTTATTTTCATGTGCCAAATTTATATCATATAGAGGATTTCTGATTCTTGTTTTGGATTTTTATACAGTAGGCTGCATATTCTAATTCATTATTTTAAATATTTGCTGGTAGTTACAATATATGAAGAATATTTTTTTATGTTTATAAAAGTCTAACTTTACTTGTGGTGGGTGATTGTGAAGTGAAGAACTTTGTCATAGATTGTCAATTACTGTAGAATATATTGAGTTCACTTACTGTATTTTGGATTTCAGAAGCAACAATTAATTGGGCTAAGTTGGGAAAATTTCTGTTTTTTGAGTTAATATCTTACAAATTACCTAACCACGAAAGTTCTAAATGAAATTAAATTTTGTACAAAATAGTACCAATTTGTAAATTTTTGTGTTATAAATAATCACTATAATTTATAAAAAAACAATTTGGTTTTAATTGTTGGAATAATTTTCAGTAAACAGTTTGAAATTGTCTTTTTGCCACAATTTATTAGAATGTTTTTATGTATTCTCAAAGTAAAAATGTATACCAATAGGTAGACTTATTATGACAAATACTGTATTTCTTTCAGTATGTTATTCAGTAAAAACTGAAGGTATGAGAATTTAATTGTAGGTAAGAGAGCAGATAAAATTAAAAGTTAAGCCTTAAATATTATTCTTTGGTCTTAACAAAGCCTGCACTGATACTGAAACTGCTTATATATTTTGGAAAGAAATAACTTATGATGGGGAAAAGTTTGCGGTTTACAATGTTCACTGCCTTCTGATGGGATAATAATAATAATTCTTAATAATAACTAATGAGCTGTCAGGAAAAATGATGAAAAATGGTCCATAGAAACTTCACTTGAAATCTCTATTCATAGATTTTTAAATGCATCATTGTTACATCACTGTTAAAAGTCTGTATATATATATATATAAATATATATAAAACACAACTAAAAATATATATATATATATACACACACATATACACACCATAGCATTAAAAAAAATGTTCAAGGGTAATACCTACATTTCAGAAAGTTTCTTGAAGGAAGGATTTCTGTTAAAGCTGAAGAGTATTTCTTGCATGCTCTTCATGTGCAAATTAATCCAGAATTCTAGCTGGCGAGCACTAGCATGCTGCGGACGAGATAATCTTCAGCTTTGCCACAAATCCTTCCTTTCATGTAAACTTTTCTGAAATTTGCCTTTCTACTGAAAGATATTAATGAACAGAAAAATAAAATACACTCTTTTTAAGCTCTATGTATAAATTTTATGCTATATATAAATATACACGGCTATATATAGAATACACATACATTATGTAATTGATAACCGTTGCATCTATGGAAGTGTCTCACACTCTCGTCCGCAGCATTGCTTTCGCCAGAGAGAATTCTGGTTTTATATAAGAAGAGCATGCAAAAAAGCACTTCCATTTCTTTTAGAAATTTTCCTGTTCTATTCCTGATATGTTAGAAAAATAGCAAAAATTTAACTTTTCATTAACTTCCAGGCAGGTATACAGAATTCAAAGTTTTCCTTAAAAACATTAATGCAGTCATAAATTTGTAAATATCATAAGCTGTTTACATTACACTAAAGATAATTGTGTAATTTTACATATAGAATTTATCTTACTTTAGAATGCACCAATAAATGAATAAACTTTCATTTAATATGCTTGAATCAAGATTTTTAGATAATATGCATTTTGGTAAAATTCCTCTTAAATTAGAGTATGCACAAATAAAAGTTTTCCACTTACACTGATGAAATACAGATATTTGTATAAATTATTTATTTACAGGATAGATATAAATACACTTTTTTTTCTAAGTCATAATTTGTATAATTTTAATTAGTTTAGTAGTCTCTCTTAACTAAGCTGTATTGCGTAACTATTTTATGACTGTATGCTCTCACAATTCATACCCATTTTCAAAACATATTTGTTTCAAAACAAAACTTTATTTCCATCTATAGAATTAGGAATGTTTTTTGTAATAAAAGCCCACATCAATACACAAGGTGAAACTGCTCAGGCTTTGGCAATGAGCTGTTGCTGTAGCCTATACTCTGTGGCAGCTATTTTCACTTTATTCACATTTAATCTTCATATGCCACCTAGGGGCATATAACTTTGGTAGATCTCACCAGTTTGTACATTGTCCACAACCATGTTCAATAACATGAAGGTTATGAAGGTATTTAGCTAGATGGTTCATCTTCTCATTATTATCACACAATAGAATGCATATGCTGTTCGTGAAACAAGTTATTTCACCGGCCAGCTTTTTTCTTGTGATAGCATGGTTATATTGCAATCATTAGCCTGCCACTGAGGAGATGTAAGCAAAGATGCATTCTGAAGACTAACAGATTTTAAAGTAGCTTTGCAAAAAATAGACAGTTTAGATTTATTTCAAATTATCAAAAATAACATAAGCCCAGTAATTAATTAGTCCTTTGTAAATCTTATACAAAGAAAACAAACTGTTTCATCATGTACAGTGCATATTGTCATTACTTCCCTATAACTTAAAATTAGAAGATCTAATAACTTAGACCACCATGAATTTTCATATAGATATATTTGTAATGTAAATATTCATATAAAGTGTATTTAAAGCAGGGGTAATATTAAAAAGTTAATGGAAAATAAACTGTAACCAATGAAAAGATAAGCACTCCAGAAGAATGCTTTTTTGCTTAAATGAACATGAAAACATTTCAAAAAAGATGGGTGCTTAATAAAACAATGGGAAAATACTACACACTTATTGGCATCATTTACCTGCAACAAAAAATAATAATGAATCAGAATGGATATTTGATTTTTGCTATATTAGACTAAATTATTAGCAAGTAGCAAGCTATAAAATAATGAATGAATGTTTTATTGTTATCTAGCTACCCAGGGGAATTCCCAGGTAAGGGCTAAAGGAGCTACAGCTCCCTCTTATAGTCAGAATAAGATGGATTTTTTACTGCTACATGATGATGAAGCTTAGTGATTTCCCTGAACTCTGATTTAGCCCCCCCTTTAACCACTATAGTCCCCTCCTTTAGAAAATCCTGGGACAGCCCCTGTTGCTACCTCATGCTTCTTTCATGATGAAAATTTATAAAAAGAAAATTTCTGTTAGAATTTTTAAAATTAAACTGCAACCTTTATTTTACATATTCTGTCAAATGATAATAAAATGATAAAATTTAGTATCTCAATTTCATGCTCATGTTTTTTAAAAAAAATGCTGTCATTCTCTAAAGTTACCAAAAGGAAGTATATTGAAATATAGCAGCAAGAGAATCATTTGTTATTTTTTGTGAACTAAAATCATGAGTTTAGATAATATAGTTTTTTAATATTATTAGAATAGTAATGTTATATAGTACTTTATACTCATCTTAATTTTTGTTACTTTGTAAGAAAAACTATTATCAAACGGTTGAAATAATTATTTGTAACTTGTTATGATATTTCTGGTTGATTATTAATCTACAGAAAAACAAGTATAGGCCTGTGGAGATGAATGTTATGATGCCATAGCGTCAGAATTGTAATATGGAATGATGGATTGAATTTAATCCACCTCTGTTTACCAGAATTTGTACATTCATTTCTGAAATAAAAACTGCTTTATCTTGTACAAATTGTGTATAATTTTCAATTATTGACTTTTTCTTTATTAATTCTGGAAAATCCAGAAGTAATAAAGAGAAAATAGACTTAAAATTATAAAATAGTAAAAGCAATTTGGGCTAGTTGATGTTTAAGTGCGGGGCCTCAAGTACAAAACTACCGTGGCCATTTTATAATTTTGAGAAATATTCCTTCATACGTCGTTGCGGCTCACAACAAACAACTTTTATTGACTATTTGTCTGAAATTGCCATTAGAGGCATTTTCTGTCCGGACAAGGACTATTAGGCCATCTTGAAGTTATCTGTTTCACTAGTTGCCTCATCCAGTGTTGAATCCTGACATTTTGCCGCACAGTGAACTCCATTTAAATGAAAAAAAGGTAAGTAATAACAGAATTACAACCTGATGTTTTATCCTGGAAGAGAACGTTTAATAATGATAAATTTTCATGTATACTCTGTACAGCTGGGGCAAGAGCAGTTCACAACATTGTAACTGCTTTTATCTCAACTGATATGACAATGAGCCCGGTTTTTTTTTTTTGTTGTTTTTTTCTGTCACAAAAATGGCTTCATCTCATAAAATGCACATCAGCGGCCGTATATGTTATATTGTCCTTGGCAAGATTCATTGCCGTTTGCCATTCGTTTGAAGAGGTGTGCATTCAGGGGCGCGTTATCCAAAAGGCAAAAAAGACATCTGCCTAGGCCCCCCGATTAGAGGGGGGACCCCAAAATCACTGTTTGAAAAACTCATTGCTGTTTTTTACTAATATTTTTAAGTGATATTTAACGGAAACTGACTTCCTACCTGAAGGTCGATGAACTTGAAGATTAATTTGAAAATTACGTTTTCTTCAAAAATGTTTTTACCGATTTGATGAAATTTTATATTTAGTCCTTCCTTAAATAGTTGAGTTAATTGAAAAAGTAAAGACTGCCTGTTCTCAAGTAGAACGCAGGTGACTGCTTATTTGGAACTAGCAGCGAAATGCAGCTAAAGCTTCTCACAGGCTATGATAATAATTGAAAGTCAAGAGAAAAATATATTTGCGAACGAATTTGAAAATGTTCAGAATAAAGATTCCAATTTACAACATGCTGTAAATCTTTTAAAATTATTGTCAATATATACAGTGGCAGACAAAAAAACTGCATCATCTTAAAAAAAAAAGTAACATTTGTAGTGAAACATATAAGATATTGTTTGATTACAGTCATTTTGTTCGTCGCAAAGCAAAGGTATTGCATCAGCCGTTTCTATAAATACGGCGTTGGAAGGGTATACACGCTCATTAGTATCCTGTTTTGCGGAGGTGTAAGCATGGCTCCATAAGTTCAGTTGACACCAAGAAAAAAAGGTGTAGCTGTTGCTCTGTCCCAGGAAGGGCTTTCTACGCGTGCTATTACTGATACAAAAATAGACTGCCACCAGTCAACGGTATCCCGGGTGCTGAAATTAAAGCATGAAACCAGTGATGTGAAGAGAAGACCTGGATCAGGCCGTAAGAGAGTGACTACGCCTTCCCAAGATTGATATTTGAAACTTCGTAATCTCCATGCTAGTGCTCCTGATCTAAAACTGGACTTTGAGATGGTGTTGAAACAAGTGCAACCAGCTATTCAAAGACGGCTTTCGGAATGTGGTCTGCATGCCTGTCGGCCCAAGAAGCCTCTGTTGACCCAACAAATGAGGAAGAAACGACTTGCTTGGACTAAAGCGTATCTTTCATGGGCAAAAGAGCAATGGGACACTGTCATCTTTTCTGCCAAATCGAAATTCAACCATGCAATAAAAAAAAAATTATGATATTAGGGTCCCCCGTAAATGATTACATCTACCCATATATTTATTTTGTCTGTAAATTGCGTGTGTTCTCTGGTCAATTTGCCTGTTTGCTGAACGAAAAAACCCCAGTTTCTGGGGGGGGGGGACCTTGCTATGTACGCCTGAGACCGACTAACTCAACCACGGAGTGAAAAAAGCCCACTAAAGTTCTTCGCGTCATCGACGGGATTCAAACCCGGGGCTTTTACACCCGGTGTGGGGTGGATGGTGACGATACCACCGCGCAGACAAAATTCAATCTGCATGGCTCGGATGGGAAGCGGTATGCGAGAAGACGAAAGTCAGAGGCATACCATCCTGACTGCATAATACCGACTGTAAAGTTCCTCGCCGGTCAGATCGTCTGGAGATGCATATAAAGCAAAGGGGTGGGGCGAATTAAGTTTATTAACGGAACGGTGAATTCAGAAACCTACACTGCTATCTTGGAGGAGTGCCTAAAATCTGTTATTAAAGATCACCACACAGACGTCCAAAACTGCTTTTTTTCTACAGGACTCAGCACCTTGCCACACAGCAAAATTGGTAAGCTTTATGCTATTTAGATTTAATGTTTGTCTTTTTGTCTCACAAGGCTTAAAACATACTTACAGCAATGTTTTGCCTAGTTTTTCTCCCTTAAGGTGCAGTCATGCCTGAGAAATGCTGGCATTACAGTGTTGGACTGGCCTGGCAACAGTGTAGATTTGAACCCTATTGAAAATTGCTGGTACATAATGTCGTCTAAAATTAGAAGAAGCCAACAAGTAAGATTCAGCTGCAGGAGAGCATTATAAGGGTGTGGTACCACGAAATTGGGCAACCGTATATATCCAGAAGTTGATTAACTCTATGCCAGATGGTTGCAACGCTGTAATTGAAGCTCGAGGAGGAACAACAAAATATTGAGGACTTATTTTGCTGATTTACAGTACATAATACTATTACGTCAACTTGTCATTTCAGTTTGTACATGTTATTTTTTGTTGCAATTTGCATGATTTCTCATATTTCCATTAATTACGCATTTTACCCTTTGGGGTAAAATGCGTAATTAATGGCAATTAGGTATATCAGGTGGAGTCTTTTATTGGATTTCATTCACAGAGATATATATCCCATCTAACAAATGCATTTTGAACATTTTTGCAACCCACAGTGCAGTGCAAAACACATTATTTGCAAAATTCACAAGTGATGCAGTTTTTTTGTCCGCCACTGTAACTTAATAAATACTTATTCAGATGACATTGACGCTAATGTTTTTAAAGAATTAACGCATTTTATACATTTTGCAAAAAATGAAAATTTATATTCACCTTCTTTAATGTACGAAGCCAATTCAAGGAGGACTAATATCAACTTTTCCTAATGTGAACATAATTTAAAAATATTTTTGTCAATTCCTGTTTCGAACGCATCAGCAGAACAATTGTTCTCCGTGCTTAAGAGTTAAGAATTATATTAGAAATTCACTTGGACAAGAAAAATTAAGTAATTTGGCAATAATTTGTATTGAGAATGATATCACAAACTGGATTGATTATAATGAACTGATATACAATTTCTCAGCCCAAAAAGCACGAAAAGTCCATATAAAGTAGTATAAAAATACTTATTAGTTTAAGTGTATGTATTATTTCTGAATTATTCTTCTGGATCAGAGATTTTTCTTGTGTCATATAATTTGTTTTGTTGTCACAATAAAATGAAATTGAAAATGTTCTTTATTAGTTTTTTCTTTATATGATACCCCCAAATTCCATTTTACCTTGGGCCCCATGAGGGTATAACACGCTCCTGTTTGCATTCAATTCCCATGAGAGGCTGATCCAAACTTTTTTTTTTTATGACAGGGCAACATAACGACTGATGATATATGAGATTGATAATAATTTAAAATTACGCTCAAATTCATCACGAATTTTATATACAGTATATAAATACATACAAGACAGATTGTTACCATTAGGGCGGTGCAAAGGTATCTGGGGACCCAGAGACAAAACTCCATGGGGGTTCCTCCAATATTTTTGATAATTTTTGTTGTTCATGGGGTTCCTCCAATATTTTTGATAATTTTTGTTGTTCATGGGGGTTCCTCCAATATTTTTGATAATTTTTGTTGTCGTTATTGTTGCTATTATTATTATTAACCTCCCCCCCCCCAAATACTCTATTCTGTGCACTCCCTGATGAGGATAAAAATTTTAAAAACCTTCCAAAAAATCGGGGTCCTTTACTTGCGGGGCCCAGAGGAAACTCCCTTGGTGCATTCCCCATTTACACGGCCCTGGTTAGTATACAATAGCTCAATATAAAGTATACAGTAATTGTTACAATTTATTCAGATTCTAGAGGGAACTGGAATAATCTGGGGGGGGGGGGTTAAGTTATTCTGGGTTTTTCAGCTCATGTAAATTGCAAATCGGCCCACGAACATACACTTCTACATAGGGGTTCTTATAGTTCAGGAGACCCAGGTGAAGGAATTAATGTTCAGGATAATTGATCTTCGCTGTAACGGAGAGTTTCCCGTTATTTGGATCACTTTCGTATCCAGGTGTCATCGTAGGGGGAGGAGGGCATTACGACCAGGTTTTGACTGTTTTTTTAATATAGACCTAGGGACACTATATAGTATATATTTGCGTATGTACATATGCGTATATATAGTACAGTAAATACGCATGGTTAAGGAGGTATATCCCCCCGAATACGCCCCTGATTTGGATTTTTACCGTTTACGAAAGTGATCCAAATAACGGGAAACTCTCCGTTACAGCGAAGATCAATTATCCTGAACATTAATTGTAGGCCTGGGTACGATGTGTCTTTCGTCTCATCAAAAACCGGCCCTGCCTTATAATAAAATCTGCAATGCCGAATAATTTCTTTGTTTGTATGTGTCAATCCTTCATCTCGGGAAGAAAATGGGGGAAGGATTTCCCTCACAGAACCTCTGAATTCAACACTAGTCCCTCAGGTGGGTTCTGAGAGAATTCTAAAAATGAGACGAGTCTGGTCTTATCATTAAAATATCAGATGTATGGGAATCTTAACGTAAAAGCAAGTCTACCACTGTGGGGGAGATCTGACAGTTAGTATTGTACAGTTTTAACAAGCGAGGGGGTGGCTCACTGGCGGAACTAGAGAAGGCAGTGTCCCAGGGCCCCTTATATCACAAAGGTACTAAACCTATTAAATTTCAATTAAACAACGTATAATCAGTGATCCGCATTACTGATTATACGCATCACTGATAAAATTAAATCACTAATAAAATTTTATCCGCATCACTGATAAAATTAAAAGAAAACTATTTTTATTGAATTTTTGATAAATTATATGCCAATCTGGATTTACCATTTCTATCTTGAATGCTAATTTGTGGTGTCGATTGTTCTGGGCGGATTTTCCCCAACGACAACAAAACAAAAATTCAAATTATTATATTAGGCCCACCCGTAATTTCTTACATATACTCAATAATGTATTGTCTGTAAATTGCGTGTGTTCTCTGGTCGGTTTGCCTGTTCTGCTGGACGTAAAAACCACAGTGTCTTGGGGGGGGGATTTACTATCTACGCCTGAGACCGACTAACTCACCCACAGAGTGAAAAAAGCCCATTAAAATTCCTCGGGTCATCGAGGGGATTCGAACCCAGGTCTTTTCCAGCCGGTGTGGGGGACGACGGTGACAATACCACTTGTCGTCTGCGCCGGTAACACCGGCGCAGACAACGACAACAAAACAGAACATGGTTCTTTTTTTTTTTTTATTTATTAACACACAACTGTATATACATTCTCAAGATATATTAATCAATTTATATACAATATTTATATACAGATTTTATATACATACTGTAGTCTTTCGGTACATTGGTTGTGTGTGTCCTGATATGAAGGGTGGCTCCTAGACATAAGCCCATCTCCACCTTTTACTCCTGTGAAAGCTCAGAACGTCTGCAAAACAGGCCTGAAAAAAGAACGTTATGTCAGGCCATTTCGCCACCAGGGATTAACCAACACCTGGATCAACCATTCTCTGTGTGCTGTAATGCACAAATCCTGCACCTACCGGAAGTAGTGCTATACTGGTAGGTGCCAGCAATCCCGCCCCCAAGGCTGCCCAAACTTGGAGGCCAGCGAAAAATAAAAAAAAATAAAAATAATAAAAAATAAATAATAATAATAAAAAAAAAAAAAAAAATTCCAACTAAGAACAATGTATACTTGTTGAAACAAAAGCAACATTATACAATTATTTACATGGTTCTGTAAAATTTTCCATTTCGCTCTTAGTAACAACGTTATAAAAAAATAAATAATAAATAAATAGTGACCAGTTCCTCGGAATAGCCCGCAGAAGGCCCGCATCCGTAATTTATTTATTTATTTATATACAAAGTTCGAGCACAATTTTTTTATTTCCCCTTACCTAGGTTTCACGAATATATAAATTTTTGGGCCCTATAGTTCCTGGAGCTCTTAGTCTCCTTCAGTGGGTCATAGTAAAAAAAAAACTACATTTGCAATGAAAAAATAATATAAATCAATACTATTCCATTAGCAAAACAAAAATCCATAAAAATTAAATTTACGAATGGTTAATATTAAATTAAAATACACTTGGCATAGCCGGACAACCTTTCTCGCCTTACTGTCCGTCTATTCTTGTTCCACCCCAGGAGGGTCAGTTAGTACTTAACGTTGGGGAAAGGGGGAAGAATTTGTAGTTAAGCTGTTGTTAACGTGCCACCTTTAATAAAATTATTACAGGTAAAATCGTTATTTTAAGCCATCAAACTTTATCTAGACATTGACAGTCTCTTTTTATATGGGAAAAAGTTGGTACGTTCCCCGAGACTCACTAAAATAAAACCAGATGGCAGGTATGAGCGAGTGCACAGCACATCGCTGTCCAACAGACAAGTTAGCAGACTTCGTCGATGAATTTCATACGACCCTGCATAGGACATCTTGTATTCATTCAACAAAAAATATTTTTGTGGTGATTGCAGATAAAGATAACAAGTTAATGTACGAACCGAGAGCATTTCGTTTTTGCGCACCCACCATGTTTCCATCATTCCTCCAATCAGCACACAGCAAAAAAATATGTATGTAAACAAGTTAATGCACGCATTGAGTTGCGTTTCAGGCTGGTTAATTCATAATTTATAAAACAAAAATAAATAAATACATCCCCTTCCCAGCATAAGGGTTGCGTTCCGCCGAATTTTACGCAAGTCGGAATTTAACTAAATAAGCATTTAGGGAAATTCCTCACTCGCAACTATGCGCGCTGAATTTGATTGAAGCAAAAAAAGAAATGTTCGACAAACATGTAAATAGAATTATTCAATTTTTTTTACTTCATGTGCAGGAAAAATTACAAAAGTGTACAAAATTACAAAAATTTCAAAATATAAAATTACAAAAAAAAAAAAAAAAACTATTATTTTTAGGCCACCTGAATAATCAAATTCATCTGCCGTGCTGTGTCTTATGTCTGTTAATTGCGTGTTCTATGGTCAATTTGTCTGTTTTGCTGGACAAAAAAAATCCCAGTTTCTGGGGGAAATATAAAATTACAAAAAGAGAGAGGAGACAGGCATAACGTCAGCAATTTTTACCTTTCGAGCATCGTTGCCAGAATAACTCTCCAGCTAAAAAATATGCCGCTGCGGAAGTTGACTTAGAGGGGTTTTTTCCCAAAACATCACAAAATATTTTTGCAGTTGCAGAATTGTCACTGGCGACTTCGCCGCATTCTTTAATATTGTGGAAACCAGCGTGATGCTTCAACCTGTGCAAACCCCAAGCCACGAACTTGGCTTGGAGTTTGCCGTACTTATGGTTATCTTTATAAATGCTTCTTGCTTGAATGGCCATTATATTCAGGGGGCACTCGCTTCTGAATCTGATTTTCCATCCATATTATTAATAGATTTTCCATCTTCGATATAGCACCTGAACGCTGTTGATCTTAATTGCGTTGATCCTTTAACATGTTCTTTTATAGCACACTGTCCTTTAAAATAGTATTCACTGTTGAAGTAGTGAATACTAATTCCCTTTCAATATATGACAAACTTTGTCCTGCTTCGTACTTCTTAATAATTTTCATCTTCATTTCTAAATCAGTTTTGTTCCGTTTCCTGGCACTGCCACCACTTGCACTTTCCCGTTGGTCACTTTCCCTTCATCATTATAATAAGTAAATAGGAATGAAGAGAAGATTCTGAAAATTTATTTATGTTTTTTATATGTTTGAAGATTTCAGTGAAGGGGAAATACATTTCACCATAATAACGTAAAAACCCACACAATTCCAGTTATCGGGATTATCGCAAATGTAATAAGATCAAGTTTACTACCCGTTTATAGTTAGATGCATCAACAGAAAAGCCCAATAAATCGGAAAGTGCAAAGTATTTTATGGCAGCGACCTCCAGAAATGTGCTTTAGAACAATATCACAAAGGTGTTCAAAATTGATTCTTATAATGATATGATATGATAACAATGAAACTGTAGCGCAATTTCCATTATAAAAATGACCTTTTAGAGAGATAAATAGTTTAGTTATATAGCGAAAATTTCAACTTCCGAGGTCTTGGACCTAATTACCAAAAAAAAAAAAAAAAAAAAAAAACATTGTGTTATTGGGTTCACATTACGATATTTTCACAATGAAAGTATCGTGATGCGAACAGTTTGCACCGGCGAAACTTACGTAAAGTCGCAATTCCGTAAGTCGAGGAGTGTGTAATATAGCTAAAGGCAACGACTTTTATTCACGAATCGATCAAATTTCTTTTCTGCGCATCTACCACATTGCCCATTCATTCCTCCAACCTGCACATGGCAACGAACATAGAAATAGTAATTGTTGGATTTCTATAGGTCTGATTTTAATGACATTGTGGGGGGTGGAATACAAAAAAAATGATTATTTTATATATTTAGTTTTATTTATTATTTATTATTTTTTATTTTTGTTTTTGTTTGTTCCCTTATAAGAGTTGTTGTCCACCTTATTTTAATTTCCCCACTTACACATCTGACTTTACTTTACAGGAGAATTCCAGATTCAAGGGAACTTCTCGATTTTTTTATAATTCCCCTCGGACAGGCTGAGTGTCCAAGAATGACAAACAACACACACATTAATATACAACATAACATTTTATTTACACTTATATACACAATATAAAAATTAACAATTCTCAAGCACATATTATTATTACTCAAATTTGCCTATGTATTATCAGTTATATATGGCAATTAAATACATTGGTTCTACACTAGAAAGTTATTTCTTTATACACAACAAACTTAATATCTTTACAAAAACTGCTATAGCTACTTCTTCACACATGAACAATAATTATTTAAGAGGATTAGGTACACCCTTTCTCCACTTTATATCAAATCCTTACCTTATAAATTGATTTAGGAATTTTATTCTTAACTTCCGTTTTAATTAGTGCCCCATTTTGTCTTGGGGAATATAATTTCACAACTTTCTCTAATCAAGACAGATAGTACATTTGACATCAATTTCTGGACTAATGCTGGTCCCAAGTGTTAGCTACATTCATAAGGCTATTTCTTTCTCTGTATTCTCTACTCGTCCCTTCCAAAATATCTCATACCTATATGTTAAACAATAACTAATAACAAATATCAAATTTCTCTCCTTTGCCTTTCTACTTATGTCTAATTATACATTAATCAAAACCTCTATCTGATTTATCTCTATATTTATGCATATACAGTATTTATATCTTTGTATATCCTTCCCTTAACATCTTTCTAAACATTATACTAATCTGATATTAGAGTTCCAACAGTCCTTTATTTGCGAGGGAGAATACTATATAACTAGTCACTTACTTAATTTTACGAATCGAATTTCTCCTTTTTGGGGCCTTCAGCTCCAAATTAACAATTCTCAAGCACATATTATTATTACTCAAATTTGCCTATGTATTATCAGTTATATATGGCAATTAAATACATTGGTTTTGCACTAGAAAGGTTACTTCTTTATACACAACAAACTTAATATCTTTACAAAAACTGCTATAGCTTCTTCACACATGAAGAATAATTGCTTAAGAGGATTAGGTACACCCTTTCTCCTATTTAAATCAAATCCTTACCTTATAAATTGATTTAGGAATTTTACTCTTAACTTCCGTTTTAATTAGTGCCCCATTTTGTCTTGGGGAATATAATTTCACAACTTTCTCTAATCAAGACAGATAGTACATTTGACATCAATTTCTGGACTAATGCTGGTCCCAAGTGTTAGCTACATTCATAAGGCTATTTCTTTCTCTGTATTCTCTACTCTTCCCTTCCAAAATATCTCATACCTATATGTTAAACAATAACTAATAACAAATATCAAATTTCTCTCCTTTGCCTCTCTACATATGTCTAATTATACATTAAACAAAACCACTATCTGATTTATCTCTATATTATGTATATATAATTATATCTTTTGTACATCCTTCCCTTAACATCTTTCTAAACATTATACTAATCTGATATTAGAGTTCCAACAGTCCTTTATTTGTGAGGAAGAATACTATATAACTAGTCACTTACTTAATTTTACGAATCGGATTTCTTCGTTTTGGGGCCTTCAGCTCCTTGTCTGGGAATGGCATCATCGTTTACCAACTGCATTCATTGTGTCTTTTAGGAATTCATGGGCTCGTCTTCGATACTGCTACTTAACCTTCGGTTCAGCTATTCTGGCGGACTAGGAATTACAACTTTATCTTCTCAGCTCACTTATCTGCGCCTTGCCTTTATCATTGCCTTCAGATGGTCGACTAGGGTTATTTCTCTCTGTACACAACACTAATTTGCATGCTGGCCACTTTCACTACTTTCCGATTACGGACTAGGCTTATTTTCTCCTTACCAAGGCTCCTACTTTCAGCTTCACAAGGCTGCTTCTTTCGGTTTACCAAGGTTCCTCCTTTCACTTATATGTACATGGCCACTTTCACTTCCTTCCGATGACGGACTAGGCTATTTCTCTCTACTATATTTCTTCCATGACCAACTACTCGACTGTTCTCTTTTATTATGAAACTCATCTAACCCTTCTTAACCCACTGACTGTACTTAAACTTATCTTACTACTTCATCTTAACTTTGTCAGAACATTCTCAACTAGCTGACAGGACAGGACTTATCTAACCCTACACTACTCCATCTTACCTTGTCAGATCTTTCCTAACTGGCTGACAGGACAGGACAGGACTTATCTAACCCCACATAACTTATTACTCAATTTTCCCACTAACACTGCAAAAAACTCACGTCTGTCTTTCCTAACTCATCTCCACAAACCGCCAACAAAAGTCCAACTCTGTGTTCTTTTTTAACCCATTTTCACAAAACACTAACAAAAATTCAACTCAGTAACTTTTAACTCATTCTTTCCCTAACACCGTCTAAAACTCAACTCTATGTTTTTACTAACCCATTTCCACAAACACCAACGAAATCTTCTCAACTGTGTGTCTCCCCTTGTCTCTCCCCGTTCACTCACTTTTGTCATCTCAATTCATACCGCCTCCTTATGTCGGGCCTGTCTTTTTTCTGAGTTTACCCAATCTTCTCATTTTTGTCAACTTTCATCATTTCCTATTCGTCCTTTAAAATTTCTCAAGCTGTATATTCAGAGCTCATTTTAATAAATTTCCAAATTTTTCCCAGGCAATCCGCTGCTTTGAAGTTCGCCGTCACCTTTGCCACCCCTCGTTAAGCTTAGCAGAATTATTTTACATGCTCTAATGACCTTGCCATCGCCGACAGTCAGATGCAAATAGATTGTTAGCCGGAGTAATTTGACTCGTATTTATTACCTGGCCGATATTTTAGGTGTTACCGGACAAAGGGATGTCCGACAATGTTCAGTCTACAACTCTTTGTTTTTCAGAGCCATAGTTATTCGCACCTGCACGTCAGTAGTCACTGTCACGGTGGGAACTGAAATGTACCCCTAATTGCTAATAGCTTACCGCTCCCTTCTCTAATTCAACCTTGTCTAATTTTTAATTCCTTGTGAGTGACCTAGAATAATATTTGTGACTGGAAATGTTTACTGTCCTATTTTGCTATTTCCTAAATTTTATTTTAAATAAATCTCACTCATTTCTAAAATAATAACATGTAAGATTTTTCATCTTACAACATTTGGGAAGGCCCTGAACAGGGCCGGCGGAACACAATAAGCACAGTAAGCAAGTCTCCGATGGGCAGGTGTTAAAGAGACATAGCGTACTGGCCGTCGGTCAAACATTCCACCTTTGTGGAGTTGCCTGGCCACAGTAAACCGCGATATCCTGCGTCCTGTGCAGCTGGTTTGCAATGGATCCCATTGTCTGGTGTCGGTCCCTCTTGGCCTGTAGGAGTATATAGCGGTCATCATCGGACTTCATTTTTCGTCGACGACCACCACTGGTCTTTCGAATAGCTGTACCTGTCGTTCTGAAGACCGGCCACGCACATGAGACGATGCTATGGGCGATACTGAACTCTGCAGCCAAACACCTCACACTTCAACCTTGCTCGAGCTTCCCAATCATTCGACCCGAGTAAAGTTATCCAGATGTTGTCTATTGGCCATTTCGTTGTCTGTAGCACTGTATGAAACCAATCGAACGTCTGTAGCAATCGTGCTCACCATTCAGTTATTTTCATATAACTGCTGAACTGGTGCTTTTATCTGTTTATGTTGAGCCCTCTCATTACGATTCAAATTTTTGCATGTGCACCAGCTTTCGACTGAACGGTCACAGTTTTGGAAATCGCTACAAGCTGTTTCGTTTTATTTTGATTTTGTGGTTGCAACCTTTGGAAATAGTGTTGGTCCTTAAGTTTTGCACACCAGTGTGTTAATAAATATCTTTTGTTTATATTTCTATTTGTGATGCTATTCATTAATTTTTTTTTTTTTTTTTTATGTGAACCCCAAACACGAGAGGTATTAGAACCTATAGTACTTAGTACTGTGCTTGGGTTAATGTAACATACCATCGCAAAAAAGGGTTAGAAATGTGAAATTCCTAGCCGATGCACTTTCTTTGAACACCAGTATATATCAATATATTGAAAATTTACTTATGCGGAGTAAGTTTCTTCGACAAGATCTTCCAACTGCTTCTGAGTATGTGCATGCTAACTGGAACGAAAGTGTTAATCGCAAGTTTGAAATCTTGGTTGGAACATGTAGGACGGCCTGTAAGGGTGCGTACATGTACAATGTGTACGCACCTGGAACCAGCAGCCACAGGTAGCCTAAATGTATCATTGTAAGTTAATGGGACGGTGTAGCACAATAGCAGCATGTCAGCACTGATCACTTGTTCTTGTGTTAATGCACCGGTATAAATATTAGTTTAAGCTTCTGATTGTGGGCAGCCGATTCCCAATCGAAGTACAGATAAATAAAATAAATTTTCTGTTTATACTCCGGACGACCAAACGGTCAGAGGAGTTCACAAGATAGACATAATACAGTCTGTCCTCGTATAGCACGATAGTTGCGTTCCTAGAAATCCTCGTGCAATGCAAAATCGTGCAATATGAACAACAGGCCCTATGGGAAAAGTAGGGTTATGTGCCGACCACCCAAGATTGAACACACATTTGGAACCAAAACATAACCAAACACAATAAATAATCGGGTAATTTTAATCGTTATAAAATACTTACGTATTTTATAACGATTAAAATACGTAATAAAAATAATATTATATTATAATAAAGTATTTTTAGTATTTTTTAATACTAAAAAAGTATTTTTTACGAATAAAATACGTATTTTATTCGTAAAAAATTTATTATATTAAATAAAATAGTCGTAATAAAATACTTACGTATTTTATAATACGTGAGTATAAATTATAATACGTAACTCGTAATAAAATATTGCTAATGCCTTTGCTTCTATCGTAAGCAAACTTGTATTTTGTTTGATTTTCTATCCAAAGAGATGACAGCCGTTCCAATTCTTTGTGTCTTAATCTAATGGATTTTAATCACACTTTGAGTTGTTCCCGCTATGAAAGTTGTTTTTATTTTTTCCGCATTCTTTGTAATTCTCGGCGTTGCCTCATTTAGATCTGTAGCACGTGCAATATCACATGGTCTTTCATTTCGCTCAAAGCGTTTCACAATTTCATATTTTTTTCTCTATCGACAGAGGCGGACTGGCCATAAGCCTTACGGGGGAAACCACGGTGGGCCGGAGGCCGGTGTGATTTTGGCCATAAACCGTAGTATGAGGCCACTATAAATTTTCCCGGGTAACAATTTTTGATCCAGTCCGCCTCTGTTTATCGATATTGCTTTTGTTTTTCTCTGTGAATCTGCAGTGTCTTCACTAGGACGCTTCCTTTTCACACCTTTTAAGTATTTTACTCATTTTTAAAGCACAATTACAAAACGAGGAGGCACGCTTGATATACATAAACAAAGCTGCGCGCGTGTAGCAACTGAATAAACAACACCGTAAAGGCCGAGATACACTATTAATTAACACCTCACATTTTACTAAAGCACATTTTTGGAGGTTACTACCATAAAACAATAAAAACAATTTCCAGTTTCGTTTCTGCTGGTGAAATCTGTTATAAACTGGTAGTAAACTCCATCTAATTGCATTTGCGATTATACCGATAGCTGGAATTGTGTTGGTTTTTACGTTATTATGGTGAAATGTGTTTCCCCTTCACTGATATAAAACACATAAATACATTTTCAGAATCTTCTCTTCATTCCTATCGTGTTGCGTTCAGTTGGGGTGATTCCGCGTTCGACTGCCATTTCTTGTAAACACAAAGGCGAATTCGGTTCGTGTTATATAAGATAACGTTCCCCTATTTATAAATCGTGTATGATCGAATTCGTGTAATGCAAACACGTGTTATACGAGGACCGACTGTACTGTACAAGAAACAGCACCATATTCAGCAGTCACAGGCTTGAACTCCGGTCACTCAAGGCGCGTGTACTTATGCACCCGCGCGCCTGACCACTAGGCTACGGCGGCCTATTATGTCACTCGACTGGGTGGTTCCGCACCTCTACCCTTTAGGCGAGGCTGGCTCAAAGGTATATGGTTCCCCTTCTCCACATTGACTGATGGCGCCCGCTCACACCGATGCGAAGATTTTTATTTTTGTAATATGAAAGTGCAACAATAAATACAAGAGTAAGTAAAGAAAACAAAGATCCGCAAATAAATTTATTTGAACCTATTCAGTCTCATTAATAAATATAGCAGTTGCAAATTAAGGTAATAGAAGACCGTTTTGAAATATTGTTTAATAATATGTAAAACTTAATTCCTAAAAGTTTTTTGAATTAGTTTTAATTTTGAACTTAATATTATTTCCTTTTAACAAGAAAACTTTTGTGTATTTCATGTGTTAACACACATGAAATACACAAAAGTTTTCTTGCGGGATTTGTTTTTGAGACGGGGGGGTGCAATGACTCCCCTTAAACCTTGGGCTTCCCATAGGCCAGTGCCTACTTGGCGCCCTCGTGGGCAGCACAATCGGTAGGATCGCCGTCCTCCATACACTGGGTGGAAAAGACTTGAGTTCGAATCCCGTCGATGACGGGAGGAATTTTTATGGGTATTTTTCACAACGTAGCTGAGTTAGTCGGTCTCAGGCGATGGTAGCATGGTTTTCTCCCTGAAACTGGGGTTTTTCATCCAGCAAGCCAGAAAATCAACCTCAGAGCACACAGTTTTCAGACAGTATACACGGAGCAACATGGCCCTAGTGGCTGATGCTCCTAAAACCCTATAACAACAACAGCCTACTTGGCCTCACCCCAAAGCTGGCTTTGCCTTTATTGAAACTGCTGCCGCAGAAGAGCACAATTTCACGGTGACGTAAAGAAAACTTTTTTATTTATTTATTTTTTATTTTTTATTTTTTAAGGTATAAAGGACATTTACAATCTGTTCGAGATAACAAACATCAAATAAATCTGATTAATGTCAGTAAGATTGTCTTGAATATAGGAGAAGTCCAGTGACGACACCGCTATTCTATTTACTTAAACATTGAAGATAACTTCATTCGCACTGAATACATTAAGTTAACTTAAGTTAAGTTAAGGCTCCCATAAAACTACTCAAGTGCATTGGCCGTGTACTGTACTGACAAGTCGCGCTGGTCAACTGCTTTTTATGTGTCCATAGCCAGTGAGTAGATAGATTAAGCTCCATGTAGCTTCTGGTTTCAGGTAAGCGACCACCTGAAGCTTAAAACCTATGCGATTCATTCAATAGATTTTGCTGCTTGGGGCCCAATCCTGTTCAGCGCTCGTGATATCATTTCACCAAGGGCTCTGATCCTAGGATGATATTCCGATTTATATAAAGACTCGTACGTGTAAACCTTATCCAATTCACTGGAAATTTGAAACAATTTCCATTAATCAACAAACCGATATTTATTAATTATTATTTATTTAAATCCTCTTAATAGAATAAATGAAGTAATCGAAACAGCTTTTTCCCTGCAAATGCTTTGAGCTGCAGGCTAATGAGATCAGTGTTATGTTTTTGAGTGAAGTATCGCGTTGTCCAGACAGAATGAAACTGAAAGCCAAATAATCTCATTTTTTTTCAGTAGTGACAATTTATTTAGAAGTTACACGAAAAATTTTGTGCAACTTCTTTTCAATTTTATTAGTTGTTATCCGTTAGGTCAAGTTGGCTGCAAAAAAGGAAATAATCGTTGAGACTCAGACAAAAACGTATACTGTACTCTCTTATATCTGTAACATTCGATTTTCAAGTAAGACTTTATAGTATCAGAAATATTTAAAGAAAACAATAATAAAAATTTTTATATGCTTGCTTACTTAACGTGTTTTTTTTTTTTTTTTTTTCGTATGAAAAATTGTATATTACAATAGCCTAACTAGAAAACATCAGCCCGGATGAAATCCTGCTGATCGGTAGCCTTCACTGTGACTGAAAAAGTTATGGTAATAAATGAGTAAGTTATCTGAGCCGCTATAAAATGACCTCACTTTTTGACTACCAATTCTCTCTACCTTCCTAAACGTTATTCTGGAAACTTTTGGTAAAAGTATTGTTACTGCTGTGTTTTATTGCAAAATTTTTTTAGAGGCCAACAACAAATTTTGTTCATCGATTAATAGTCATGATATGATAATAAAATAAATTTTCTGTTTATACTCCGGGACGACCAAACGGTCAGAGGAGTTCATAAGATAGACAGAATACAAGAAACAGCACCGCATTCAGTAGTCACGGGCTTGAACCCCGGTCACTCAAAGCACATGTACTTATGCACCTGCGCGCCTGACCACTAGGCTACGGCGGCCTCGATTCAGATGGGGTCAAAATTGGTGGGAGTCGCCTGGACTAAAACCTGCCAGTCCAAACCTGCTTACAGTATATCAATTGTTGCAGTTTACCTACAGAATCAAATCGAAATAATTTGCAAATTTATTGTAACCCAGATCATTACGCTCAGTGGCGTCTAGAACCAAAATGGAACCAAGGACAAACAGCCTCACCAGACCAGTCCGATTTTTTTTTTTTTTTTTTTTCCATAAGAGCCTGTACTCAATTGCAGACCGCCTCCACAATGCCCTTGTTTATTCTCAAGCATGACCACCAGGTCGGAGGAGTTCACAAAAAATCGTTAATCGTATTTAGCAGTCATTCTCCACTCAAAGAGCGTGTGCTACTGCACCAGCTCTTCTGACCACTTGGCTACGTCACCTGGCATTGGGATTAACCTGAAAATTCCCCTTTTCACATATAATTATTTCGTGTTTTCCAACCTGTTGCCATCATGTAGGATGCATTACTGCGTGTAGTAATTTTTTCTAAGTAGTCCAAATCGCTCCATCCAGCACTATTGGTGTGTAAAGGGATATAGGAGAAAAAGTGGATGAAAGAACAGAACTTTGGAATACTCCAGTATTACTTGAGAAATTAGAAGGCATCTACTATCATGCAATGATAGTAGATGGGATAACAACAATAAACAAATTAATTTATGCCCTGTAAAGGCTACGTATGGCCAGAGGATTTTAAACGATATAAAGTACAAGGTTAGTTATTGACTTTTTTTGTGGTATGACGTGAATTCCAACACAGAGCTTGAGAGCTGTGTTGATACTCGGCTACAGTCGTACTTGTAAATAAGTATAAATAAAAAATCAGGCAGAGCGAGGCAACGGGCCTCCACACATAAAGGAGAGGGAATACTAACTACCAGTAGCGTAGGAACGAATTGGCATAGGGGCAGGTGCCTAGGGCGCCAGTATCAGAAGGGCGCCACTGACAGGACATATCAGTTCTGTGCCAAGCCATTGCAACACCCGAGGCTAGCTGACGATAATGTCGCATTAGGATGAGAGCAGAAGGCGGGGTGAAAATTAATTTTCGCCAAATGGAGTGTTTACAGAGGGCGATTCAAGTCTGCATGCATCCACAAATCTTAGTACATACTGTATAGCAGCATTTGCCGTCCAGAACGTAGCTTAGAAGAGACCATTCTGGCGACCGCTTCATCAGCGCATGCTCGAATGTATAGCAGTTCGCAATTCACGCATTGTATCTGCGCGTGTAGCACAGTGGTATCTTCACCATCCTCCCCACACCGTGTGGAAAAGGCCCGAGTTTGAATCCCATCGATGACGCGAGGAACTTTAATGGGCTTTTTTCACTCCGTGACTGAGTTAGTCAGGCGTAGATAGCAAGTTTTTTCCTCCCCCAGAAACTGGGATTTTTCGTCCAGAAAAACAAGCAAATCGACCAGAGAACACACGCAATTTATAGACACAAATACAGGTTTATTTAAGAAATTACGCGTGACCTTAATATAATAATTTGAATTTCACACATCGTGTACGTTCTACGATACTGAAAAAGTTAGAAGTTATAAATAATGTGTGTATAGTGTTTTGCGCTTAAAAACAGGTTATCGTGAATACAGTGATTTATAATTTAAATAAATCAACAAAAGCCCAACAAACCAGAGCCTATTGTCCGAATGTGTAATACGCCTTGATCTGCTAACTGGCTATGGATACATAGAAAGTAGTCGAACTGCTGGACTTCCCGGGGAGTTGGACAGGTAGTTGGATAGGTTTTATGGGTACCACTAAGTTGCAGCACTATTACCTAAATTGCTTGAAGGCCAGCGGTGCGAACAATGCTACCCAGTTAAGTCTCTTATATTCGTTATATGAAAAATTTTCTTCGTTCTACAGAAACTAGTTTAAATGTAATTACCAAGGGGAATTAAAAAAAAAAAAATCGCTAAATAGAAAAATTCGCTAGAAAGGAGTTCGTTAAACAGAGGTCCGACTGTACTTATTATTATTTATTGTAATTTCACCAGTTATCGAAAAAAGGCGCGTAGCCATGAATTTACCAAGGGCACTAAAAGCCTAACTACACCTCTGCTACTACTATTACATTAGGTCATCCGGAAAGTTAATTCATATAGCCGTGTGTATTGTGTCTGTAAACTGCGTGTGTTCTCTGGTCGATTTGCTTGTTTTGCTGGACGAAAACCCTCATTTCTGGAGAAAAAAAACAGAAACTGGGGTTTGAAAGAAGAGGTGGTACCGAAGTGTTTATTACATTGTTATAACTTAATTACGAGTATAATAAAAATGTAGCGACTCCTAAATCTAATCGTTTACTCCACGCCGTGTCCTATCTGCACAATACTAAATAATATTTATGTGTACTGTTTATAGCAGTGTTTCTCAAATTGTGGTGTACAATACGATAATACACTGTAGGAGGAATGGGTGAAAGCATTAAAGTTTGATACATCTGATTCCCCTTGGCAGGACTGAAGGGAACCATATTTGTTGGAAATCGGAAACGTCTTCATTCTGGAGCGTAGGTATATTGTACCTGTCACGCCCCTCGCTCTAAGGACTGACTCTGTGGTAATTGTTATTCGCATGAGAAATTGAAACACAATTCGAGCGCAGCGGCTCTGTTGTGGTTCTTTAGGATGTAGGCAAGGAAACCAAGGAGACATCAGTATATTTTTTGTAAACTACTTGAAATTCTGTAGTCTGTTAACTGTTTTGCAGGATGAAAAACCCGAAAGGACCATTTGTCCTGGACTTCAAACTCAAAAGGGGCCTCAAATACGGATAATTTTTAAAACTGATTTTCCTCAATTTGTGCATTTTCTCAGAAATTTTTAAATATAAAATGCATTTAAATTATGTTTAATTTTTTTTTTATGACCCATTTTGCTTCCATGTATTCCTTTTTTCCCCTTTTATTATGGATAGAGGCCGTGAAAGCTAAAAGTGGCCAGCCAGGCCTCTCTCTCTCTGGATGGCCTGGGTCGGTGATATTCGAACTGTAACATCTATCATATCCTATCTTATAGTTCAGTGTGTTTGAGTAAGAATCACCATTAGGAGAAATAACTGAGTGAAGATAAAAAAATGTATGGAAACACTGATTTATAGGATATCATTTAATTTGAAATCACCATTCGAAGTTGTTTTATTTTTAATTTATTATCTTTATAGTATGAGTGCATATTCATACAATTATGCATATATTCACCAACAAGCCAAGTGGTTAGTGCTAGTAAAGGGCTACGCGACGTATTGAAATCCCGAAACACAGTTCTTGCGCCCCATGGAAATAAAATTTGATTGATTCAATAAATCAAAATAATAATGACACTGACATGAAAGCCCTTTACGTGCTCATAAAAGGAAGCCAAGGAAAAATTCTTCCAACAAGTACCTAATTAACCTTGACTTCAATAAGCAGACGAGTTGCTTGGTGGCCTTGCTTTTACCACGTGTTGCAAGTCAAGGAGATACATCCTTCGCAGCTCGTTGAAGGAAAATGTACAGTAATTAGGAACAAAAGATCATAACCTAAGCAAACATCATAATGATTTAATTTTTTTTTAAATATTTTAATCATGCTTTTAAACAGAATGTACTCGTAATCATTGCTGTACAGGACTAACCAATGGGAACAATCATCAGCTTATACAATAATCCGATTCACGCAGAAAGCAGAATCATCAAATTTGAAGGAAGGTAGTTTTGCTGTTATCCATTAGATAGCTATGGCTTAATGGCGTGGGGAAGAAGGCAGTTTCTTGCGTTTGGTGATGGAAGGGGGGGGGGGAGCTGATTCTCATGAAATATTCCGCTTGGAATCAAAACCGAAGAATAAACAACCTCCGAGGTCGGAGTCTGAACCTGTTCCGGGTCACTATATTTGTACTGGAGGGTCGTAAATTCACCATCATCCGTGAATGTTAGAATAAAGAACAATTTCTAGGGTGAGAGGGAGATAGGAAGAATCACGAAGTGTCACTTTTAATGGTTAAGGCAAGTCAAGGTACCCTAATGAAAATGTCTTTGACGTTTTAAGTGCTCGCATATAATATTATACTGGAAATTTATAGTTTCGTATATTAGTAATCTTTATTGTGTTATTGCTGTTTAGTTGAATTCTGGGCAGACTTATTTCCCCGGTCTATGCCTTTGACTCCCAGTCAAGGCAGTCAAACCCCTACATAGGAATCCAAGTCCCCCGTCTTTATTCCATCAGTGCATATGCATATACTTGGCATATATACTGAAAGGACAGCATTCATGGGATTCCTGGGCAACGCTGTTACCCCTCTCGCTAGCGGACGAACCCACCGCTTGGCAGGTATATAGGTACACTTCATCCAGGGCCGGCGCTGATATGTAAGATTCCTTTGTGCAAACAGGTTTTCGGCGTCCCTTCAATGATCTAACTGTGAATTAAAGCCCTTAGATCCAGAATCACTATAATAGTCACTGTTTATGAAGGACAAAAAGGAAAAAGGAAAGATGTTGATACTACATACATATAACAACCTTTCACTACATAATGCTTTAATAACAAAAATAATGAATAGTTACAAGAAAAATAATATAATTTTTTATATTATGATTATAAAGATATTTCTAACATATTTTTAATACAATATTGTAACTTTTCTTGCTTTTAAACTAGCAAACTTTTTAATTATATTACTTAAATCGAATTCTTCTAATACATCACTTTCTATAGAAATCGTTGATAAATTAGATAATCTCTCTTGAGACATTGAGGATCTTAAATAATTTTTTATTTTCTTCAATTTTGAAAAACTTCGTAATGACAAATATATTCTTAAAGAAATAGCAATATTTGGAAAATAATCAACTAAATGATTATTATAAATAAATTTCAAAACATCCTTGGGTGTCATGTTTTTATTTAAGAAACATTGCAAAGATTTTATTTCTTCGAATAGAGATACACCATCTATATCACTACTCTTATTTGATTAATCTGTTAGTTTTAGTTGTAAATCTTTACAATGTGTTAGGAGTTCACTTTCATCCGATATTGTACTTAATTTCGCTATGACTTTAAACGTCTTGAACTACACTGAAGAAATTAACAGTTTCAAACGAAATTTTTGCAGTGTCATTGAAGACTAAATTAAGACTATGGGCTGAGCAAGGAACATGAAAAGCTCTAGAGTTAGTTTCCAGTATTTTTTGCTGTAGCCCGTTATATTTACCCCTCATATTAGCGGCATTATTATCCCTGTCCGCGAAGATTTTGAATGTCCAATTTTAATCTATAAATATGACTTAAAATAAATTCATACAATCCCTGTCCAGTTGTGTCATGTACAGGACAAAAGCCTAAAATATGTTCTCTGATTTCATTTATGCTTGCTTCTTTATTATAATGTACGAGTCCATTGCTGTTTAAAATTTTTATCAATGAAGGTATATCAGGCTTAATATCTAATCTTGCAGATGAAATGGCAGTTGAAGTTTAACATTGAAAAATGCAAGGTGCTGCACATGGGTTGCAGTACCTTGCATAAGGAAGTGAGTATCCCTTTGTATAAGGTGTATAATGCCATGGTTATGCTGCATCTTGAGTACTACATACAGGTCTGGAGGCCTCACTTTAGGAAAGATGCAGAACTGCTGGGATGGGTGCAGAGAAGGGCAACAAGATTGGTGAAGGGAACAATAGGGTGCTTTTATCTAGAACGTCTTCAGTTCTGCAAACTGCAGTGTCTTGAGACTAGGCACCTGTGGAGAGATCTGATTGAGGTGTTTAAAGCCTTGAATGGATTGAGTAAGCTGAATGTTAATGGTATTCTTCCAGTTGCTGAGACTACACACAAGAGGGGGGAGGCATTAATTATAGTTGAGCAAAGGATGGTTGCAGGACAGATGTGCGGAAGTTTGTCTTCAACGAGCGAGTGGTTGAATGTTGGAACAGGCTTCCATCTATTGTTGTAGAAGTGAATGGGTTGAATAAATGCAAGGGAGAACTAGAGAAATTCTTGGAGGATACGATTGGAAGAACTGTGTTTTTTTTTTTTTTTTTGGCTGATGCTATTATAAGTTTGCTTTCTTGCATCATTTGCCATTACTACTACTATTACTAATAACTCTAATAACAATGTAGACATTGTCAACTGTAATATTTATATTTGGGATCTTCCTACAGTCGGAAGCACTGGTTAGTCCCATGCAGAAAGAAGGCTCTGTTCTCATGTGTGAGCAGGGTTATTGCAGTTGATAGATTCAACAGGCTCGGCGTTTGAAAAGTAAATGCACAGTGACCGTACAAAATCAGAATAAGTTTTATTGAAATGAAACTTCTTTAGGCGTGCTCCAGCCAGTTTTCACATGGGAGTTACTTGCATCCGTGGATTGCCAAAAAATCACCACGAAAATGTGACACGAAATGATTCATCTTCCCCACCATTGTGCCACTCGATACCAAGCACGAGCGACGCGGCGCCGTACGTAGCAGCGACGCATGACGCAATTAATACCCCTACAGCGCGGCCACGGTGTAACTTGCACGCGTGTTACCATTACGTTTTAAATCGCTATATCTCAGCTTCTAGCAGTCCGATTTTAAAAATTTAAAAACGACAATATTTATTTCGTCATTCTACACCGTATTTCATAAAAAAAATCGAGGAAAAAAACAATTATAATTGAACATGCCGAGCGAGCGTTGTTAAGGCGTTTAGAGCATATATACGTGCAATGCGGCCGCCGAAACCACCTCCATTGAGTACAAAGGAGAGATGTGTAAAACTTTGTAATAAAGTTGTAAAATATTAAACCATTGTAACATTTAAATAATGAACGTTTCAAAAGATTCTAAAGAAGTTTCACTTAACTTCCGCTATGCATGCTGGACACACGCACACAATTCTTTTTAATAGCCCATTGCTCAAAAACGGATAAACGTATTACTTAAGCGAGGTGTCTAATTTCTGGATGCAGCTTCGCGGCCGAACTCCAGAGAGCGGTACACCCTTCAAAATGGCGACGAGAAGCGGGGGAAAGCAGCGATTGACAAGTTGTGACTCCACCCACTCACAGCGTTCCCTCTCTTGGTTTCAGGCGGACGTCACGTGACGCAACGTCATGGCAGCAGTAATTACGCAATTCGTATCGTTTCGTAGTCACATTTGCTTGCTGGGTTTGCTGGTTATGCAAATTCTGGGTTCGGTTTCTACGTGATATCTCGTGTCGTCCTGAGTTAAAGAAAAGTGAAACTTGGAAATGAAGTGAGTTTTATTTTCCCATCTCATTAACCTAGTATTGTGTCAGTTGTTACGTTCTTTAAAAAAAATTCTATTGGCGTATTGTGCATATACAAAGAGGAATTTTATTGTTAATTGCACGTGTTAATCGACTTTCATTTGTGTTTAGTGAAAAAAGGTTATGTTTTTAAGCGACTTCGGGAGGGATTCAAGCAAAAATTGGTTGTTGGCAGCTCGTGGTATTACTTTTGTTTCTTGTTTTGAATAAAAATTGCTGTTTTCGTTTTAATTTTTCTTCATTTTAACTCTGAGATGTTGTTATGTTATATGACATTTTCTCTTCCCCGAATAAATTGCATTTCTGTTAATTGCTGCACCCAGAAAAATTGCCGTTTTGCCGTTAATTTTGTTATTTTTCAGCTCCGACATACTATTATGTCACGCCACGCCACGTGCAGTCGTCGAGAAGAAGAGGGAGAACACAGAGAGTGGGCAGAGCTACGAACCGTACGTCACTGATTTCCCCTTCTTCATCTCGACGCCATTTTGTAAGGGGTACTGCTCTCTGGAGTTTTACCCAGGTTTGCATTTATGACGCTTGCCATCAAACAGTAGCGGTCAACTGGATCCCAAACGGTCACTTAGTATTAAAGTGGTAAGTAATGGATCCTACAGACACTAAAATGTTTCCCCTTCTGTTGCAATCCCACTCGTGTGATTAGTTCGCACATCAGTGCTAAGATCGAATCTACCATAGAGAAGGGTCGAAATGTGAAATTTTAGGAAGCGGAATGTTTTTTTAATAAAATATCTTATTTTTAATCATGAAGAAAGTACAGTCATTACTGATGCATGTGACAAACAATAACGGTGTTCCGGTGTACCCCCAATTCATTTCGAGCTTTGCCTATAGATCATTCCCAAGTGATGATTTTGCATCATCACTCCCGATGCCTGCTTTGAGAAAGCTGCACAGTACATAGCGACGTATCAAGTTGACCTTTGAAGCACAGAACTAGTCTAATATACTGCAATGTATTAGACCTTTGAATTATACTGTAGTGGTAAGCCGTGTTTCTGTTGGTGTTCATCCAACGTATATCATTTCAAGCTGGTAGTCAAGTTAATAGATTTTGAACGTTTAATAATAATACATTCATTTATGAAAAGTAATTAAACAAAACTAATTAAGAAATTTATCATGGAATCTTTTAATTGATAGGGGCTGGTTGCTTCAACGACACTTCCCCCTCCCATATTTTCTTCGAAGTCTATTAATGTGCCATTAGACCATTCTTAGAGATATGTTTTGAATCGGAAAGACATTGCACACAAAAAAGAACAAATTTAGTAGTAAGTTGTCATTATCTTGGAATATTTTAGATTTCGCTTGTTTTTACTATTACACAATGTCACGTACTCAGACACAAAGAAGTGTAGCTGCTTATTAATTTTTAGGTCACAGCATTGTCTTAATTATTTTTTATTCTGTTGCTGCCTTAAGTAACCAGAGCAGTTTGATCTTTATTATAGTTGTGCAGTGAACTACTCAGTTTCTGTGGAAGTGTACGAGTCCGATCTCACAACGTGTGTCCTGATGGCCAGGTACTACAGCTAGTCTTATTTAGCATTTATGCTCCTATTTTCCTACGCTCGTAGGAAGAATGCACGTTTCTAAATCAACGGAATTGAATTGATCCGTGTACATACCCACTCATCCAAGTCGTGTGATTAGTTCGCACATCGTTGCTAAGATTGAATATTTTTTAATAAAATATCTTATTTTTAATTATCAAGAAAGTACAGTCATTACTGATGCATGTGACAAACAATAACGGTGTTCCGGTGCACTCCCAATTCATTTCGAGCTTTGCCTATAATATATTTTTTCTGTGGTTGGGAACGCGCGTTCCCAACCACAGAAAAATAGTAAGAGTATGTCAAACACCAACGCTTTTCTCTTGGCACGTGCCAGGTAGGCGCATACGAAATGCGTGTCAAGAGCAATAGAAAGGCATTGGAGCTTTTATGCAGAGGCGCGTAGAAATTGTCGCCTTCTCACTTCCCCAGAAGTAGATTGTACCCCCTCTTTTTTTAGGAACACAAGGTTCGTATACGAACTGTTTCACAAGACGACTGTACAAATTGGAGCAGTTTAAAGACAAGTTGCTACAATCGATAAAGGGACAGTTGAGTGAGAGAATACAGAGAGTGGTAATCAATGGACACTGCTCTTTGTGGACTAATGTTATTAATGGAACCCCAGGGTTCGTGTTCGGCCCATTGTTATTTTGTATATTGGTCAATGATATTGATGAAGGTATATCAGGCTTAAGGTCCAAGTTTGCGGATGATGCAAAGGTTAGCAGGGTTGTTAATGACAGTAAAGACAGTATGCTATTGTAACTGGATCTAGATAAGCTGGGCAAACGGGGTGAGAAGTAGCAAGTGAAGTTTAATATTGACAAATGCAAAGTACAGTACTACACATGAGCAGAAGCAATCCCAAAGTAATGTACCAACTGTGTGGTATTGCACTCAAGGTAGTAGGGAATGAAAAAGACCTGGGAGTAATTGTGTATTCAGATATGAAGTTTTCTGGGTGGTGCAGGCAGGCTGCCAGCACCACCCAGAAAATGTGGTATTCTTGGTCTTGTCAATGATATACAGGAATTTTGCTAGCAGGGATAAAGAGGTGATTATCCGCTTGTATAAGGCAATGGTCAGGCCACACCTTGAGTACTGCATACAAGTCTGGAGGACTCATTTTTGGAAGGATGTAGTCATGTAGAGTTGCTAGAACGAGTACAGAGAAAGTCAACAAAATTGGTGAAGGGAACAAAGGGGCGATCTTACCAAAAAAGGCTTAAGTTATGCAAATTGTGGCGTCTGGAGACGAAGCACCTGCGAGATGATCTGATTAAGATGAATAAGGCCTTGAATGGTTTGAGCAAGATGAGTGCTGATGGGATTCTTCCTATTGCTCAGATTACGAACTGAGGGGACATAAATTCAAATTGAGAAAAGACAGCTGTACAATAGATGTCCGGAAATTTGCCTTTAGCCAGCGGGTAGTTGATTTCTGCAACAAACTTCCATCTGTCGTTGTGGAAGTTAAATAAATTCAGGGAAGAACTGTACAAACTTTTGGAGCGAATAGACGAGTCTGCTGAAAAGTGTTTTTTTTTTTTTTGTTTTTTGGCTGATGCTGTGTAAGCTTTCATTCTTGCATGATATGCCTGTACTAATGCTAATCACCCTTTCTCTTTTACCATTTATTCAGTGTTTTATTTTTTATTCACTTCACGCAGCTAATGTCAGATTTGTTGTCTGGCGCCTTAAAAATATAGTCGCGGTACCTCCTAGAAACAGTAGTTGTTGTTCCACCCTTTACCGCCCCCCCCAACCTAGAGTGGTTGAAACAGCTGTGCAACTGCACCTTTCTTACCACCCTTCCACCCTTCTTACACTGGTGTACAAAACTTAAGGACCAACACTATTTCTAAAGGTTGCAACCAAAAAATCAAACGAAACAGCCTGTGACGATTTGCATAACTGTTGCCATTTAGTAGAAAGCTGGTGCACATGCAAAAATTAGAATCTTGATGAGAGGGCTCACATAAACAGATAAAAGCAGCAGTTATATGCAAATTACCGAATGGTGAGCACGATTGTCACAGACGTTCGATTGGTTTCACGCAGTGCGACAGATAACGAAATGGCCAGTAGAGAACATCTGGATGACTTTACCCTGGGTCGAATAATTGGGAAGCTCGAGGAATGTGGCTGCAGAGTTCGGCATCGCCCATAGCATCGTCTCACGTGCGTGGTCGGCCTTCAGAACAGATACAGCTGTTCGAAGACCAGTTGTGGTCGTCCACGAAAAAACGCCTAATGATGACCACTATATACTCCTACAGGCCATGAGGGACCGACACCAGACAGAGGGATCCATTGCAAACCAGCTGCACAGGAGCACAGGACGCAGGATATCGCGGTTTACTGTGACCAGACCATTCCACAAAGATGGACTGTTTGCCCGGCGGCCAGTACGCTGTGTCCCTTTAACACCTGCCCATTGGAGACGCCCCTTACAGTGGTGTATCGAACACAAGGACTGGACATCAGCGCAATGGGGTAAGGTACTCTTTACTGATAAGAGTAGATTCAGTCTCAGCAGCGATTCTGGACTTATCTGGCGAGAGGTTGGCACACGGTATCACCCCGCAAACATCACTGAAAGGGATCGATATGGCGGTCGAGGTGTTCTCGTCTGGGGAGGCGTTATCTTGGATGGACGTGCACAACTCCAGATACTGGAAGGCTGTACTGTAACCGGTGCACGCTACTGTACTGGGGTGAACTTTCCCCATGTGCGTCTGTTCCGAGGTGCCATTGGCTCTGAGTTCGTGTTTATGGATGATAACGCCACACCCCATCGCACTGCAGCTGTTGATATGCTTTTGGAAAGTGAGGACATTGTTCGTATGGACATGTGTTTTTGTACAGGGCGGCACCTAGAGCATCTGTTCAACTCCTCATATCTCTGTGAAGAACAGCATCACTAAAAATGGGCCAGATACGTGTGTGACGGAGGTTTGTGTGTGTTCTGTTGTTGTGTCTGGCCGCTTAGCTACCCAGAAGCATCAATCACCTGGAGAGATTATTCTGGGTACTTGTCCACACCACGGGAAGGTGGGCCAGTCCCAGTAATGCACATACTGTCTCAAAAGAGACTCTGACCCACATGATGTTGCCACGGGCAGGTCAGGATCCTCTGGGGGCCCATTCCAGAGGGGTAGACAAAAAGAAAAAAAAAACAAAAAAAAACCAACCACCCGTGGTGTAGGTTATGGGAAAAAAAAATAAAATAAATAAATAAAATAAAAATAAATTAAATAAATAAATAAAAAACCACCCGTGGTTATGGAAAAATAAATAAAAAAATTAAAAAATAAAACAAATAAATAAAATAAAAGAAAAGAAATTTTTAGAAAAAAAATTAAAATAAAATAAAACATAAATAAATAAAATAAAATAAAATAAATTTTGAGAAAAAAATAAAAATAATAATTTAAAATATATATAATAAATAAATAAAAATAAGTCTGGAGTGGCTGACTCCAAACAGAACGCAAGGAGGAGAAAAAAAAAAAAACCATTGTCTAATCCACTTCAGGCCCAATGCTTGTTTGTTTGTTATTTGGTTTTTAGGAGCATTAGCAACTAAATTTTTAATGCTCCGGGGATTTGCGGTGGTTATTCCCTGACCTTTCCGCACCTTCCGTATTTGGTAGTCACGGGCTCGAACCCCTGTCTAATCAAGAAGTGAAGTGTATGCTACACACTGCTGCTCCTGCCCACCTGGCTATGGAGGCGTCAGGCCCAATGCCATGGGTGTTGACCATTCTTTATGATCTCCTCCTCCTTCGAGCAAAGACTTCCGTAGCAAAGTTGTGAAGAGCAAATAAACGTTCAGGTGTTTGGAGTAACTGGTCTAATTGGTTTTCCGATATTGGAATGGTGTTCACTAAACCTTGCCTCAAATCTTCGTACAGAATACAGTCAAAAAGGAGTTGCCTCCAGTTTTCCTTGTCTCCACAGTAGCACAGGTCAGTCGTGCAGAGTCCTAGTTGATGCAGTTTTTCATTAAGAGAGCCATGCCCAGTAATTAGGAAGGATGTCTTCATAGTGAGGAAAAGCCAGGATTGGACAGAATTAGAGGATGTAAAAGTGACATCAGGAAGGAATCGTCTAATAACCATTCCAACCTGGGATGTATTCCAGCGCGTCTGCCAGATGTTCACTAACTCGTTGTAGCATCTGGCTTTCTAAGCTTTTGGGTCGGTGTCAGGATCAAGCTCGATGTCAAGGAACTTAGTGAGTATGTTGTTTTTAATTCTAAATACTAGTCCTCTGTAAGCGGCATACAAATCCAGAGGAAGAGTTCCAGCTATGACCTGGATGCAGAGGCGGATTTAACGGCGGGCGCACCGGGCGCGCGCCCTGGGCCCCGACTTCTGAAGGGCCCACCCAAAACCCCAACAAATTAGTTAAACATATTAGTTCAACTAATAGTTGAACATATTAGTTCAACTAATAGTTAAACTAATATGTTCAACTAATAGTTAAACTAATATGTTCAACTATTAGTTCAAAACTTTGTGATTATTATTATTATTATGCTATTATTAATTATATTCAAATTTTATTGGAAATAAAACATTAATAGTACATAATATTTTTTATTTATTTAAAAAAATGGTTAACATGTATCTTTATTTTCCCTGTCTCTCTCTTTTTTTTAAGGGACCCAATATTTTCTTCTGCGCCCGGGGCCTCAACCGACCTTAATCCGCTCCTGCCTGGATGGCTGCTGTAGATACTGTTCTGCAAACTCTAAGGTAGCCAGAAGCATTGTCCGTTTGATGGAACTCAATCAGTCTCTCATCTTCACCATTGTTCATGTGGATTAGCCTGTCCGATCCCGCCGATCTAATTCCATCGAACACATATGGGACGGTCTGGGGAGACGCCTAGCAGCACGTCCACACCCGCCAGAAAATGTTCACCATCTGAAGATGGCGTTGACAGAGGAATGGACGATGTTACCGCAAGAACAACATTGTTCTAAGTATGAACAGACGGTTCAAAGCCTGCATTGACTCTAGGGGTAGCCATATCTCCTACTGAGGGCCACCTCTTCCTTTTGTTCCATCTTTGGCAGTGATGCATCTGTATCATGGCAGCCAGTGTTATGTTGCCATTTTTGAATAAAGTCCCTCTGTTTCCGTTTTGTTTCCGTTGTTGTGTCGGTGTTGTTTCCTTCATCATTTCTGTACCTCACGAGGTTCCTTTGGTATGCTTTTGCCATATCCAGGTCACTCCTATGAGAAGCTACAGGTGAAGACCTGACTGGTCCTTAAGTTTTGCACATCAGTGTACTATGTTACTGACACTGGCACATTGTCGCAATTTATACACAAGGCATTCAAAATGTATCAAAAACTTGATAAAATCACATACTTTTCTTTCAGATCGCTACTCCTACTCCAAAAACTGGTGAATATTATCATCCATAGCACTAGGACATTGTCTTTTGGGATATTGTAAATATTATCTTCCCTTCGTATGATGTGCTGAGGTCATATCCTAACTTCGGTATATTATTTTCTTTTTCTCACTATGGATAAGAGGTTTCATTAAAAAAAATATTATTAGCTCTCTTCTGTTAAAACATTTTTGGTTTATTTTATTTTAATTTGTTTTTCATGTTTGCTTTTAACGTTTATATACCGTTTTTTAATTTATTTCGGGCAGTTTATCTATTTATTAAAAAATATTAATTTGTGATTCATTCTGATTTTCACATCTGTACTGCCCTCTGTAACTATTCACGTCTTCTGCTTCCATTTGCGAACGCGGCGTCTAGTTTTATTTGCGTTCCTATTTTGTTTAGGGGGTTGCGTTATCATTCTGCTTGTTAGGTTTATATGTATGTCTAATAACCAGCGAAGTTTGGTATAAACAAAATCAGTGATAATGAACGTCATCTAATGTAGTAAATTTTAATAATTATAATTATGTTAATTGTATGTTACATGAAACTTTCATAATATAAAATGTAAGTAGAACTTTCATAAGAAGTACATTTATTTAGACTTTTCTACATGTTTAAGACAGTTTGAGCATCTTCAGATATCGATTTGTGACCTCAAACAATGAAGATTTTAATAGGACGGCTCCATTTATTCGCAACTACCACTCTTTATGGAGCTAAGTTGCCATGAAGAAATACACGAATAGGCTCTCAGTATACCGATCAAGAACGAAGGATAGAATAGGATAATTTTCTAGTTGAGCGTCTTAAATTATTTCTTTTGCAGCATAGAAGGTGGGCTTTGTTATTGAACGGTATACCCACTTCCCCCAAAGTTGTTTGAAGTTGGTTAAAAAAAAAGTTACTTCTTTTTTTCCAATTGTATTCGGGGATATCCCCGAAGTATGCAAGTACAGTAGTACCTGTAAATGCAAGTACAGGTACTACCTGTACTTGCATTTTACTTTAATAGTGATTTCTTCTTACTATTTAGAAATAAAATTAAATGAATTTATTGAAATTTACTTTATTTAATTAATTCATGGAAATAAATTAAAAACCCCAGTAAAAATTCTGTTTTTCGTTCAATGAGAGTTTAATAAATTGCTTGTAATTTTTTTTTTTTTTCTTTTCTTTTTCAGCTGATTTTAAAGTTCAGGGAATATTGCAGTGGTCTTAGAATTCACAATAGAGCAACCTGATCTACCCCAAGTTACCTAAGTATTTCGCTATTCCAAAACAAATGACATCGTCAGAAGGTTAATCTGCCATTTGTTTTAACGGGTGGGGCAACCTTTATGAATGACGGGCCAAATAAAATATCTGTGAAGTACACGCTGGCCACATCTTTTTTTTTTAGCTTTTCACGAATTTTTAGGATTATTAAAATGGTGTATAACAAAAGAATTGTCATAAACAGTTTTGTTATTTACTGTAATATTTATACATATAATTAATTTTATTAATAAGACAAACGAAATACAAATTCAAGATAGAATTACAAAAATGCATTTATAGTAACAAAATATAAATATAATTCAAGTAACAAAAAAATTGCAATATTTTATTTTTGTAATATTTAATGAGAGATTTGATACTGTTCATCTTTATAAGTGAATCGATATTTGTCGTAGCAATGCGCAGAGTATTTTCTAAATTTACGTCAGAATTTCTATTTATTCAAAAATATAGATATATAATAAACGGCAGGCCGTTTATTATATATCTATTACGCACATTCGCGAGCCGGAGTTTGCCACCCCTAGTCTAAAGGATGAGACGTAATGGCAGATCTGATTATCGTTTCGCGATGTCATTTGTTTGAAAGTAGTACAGTACCTAGGCAACTCATTATATAGAAGTTTTCTCTGTAATGAATACTGAAATCATTGCGATATTTACTGTTTCATCACATTTCTGCTTTTCATTTCTTATTCAATGCGGCTTCTTGTGATTATCCAGTTTTTGCAGGCGCTTTGTATGTCTGTGGAAGGCTGATTGTATAACGAGCCATCCTCCTTCCCGTTTGCTACCGCACTCTATAAACAGTGCCCCAATATGAAAGAACGTAATACAATATAAGACATTTTTTATATTTTTATTTAAAAAATACTTTGTCTCATTAAATTTAATGTTTGTTCCCTTAGCTAACATCATATTTGATGCCAGTATAACCCAGGGACTCACATCTGGACTTGGCACACCCAGGGTCCTGAGCTGGATATCATAATTCTTCTCTTTCCTGGTGATTCCCTTCTACTTTTGACTCTCTCTCTCTCTCCCTCCCTCCCTCAGAGTAACTCGGGAATTTTTTTTGGCTGGTGCAGAGGAATTTTATCAGGGGGTACAAAGTTTCTTTCGGGCCCCTTCCCTTTTCCATTAGTCATTCTGTTTTTATCCACTACGGTTTTATGCCATGAGTTGTAGCCCGTAAGGCCAAAAAGGTATGGAAGATGAGAGAGAGGGGTGGAATGTTGATTTTCTGCATTTGAGGCCTTATGCTCCTATACTCCCTTCATGATAAATATGAATAAAATGAAAGAGGACCAGAGAGAAGAAAGCACATTTGATTTGAACATCTTTGTTTATGCCACAATACAGATAAGGAGAAAGAATTCGCATTGAAACATCCTTTTATATTGCAATGCAGATCAGATCATCGGAAGACATAATTATTAGTAAAAAGTAAAAAAAGGTAGATAGGCTTAGTATTTACTTTAAAAAAAAAGAGCTGTTCTGGCAATGTTTGAGTCAATACTTAGCCTGGCCAAATCCACAAGACGTTCCTGAGACATTGTAGACCTTAAATAATGCTTAATCATCTTGAATTTGCTAGATGACCTCTTTGCAGAAGCTACTATTGTACTGTTGCTGGAATTGTTAATGGTATTCTTAAGCTAACACAAACATTTGGAAACAGGTCAACAAGTCTGTGCTCTTTTAACAAATTCAACAGATCTAATGGCTTTAACTGTGCATTTACAAAATTTGCTTTATGTACTGTGGGTAAATGTTACATTTCTTTTCCAAAATCATCACTGTTAAGGTCAGCAGGATATTGCTCTGATAAAGATAAAGCTTTTCTCTCCACATCACTTACAGACATGGTGAGATATTTCCACAAGAAATAAAATTTTTCTGCCAACTGCTTAACAGCATTGAAGCAGATAATTAATCCTACTATAACATGCCTACCAAAACGTAAAACACACTTTCTGAAGTAGGCCTTTTCTGGCGTATCATCTGTGTCATTCATTTCCTCCAAGTTAGCATCAGGTGTGCTGTCATCATGCGGCCCTGCCCTCTTGCGCTTAACTCCACCACATCTATGGGAGAGTTTTATTTCTATCTTCAGGTTTGACGCAACTAATTTGGCTTCATTCCACATGCATTTCCAGTTGTTTCGAAGTTTTGTCAGATATGTGAGGAAGGTATCTATGTTTGCTACTTCAACATCCAGTGTGGCATCTCTAGCTTGGATGACCTTGTTGCAAATATCTATGCCAGCTAATATTTTGTACCACACAGTTGACATTAACACACAGGCAAAAGATGTCACATATAATAAAACTCCATGGACTTAATTTCTTGTTTTGGCCGTCAAATTTAGTTCTAGGAGGTCTTCCAGTGCTAATTTAATGCCAGGCAAGTGAGCTGCAAAAGGCTTTACACATTCAACCCGATCCGACCATCTTGTTTCAGACATACCATGAAGAGAACAACCAATACGGTTTTGTATTAATTGTCACCGCTTAGGAATGGAACTAAACAGGCGTTACACAGTTTGAATTGTTCTGAAAAAGGTTATTGCTTCAAGTATGCATTCAGCAGCATCATTTCCACATAAGTTGAATATGTGACAACCGCAAGGTGAAAAAATTGCTGTTGAGCATTGTTCTTGTATTTTTGCTTGTGCGCTGTTGTATTTTCCAGCCATATTTGCCCCATTATCACAGGCTTGACAAAATATGTTGTTTCACAAGATTCGAGCATTCTGCAATAAATTCATGTTGTGAGTCAGGGGACAGATAATGAACTTGAAGCCTCTCACTCCTTTACACTTAGCACATGCTCCTGAAGGGGTCCCACCTGGAGAGCAGTTCAGTGAGTCCTAAAAAGTGTCCATTGTTTGAATCACCAATTCGATGGGATGAACCAGTAAATGCCAGACCACATTCTCCCAAGAAAGGTACAACATCGATGATGCGCTTTAAAAGATTGTACCATTTCACAGCTTCAGTTTTCATTGACGCTTCTAAGATAGTGCCAACTCCTGTCCCAGATAGCAGGCGCTTTTCTAGTTCTCGCCAAGCTAGGTAACATTCTCTGTGACTATTGCTTTTTTCATGTTTTAGGATCCTGTAGGAGAGTTTCCGCCATTTCCTATTAGAATCCCAGCCTTCAGAATCCCACTGGTATTAGAATCCCAGAAGGCTGAGATTCTAATACCAGTGCAGATTTAGACGCAGAAGTGCTAGTCTTGAGACTATTGACTGTCTTTTGCCAAAATAATAAACATGGAAAGCAATATAATTCTTGTTTCTGTTGGCTCCAGACAAGCCAGTCTCTTACATGTAGTTCTCCATTGGTGCTTTGAAATTTCAGTATGCTTTCTGGGAAAACTTGATTGCAGGTATCTTTTTGGAATGTTTTAGGCAGAGAGATATGTGACCATTCGTAACATACTTTTCTATTTCCTTTTGAGATGGAAACTCGGTTGTGATACATTCAATGTCAAGGCCAACGTTATGATTACTCCTCTCGTTTCCCAAATTCACTTCCACATGCACCTGTATGTCTGTTTCTTTCTGTTTTACAATTTCATTTTCTGCATCTGCCCCTTAATCAAAATCCTATGCAATATTACCCAAATCAAGTGCTCTTGTTTGAGGATGAGGTTTCCAACAGTTTCTTCTTGCTCCAATTCTGTAGGTGAGTTCAATGAAAAATTTTTTGAAGCGGCACTTAATCCAAATTGAAAGAGCGTTTGTTGACCCCATTTTTTCATTTTCCTCTCGTTCTTTCTTGTTTTTTCTTTTCTGGTTTCCTGATCTGTGAGAATTCATTGTGGACGGATGATTTATAATTTATACTTTTATATCTGAAAAAAGGGAAAAAAAAGACGATAAGACAAGACAAAAATATTATATATTAATAATTTAGTAGCAGTAGTGGTAGTAGACTAGTATTAATAGTAGTAGTACTGCTATAATTAACGTGGCGTACATTGCCATTTACGAGAGTTCAAGCAATGTCAACATCTACCAGCCAACGATAAAAGCCATTACGATTTTTAATATTGTGTATTAATATGCACTTTACCTTTTCATGATTCACGTACAAATTGCATACCTACTTAAGTTTTTTTGTGGCATAAAATCATTGGCTTATCAGAACGTATAGTGTTGTATTAGTTGTCTGACGGCACCAGGGGTTCCCCCATCTCCGCTATCAGAACATACAATATGTGATGCCTGAACTTTTGAATAGGCTTAGCCAAGCTGGCGATCTTTTTTTTTTTTTTTTTTTGTAGCCACATGGTACAAGGTACAAGGAAGCCCGAGGCTTATGCTGCACCAGCCCAAAAAAAAAAAAAAAAAAAAAAAATTCTAAGTTACCCTGAGAGAGAGAGAATCAGAAGTAGAAGGGAATCACCAAGAAAGAAAAGAATGATGATATCCAACTCAGGAGTCTGGGTGTGCCAAGCCCAAACTCACTAGACCTGAGCCCCTGGGGTTAAATTATCATCATTAGGTTACAAAAGTTCTATAGATAAGCTGTGAACTGTTGCAATAACGTGTAATATAGGTTACAGTTAATACTTTGGCTCCCGGGCCCCCCTTTGGACCCTGTTGTTGTTGTTATTTGGTTTTCAGGAGCATTAGCAACTAAGGCCATATTGCTCCGGGACATGCGGTGATCATTCCCTGACCTTTCCGCATCCTCCATATTTGGTGGTGAGGGGCTCGAACCCCGGTCTAATCAAGAAGCGTGTGCTACGCACTGCTGCTCCTTCCCACCTGGCTACGGAGGCGCCTGCTTTGGACCCTGGGCCTGGTAAAATGTACTCCCTGCGCCCCCTATCATAGGCCCTGGCGACTCCTAGCTACTTGTAGCTCCGACCACTGTTCTTGCCGTGATTAATTAATGGCTTTTGTCGCTCATTTGCGTTGTAATAGGTTATGATTGCTAAATGAGGTTCGGTTTCTTGTACTCTCCCTTGCGAAAGAGGGAGACGAGTACGATTGCTGAAAAACTGTGATTCATGCATTACTATATCTAAGTTTGGTTACCAAACATATTTCGACAGTCGCAACTCGTTATAATGCCAAAATTTTAAGATACAAGGTAAATCCCGAACTTTTTTTGAAAACTTCGTATATTTAATTTTTTTTTCTTTTTACATAAATATACATTGCTTTTTAACTTTTAAAACCCAAGGATTTGCTCATTATCTTCGTCAGACGAAAACAATCTGTTATTTGTTGTAATTGTTATTTGTAATTCATTAGAAGTCATGTTTTTGAGGAAATTAGGTTGGAAGTTTTTGATTTCTCGAAAAATAAACTTTGAATGGTGTCAATTTTTGCTTTTACCTTTCTTCTATTTTTTTTCTTTTTGTAATGCACAAATCAGAATTACTCAGAGCAATATTGTGCGGCAAGGTGTGGAATAATACACTGAGTGATCACTGAATTATGACCACCTACCTAATACTTCGTAGGTCCTCCTTTTGCCTTCAGTACAGCAGCTATCCGACATGCATTGATTCAACAAGATGTCGGAAGCGTTCGGGAGGTATGGCCAACCAAGCTGTGTGTAATGCGGCTAGCAATGCAGGTATGGAGGTGATTGGTATATCCAGATGCCTGATATGCCTTTCCATAGTGTCCCAAAAGTGGTCTATGGGATTGATATCAGGGAAGTTCGGAGGCCAATGCAAGGCCAATCTGACTTCCAATGCTGGAAGGCAGAACTGTGTTCCTCAGACCCTTCCTGCCCATCAAGTGCCCGATTGCTCAGCGCATTGTCATCTTGAAAGACACCATCGCCATTCGGAAAAAAAGTGTAGCACAGCGGGGTGTACACAGTTAGCAAGCAGTTAACAATAGCGGAGACCAGTGATACGTTGTTCCATATGCACCAGGGGTCCAAGTTCCTGCCAGTGAAACATGCCCCACACCATACAACCGCCTCCACCGGCCTGCACTTTTGATACCATGCATGATGGATGAAGAGCCTCATGTTGTTAACGCCAAATCGGTACACAACCATCCACGATGTGGGGTAAATAACGTGACTCATCCGACCAGCACACCTTCTTACAGTCTTCTAACGTTCAACTTGCATGCTCTTAGCACCAGGCGAGTCTTTTACGCCAATGAACATTGGTTAGGAGAAGATGCCGTAGGGGTCGTCTGTTTGTATAGCCCATACATGCGACGCATGGTCATGCCATATATTGTTCCGGATTGGCCCATGTTGTATTGGGTAGTCAACTCTTCAACAGTTTCAACAGTGCTGCGCCTGTACGAGTCGTCGGACCCGGCGCTCACCTCTAACATCAACCTTTCGTTGACCTTTGCGGTTTTGCCGTCGGGTCGTTGTTTGACCATTTTGACGCCAGTCCTGGTACAATTTAACTATGGCGGCCCTCGAATACCACACCAGTTCAACCGTTTGAGAAATCGAGCCCCCACAATTTGCCCTTTATCAAAGTCCGATAAATCCTTCCTTTTACCCATCACGATCGGAATTTTACTACCTACTGAACCACTGACACCTTGTCTATGCTACGCAGGTCGACTAACTGCGCACTATCGTACCTCACGTGGTCAACGGGTCGCATTCAGTTTTCATAGGGGTGGTCATAATTCAGTGACCATTCAGTGTATACAAAATAGTATAACATCCACTAATTAAAAACCAACTAATATAATAATATCAAAATATAATACAAATATGGTTGAATTCCAGTGTGCGAGGCTTACCCATGAATCTGTACTATAGCGATTCCTGGCTACTTGTAGCTCCGCCCACTGCTTCTCTGTGATTGGCTAATAACCACCGCAATTTTCTGTTGTACCGAGTATGTACAGTTCTGCAAAAGTCTTCAGCAGGCGTACTTTTCTTCCGTTTTTTCGTGTTAATTTCGCTAGTGATGCTAACTCACCGAAATCCCAGCCAGTAGTCTAATTACCCATTTGATTGTAATTTGAACAGCTGCAATCAATTGGCAGCTGCAGGAAGTATGATTGCAACAATAGAAGTATTTGATGACAAATACAGTACTGTACTTCCTGCAGCTGCCATTTATCTGAGATCTTACGGTGGTGTCGGTTGAGGTGAAGAAAAACGCAAATGACGTCAATTCGTACGGCAGATGGTTTTATGTGAAACGGCCTTCGTGTTTCTTTTAGGTATTTTGATTTGTATATATTGATTACGAATAAAAGAGCTTTTGTATTGTAAATATTTCATTGATCATTCATAAATTTCCATAATTTCAGCTGGAAGACAAGATACAATGGATTTATGATAACTAAAGCAAGAGACGTCAACTTGCGATTGCAACGTATCTAATAAATGTTTCTGGAAAACACCGTCGATTGAGGTACCCAATCTTCTAGTTGAAATTGAGAGAAAATGCGAGACGAAAAAAGCAATTGCTGACAAATACTTGTATTGTTGCAGTAATATGATAAAAACGTGTATTGTTGAAATCATACAAATGGCAATTCAACAGTCAAACGGGTAATTAGGCTTGCATTTCGCTAACCTGTTCACATAAAAATTCTTTCACACGCGGGTTTTTTTTTTTTTTTTCCCTCTTGAATCCCTCCAGAAAGTCGTATAAAGTTCTGTTGTGCCTTACAAAAAGAAGAAAAAAGAAGGGAAAAAAAAGAAAAAATTGACACCATTGAAAGTTTATTTTTCGAGAAATTAAAAACTTCCAACCCGACTTCCTCGAAAATATGACTTCCAATGAATTACAAATAATAATTACAATGAATAACTTTCAATGAATAACAATGAATACATAATTACAATGAAGAACTTTTAACAATGAATTACAATGAATTGTTTTCGTCTGACGAAGAGAATGAACAAATCCTTGGGTTTTAAAAGGTAAAAAGCAACGTGCATTTATGTAAAAAGAAAGAAATATATAAATGTACGAAGCGTATTCAAAAAAGTTCTGGGTTGAACTTGTATCTTATTATTTTGGCATCATAAAGAGTGGCGACTGTTTAGTAGGTGGTAGATGACTTTCATCAACCGGTGAAATACCACCACTTTGCTTATTGGAGGCTTGAAGTGGTGAAACCCATGTTTAGTCTCTAGAGCAAAGTTTCCGGCATCCCCCTCCCCCCATACTTCTCCTTCAACCTATGCACGGTACTAAGTACTATAGGTTTTGATACCTTTCGTGTTTGGGGTTTTCATAAAAAAAAAAAAAAAAATATGTTTGGTAATCATCTAGATAAAGTAATGCATTAATCACTTCATCTGCAGTCGTACTCGTTTTTCTCTTTCGTGAACTTCTCTTCCTCGAGAGAGAGAGAGTACAAGAAACCGAACCTCATTTAGCAATCATGTTGGCTTGAAACATGGTAATTCAAAGCGAGTTCCTATGCACCTTAGTGCCTGACCACTCGGCTTCGGCTTCCTTGCATTTTAAAATGAGCAATTCTACCGAGTAAGGAGATTTCATAAAATTTTGTTTCAAATTAGCCGGAAGTGCAACAAAAATAAATAAACAAATCTTTATTATGGTGCATAAAAATACACACACATCTCTTCAGGGTTAAAAAAAAGCCGAGTGGTATACAATCAAAGTAATATAATCAGAGATAACAAAAATAATTATATTGATAGGACAAAATAACAATAGGACAACACTTTTAATATAACACGATTAACAATTATGTTAATTGGACAATGATACATGTGAGATGAATTCTAACTTATGTACAAGAATCCACAATGAATTCTAACTTATGTACAAGAAACCCATGGGTGGATATAAACAGCTGTTTATAGTCAGTTGCAGGGGGGGGGAGCGGCGAATTAGATGATGATGCTGTTAGGCAAGGATAAAAGTCATCAGAAGCAGATGACTGGTAGCAGTAGAGCAGACTTCATTATCGTTGCATAAATTACACAGATGCTTCACCTTACAAAGAATCTCCTTCAGAAATTACTTTTGGTTGTTGTAGGGTTCTAGGTGCATAGGTCATCAGCAACTTAGGCCATATTGCGACATATATAACACTGGTCAACACATAAAATGTTATGAAAACGAAAATACCCAATCTTGACTAATTTTATGCTGCTGAATACGAAAATCACATTAAAATTTGTCGACTGGCTCTTGTTTTCGAATTACACTTGGGGTGCCATATTAGCGAGTTACTCTACATTATCAACTACGGCTCTCGGCAAAATGCATGGCAACACAGCAACTTCAGTAATACGACGCTCTTATCACGTGATCGGCAACTATCACCTCGCTCTGCATCATGTGATAGGTTGTCGCCTCAAATGCGGCTTCAACTCTGTTGCAGTAATCCTCGAATACGACTAGGTACAGCACTGGGTGATTTGTTCTCAGTTAACCGTTGTTCTCTGCGAGATTCCTACTTTTTGCGCAGTATTTTGGTCGTGTGAGGTTAATATGCCCCGAAATTGTGTGAATAGTCCGGATGACTTCTTCGGCGCCTCCGTAGCCAGGTGGGAAGGAGCAGCAGTGCGTAGCACACGCTTCTTGATTATACCGGGGTTCGAGCCCGTCACCACCAAATACGGAGGATGCGGAAAGGTCAGGGAATGACCACCGCATATCCCGGAGCAATATGGCCTTAGTTGCTAATGCTCCTAAAAACCAAACAACAAGCAAACCGGATGACTTCTGTCACTTATGTGGAAAAGTTACGTTAGCTTCAAGAAAGCGTCCCTTAATTCGAGCCATAAAAAGGCTTACTTCTTATACTTTGGGTGTAAAGTAGGCGATCAGGACAAGAACTGGGCTCAACACATATGCCACCCTACCTGTTCACCAAAACTCAACGCGTAGGTGAATCGGAAGGAACGTTTTAAGCATTTCGCAGTACCCATGGAGCGAGCCAACAAATCACGTCACAGTCTGCTACTTCTATATGGTTCCTCCTAATAGAAAAGGGAGACAATGAAGAAAAAGTAGACAGTGACGTACCCATCTGTAATTCGTCCCGTGCTTCGCGGTGAACTGCTATCTATTCCTGAACCACCCGACTGTTTTTCTGTACACTCTGACGAGCATCAACTTTATATACACGAAGTATAGAAGCCGTCTACTTCAAGGGATCCACCATTTTGTCCAAACCTGTATCCTTCTGAACCGCAAAGTGAGCCTAATGACCTCATCAGGGATCTCGAACTGCCGAAGAATAAGGTAGAGATTTTGGCCTCAAGTTACAACAGTGGAATCATCTAGAATTCCAGATCATTCCGATAGTGACATTTCATACTTGAAATGAAGACTGATAAATTCTATCAAACAGAAGGTGAATTCGCTGTTTGTAAGGACGTTGATGGACCATTAACGTCCATTAGACCATTAACAGTGCTGCCTTCAATACCTCTTGTGTATGCCATCCACAAAAAAGAAACATACGTGAACATGAAGAACATCCTCTTAGGTGTACCCTATCAGAAATATGAGTGGCAGTATGAGGTGATTCAAAGGTAATCTCCATTTTATTAGGACTACAAAAGGGTCACACTAAGTATTGTTGCTTTCTGTGCGAGTGGGACAGTCGTGCCAAGGATATACACTACGAGAAGAGGAGTTAGCCGCAATGAAAATCATTAACACCTGGAATGAAGAATATAGCATTTGAACCTCTAGTAGATCCAAAGAAAGTTTTGTTTCCACCACTCCACATCAAACTGGGACGCATGAAACATTTCATGAAGACGTTGGAAGTGAACGGTCCTCCATTCACATACTTGCAAGAGAAATTTCCAAGACTTAGTACAGAGAAGATTAAGGCATGCGTTCATTGGTCCACACATAAGGCAACTTTTCGAAGACGAATGTGCCCTTAGTGATAGCGAGAAATAAGCGTGGAAAGCCTTTCGAAATATTTCGACTGTTAAAGCCGGCAACTACAGGAAGATCTCATTACTTCTTACGAAAAACCGGGTTGAAACATGTGATTGAAGATGCTTTTCTTGCACTCATACGTGGATTTCCTCCCGTCAAACTATGGTGCCATTAGCGACGAACATAATGAGTGCTTCCATCAAGACATCGCAGCGATGGAACAAAGATTCAAAAGCAAATGGAGTGCCGCCATGTTAGCCGATTATTGTTGGATGGTGAAAAGGGATGCTCCCGAGCTGAATACAAGCGAAAGGACCTGTGTTTGATATAGGTACGTTCGTAGCTACATCTTACTGCCATATAAATGAAAACTACCTTGTATAAATATAAAAAAACTACTTTTTTCGAAAACAAGAGCCAATTTTCCATTTAAGCACCATTTTCGTGTTTAGCATCCCATAATCTATAAAGTAAACTTTCTTTCATGCTCGTAACAAGATATAACCAAAATTTGTTGTTCAGTGAATTATATTATGTGTGCATTAAATTAAACTTGCATACCCCATATTGTGAAAATATATGTATAAGCTTGTAAGTCATAATGATAATGTGCCTGTTAAGTGCATGCTATTTATAGTTTTCCCTCTTTTTCTGTAGGAGGTTTCATTCATGAAGTGGAAAACATAATTTTCGTGAAAGAAGATTTAGTTTCCTCCAAAGGTATTTTGATTGGAGATTTTAATATTTATTTAATGAGTTATACGAGAGGGATGTATAGAATTATTGTATTGAATTAAATTCTAATGGATATGAGCACTTTATTTATGGTGCTACAAGAAAACAATGTGCCATAGGTTGACATCATAACTGTTATTTGGAGCATATACTGACCAGTTTAAAATTAGATCAAGTTACTTCTGCAATTCTTACAATTCTTACTATTTTTTGACTTCAGTGATGGGTTTACTTTTAAAAAATTGTGTGCCTATGTTTTTAGTAACAAAGTGCATAGGTTGAATACTTAATATTTGAAAAAATTGTGTGCCTAGCACGCATAGCGGAAGTTAAGTGAAACTTCTTTAGAATCTTTTGAAACGTGTATTATTTCAGTGTTACAGTGGTTTAATATTTTACAATTGTTTTAGAAGTTTATTAAAGTTTTTACAGATCTCTACTTTGTAATCAATGGATGTGGTTTCAGTGGTCGTGCTTTATATGCCTTACAACGCCCACTATTACTGTTCGGCACGTTGAGTTCAAAATGTTTTATGAAATTTGGTAGATAATGACGAAAGAGACATTTTGGTTTTTAAATTTTTAAAATCGGACTGCTAGAAGCCGAGATATAGCGATTTAAAACGTAAACGCGACATGCGTGTGGTTACACCGTGGCCGCGCTGTACGAGTACTGATTGCGTTGCTGCTACGTGCGGTGCCATGTCGCTCGTGCCTGATGCGGAGTGGTAACGATGGTGGGGGCGATGAATCATTTCGTGTCGCATTTTCGTAGCGATGTTTGTCAATCCACCGAAACAGGTTACTCCTATGTGAAAACTACCTGGGGCTAAAGAAATTTCACTTAAAAAAAGAGAAGTAACTGTTAAGGATGGCAACGTATTCAGCTGAAAATTAGCACAGAGAAAGAGATTACCATGGGGACTTTCTAACTGGTCCCGTATTGTTTAATTTATGTCAATGTCCTCCTTGATGACATTCCCAATGTTAAAATGAAATATGATTTGCTGTTATATATCGTGGTACAAAGGTGGACATAATAGTACAACTTAATGGAAAGGATTTTTTCAAACTGCAGCTATAGTTAATAATCTAGTTATTCACCAATCTGAAACTAAGCAAATGTTAATTAAACGTTTGATTGGCGTTTATAATTAATGATTTCATAATGATAAATGTTTACGTGTTAATAAATTTCAACAGATGCACAGGCATCTCTTGAAATTGTGTAATCTTACAAATAAATCTACCTTGGTTGGTGGATGAACACAGTTTTCATTGATGTATGCATATTAGTTTTTTTAATTTTAAAGATTAAATTTTTTTGTTTACCTATGTTATCATATTAGGTAGAAGCTAATATGATAACTCTACTAATGTTTATTACTAATGTATTTAAACAGAAACTAAAGTATAAATTATTTTATTCTAACTTACCTTATATTATCAGAACAAATGGACTAATAGTATCTCCAATTGATTTCTAAGAATTCAGAGCTATTAGTTCTGCGATTTTCCTGTAATCTTAAATAAGTATGAAGCTAGACAAATGTTGGTAATAGTTTAATGGCATTTTGACTAATTTGAATTTTAAGTTGAAATAAAGTTACAAATATGATTTTATTGAATTCTTGACTTTGAGAAACATAATTTTTAATTAAATCTTTTCTTACTTCCCTGGTCTGTTAGAAGCAGTGTATATAATGTTTTGTTGGTTTTTTTCTCTGCATGATTTTAATTTTAACTTTTTGACAAGGGTTTTACTTATCCATAACAAGTTTCATTATTGTGTTTTATACTTGTTTGTGTCCTAATACAGTGTATTGGATTATTATGTTACCTTTCCTTGACGGGGTTCCACCTCCTGATGAGTACTGTTACCAAATGCACAGGGTGGTTGTTATGTCCTGTGTTACTGTTTGGAGGAACACTCAGGACTGTCTTACAGGTGGTCAGGATTGTCATTTTCTGGAGTTCCTTGCAGGGAGGGGCCAAAATTTGTAGGATATTGTTCTTGCGGGGCCCCTAGGGTCCTGTGCAAAAATAAATACAGGGTATTTTTGTAATACTGATTTTAAAATTTTTTTTATTTTTTCAAATTTTCTAAATTTCAAATTTTACAGCTCTTAGAGTAACGATAATGTGGATAACTAGACATTAAGACGGCGGTAGAAAGAAATGCGGAAAAGACGTGAATGATATTATTATTTAGACCATTTGACCGCGGGGCTTTTTCGACAGAACCATGTGAACATGCTTGTGGCCAGCTCTGTTTCCTTGTAAGTGTTCTCAGGGAGATCTATTGCTGCCAGGCTGTTATGTAGGATATTTAGCACCATACCGGTGGTTGACACGATAATCGGGATGGTCGTTACTTGTTGCGTATGCCACATAACCCCAGGGGCTCACATCTGGTGATTATGGGCTTGGCATACCCAGGCTTCTGAGCGCTGGATATCATCATTCTTCTTTTTCTTGATGATTCCCTTCTACTTCTGTCTCTCTCTCTCTCTCTTAGGGTAATTCAGAAATTTTTTTTTGGCTGGTGCAGCATAAGCCTCAGGCTTCCTTGCACCATATGGCTAATAATAATAATAATAATAATAATAATAATCTCATTGATCTCTGTCATAGGTCTGTGTATGTCCTGATCTTTCCCTCGTGGGTTTTCTGATGATTGCCAGTGTTAGGCACCGCTATGTTGTTCAGATAGGTAGCCTCCTCTTTCTTGTCCACGAGTGTTATGCCCGGCCTATTGTGTGGAATTATCTTGTGCATTATTACGGTGTAGTCTCTAGTATGGCCTGAGGTCCGTACTTGTGATACGGTACACCTTCTTTGATCAAGTGGTATTTTCTCACTAGCATCGGTTGTTTTATCCTGGCTATCTGGTCGTATCTACGAGTGCACCCCATCTGGGTGGTCACCCTGCATCCTATGATGATGTGTTGGATTGTTTGTGAAGACAGGTGGTATCGATATGTATCATATCGATATGTTCCCTGTAAGTGTTCTATGGGAGGCCTATTGCTGTTAAGTTCTAATGGAGACTGTTTGGCACGATGCCGGTAGATGACATGGTGATTGGGATGGTCATTACATGTTCCATATGACATATATCTTGGACTTCCTGTCGTAGGTCTGAGTACTTCCTTATCTTTTTCTCGTATGTTTTCTGTAGGTTGCTAGTTTTGGGCATTGCTGTGTCGATCAGGTAAGTAGAATTTCCCTTCTTATCGATGAGGGTTATGTCTGGTTTGTTGTGTGGGATCGGCTTGTTCGTTATTATGACACGGTCTCTAGTATGCGAGACTGTATACTTGTAACACAGTAAACTTTCTTTGATCAGCTAGTACTTTTCCACTAGCTTCTGATGTATTATCCTGGTCGTGTCTGTGAGTGTACCCTATCTGGGTTATCACCCTGCATCCTGCGGTGATGTGCTGGATTGCTTCTGCTGCGAATGCTCCAGAAAACCTTTAAACAACCAACCAGCATTCTGCGGCGCGGTGGTGGCATCGATGATATGGGTCCTCGTAGGTAGTACAGTTGGTAGGATCACGCCGGGTGGAAAAGACCTGAGTTAGAATCCCATCGATGATGGGAGGAAGTTTTATGGGCATTTTTCCCAACGTGGCTGAGTTTTTCGGCGCCTCCGTACCCCGGTGGGCAGGAGCAGCAGTGCGTAGCACACGCTTCTTGATTAGACCGGGGTTCGAGCCCGTGACCACCAAATACGGAGGATGCGGAAAGGTCAGGGAATGACCACCGCATATCCCCGGAGCAATATGGCCTTAGTTGTTAATGCTCCTAAAAATCAAATAACAAAACATTACAAACAAACTGAGTTATTCGTTCTCAGGCGAGGGTTTTTCTCCCAGAAACTCTGGTTTTTCGCTCAACAAGCAGAAAATCAACCTCGGAACACACGCAATTTACAGACAATATACATGAAGCAACATGGCGTTAGCTGCCGATGACCGTAAAACCCAATAATAACCAACCAACCGATGATATGTGTCATCTGTTACTCTGGGGATTCTTTTTGATATATTTCCTGTAGTTCCTTATGTTGATTTCCTGGTCTTGGATGGCGAGCTTGAATCCTTTAGTCTAAGTAATCCCGCAAGTTATTAATCGCTTTTCTCTTGTTCTGTGATGTCAGTCAATCGATCCCTTCTTTTTAACGGGCTATGGTCAGTCTCTTGATAGCCGACTTCAGGTGGTGTTGGCGCTTCTTGGTCATCTGATAATCTGATAATCTCCAGCTTGGTGTTGGTACAATCTGTGATCCTGAAGGAGTACTTTAGTACTGGGACTACATAAGTGTTTATGGCTGTGACAATTTTTCCACTATTCAGCTTTGATTTTTACAGATTTCTCAGTCTCTGATGGTATTTTTCAGTCACGCAGGCTATGATCTGGTCGGCCTGCATCATTCTCAGATTTTGTATCTCTCCCTATGTCATGTCTTCAGTCGCTTCACTGGTCTCCAGCTGGTTGTTTTCTGACTTGGTGTCCTTGATGCAATCCATGGGTCTTGCATTTGTCTATGCCAACTTGCATCCTGATGTCAGTGCTCAATCCTTTGGTGATGTACAGTAGATGTTGAAGTTGATTCTCGGTTGTGGCATAAAGGTTGATGTCATCCATGTACACCAAGTGAGAGAGAGCTTTCAAGTTCTTCTTCTTTTCCTGTGGGGTATATCCGTACTTGCTGTTATTGAGCATAGTGGACAGTGGATTGAGTGGGGTCAGTATATCTCCCTGACAGATTCCTCTTCTGATGGCTATCAGTCTGGTTTTGATGTTCTAGGTTCGTGGTCCTCCATTTTGCGGCGCCTCCGTAGCCAGGTGGGAAGGAGCAGCAGTGCGTAGCACACGCTTCTTGATTAGACTGGGGTTCGAGCCCGTCATCACCAAATACGGAGGATGCGGAAAGGTTAAGGAATGACCACCGCATATCCTGGAGCAATATGGCCTTAGTTGCTAATGCTCCTAAAAATCAAACAACAACAACAACCTCCATTTTGCTGTGGGTGCTTTTAGGAAGTGTCTGTGACGGATTGATTTTGTAGACCTTCAGTGTCTCTATCAGCCAGATATGAGGCGCGGAGTTGAAAGCCCTGTATTAGTCGATCGAAGCCTTGCGATGCTTGTTGTAGGCTTGCTTCATAATTGCATGGTCAGTGATCAATTACTCCTTGCATACTCTGCTCAGCCATGATGTTCTGGCTCTCCAAGTTGTCTGATATCTTATTAGTTATGCAGCTGGTCAGAATCTTGTACATTGTTACAGGTGATTGGTCTGTACTTTGCCATGTTTGTGGTGTTTTTGTCTTTAGCCTTCAGATAGGGAATTCCTTGAGGCAGAGGCTTTGGGACTGTGTCAAGATGTGTTATCATTTGTGTGAACTGCTCTGCTATTTGCCTCTGTGTGTGCGCGCGCGCGCGCGCAACTGAACTTCTTTTACCAGTAGTTGATGTTATCATCCCTGGGGTTCGCCAGTCGGTAAAACTTCCTGATCGTCTGTTGTATTTCTTCCTTCTGAATCTCCCATTCTGTCATCTCTTGTGTGTCCTCATTTTCTTTCGCTCTAGGTCTGTCTAGGGATCACAGCCAGTATGGTTAACTTCATTGTTCCTTAGATTGCCCTAGAAATCCTCGATCGCCTTCTGGTCAGGGGTCCATTGTCTTCTTGCTCCACATGTCTGGTGTTCGTGTAGAAGGTTATCTGTTTTCCTCTGGGCACTCTCCCTGTATCTGTGAAGAGAAGACTCTTGCTGAGGGCAAGGAGATTCTGCTTGAGGGTGTCCAGGTATTCTTCGATCCTCTGATTATAGATCTCGTTTGCAGTGGATGTTGTGTTCCTTGAGGATGGTCTCTCTTTTCTGATCAGCTTCTTATATTACTCCGTTTGTACTGGGTCATTTGGCCTGTCTTCACCTCTTATCGTCTGCTCTTTCCTTCTTTTCCAAATCTGGTTCCTTGCATTTGTGTTTTGTTTTCTTTTGCTTTATCTTCTGTTCATCCAGTTGGTTGCTATTGCGGCACAGTAAATGGCTGTGCGGATGGTATCTAGTGTTACTACGTTGTTAGTAAGGTAATCCGGTATTATTCGCCGATTGAGTGGTCTCTGACTTGCTACAGGATCTTTTGGGTTTCTGCTTCGTGTGGTGTGGGTCTTTTTGGGGCCCATCCCTGGAATTCTGCTAGCACCTCTTCCACTCTACTTTTATAATGGATATCGCCCCCTCGTCTCATTCCACTTTGGCTGCTATGGGTTGTATTTCTTGTAGTTATTGTTGTTTCGGTTGTACCCGTGTTCTTTGTGGTTCATCGTTCACAACCTGCTTGGTTTTTTCCAGGATTGCAGGAGCTATTAGCTTCTTCTTGATCTCTGGTTTGCTATTCGGTGTTTGGTGAGCTGAACAGTCGGTAACAGTTCCAACCACTTGGTGTGTAATGTCATCCTATCATATCGGTCATATTATCCTGTCATCTTGTCATATCGGTCTCTGGCTTGGTTACTTCGTGGTATGCTCGCATGATGAACGTATTCATTTCGATGCTCCACTTCGTGTGTTGGCTTTTTCCCTTCCTGGGTTTGGAAAAATTATTATTATTTCATGTGTGAATGCTCCAAGCTTCATGAGCCGTGAAGACTGTTTACAAGCAAAGGTACAAGGTTCTCTCCTTTGATAGCAAAGTACACTAGAGAGAATGATGGGTTATAATATATAAACAATAAAAATGGACAGTAATATGCTCACATAGTTTTTATGACAATATGATGCGGCATGCAGAAGACCGTGATGTGGCGAGTCTTTTGCTGTTTTCAGAGGTTTAATTTAAGGCTAATCGAATTAAGAAATTCGGCAATCAATATAGGTGCAAGGATCAGTTTTTTCATTCTATTAGGTTTTGAAGATTCCTTAAGTCATTTCTGCAGCAACCGGGAAGCTTATTATTTCCTGTGATTGATCTCGACATATTTTCACAAGTATGGGCGAGAGGTTGCCATTATATGGTTTTAGCCGGGTTCCTTTTTGAAATATAGCAACTCTATAGACCTTATTTGTCACAGTTAGTTTTGGAATCGGTTTATGATCTGACTTGTATTTGACGGAAGCATCCTATTTAAACTTTTCAACGCGGTTAACATGGAGCGTAGTGGTTCTATTTGCAGATCGCCGGGATGTCTCTGACTTTGTGGAAGCGAGATGCCGGAAACTACTGCAGCATCATATCTAGATGTCAGTAACTTGCCCAAGATGTGTATATTTGTCTTAATAAAAGTGAACTTCCACGGTGTCCACTTTATTCGCGTAGAAAATATTTCTTGGCGCAGTGAAAGGCGAAACTGATGACAGTTTTTACCCATCTAAGTAGCCGGTGTTCCAAGCTTAAAAAGGCTTTCACATGGGTTTTTTGGAGTAGATGGCAAAATCATCGAAGCATATAATGCTACTTGGGCAATATATTTAAAGAAGCCTTCACTACTTTAGCATCATGTGCTCTAGTCAGTTCTTGTATTTTCTCCATCAAAACAGAAAATCGACCACGAAACACTCGCAATTTACAGACAGTATATACGAGCAATATGGCCTTAGTCGCTGATATTCCTAAAATCCTACAACGACAACAACAACATTTCTTGTATAGAACTCCACATGGCGGCAAAAGATTTCTTTCCAGCGGTGGTGAAATGTTCTGTGGACAGCTTGTCCACTCAATTTATCCCCAGTTCCTCGTGTTGTTTGAATTTCTGGATAGACTCGCCATTTAGGAGTACAGTGATACTGTATTTCTTGCTCTTTCTGGAGGAAGATATTTTGCTGTTTTCAGAGGTTTAATTTAAGACTAATCGAATTAAGAAATTCGGCAATGTCAGTTATCTGCTGTGTGGCTAGTAGGGCAATTTTATGTACACCAGCACCGTTATATGATGGTGACTGATATATGTCGATTGTAAATGACGCCGGTTCCTTCTATTGCTCATTTTGTCTCTGTGCTACCGCATTGCTGTCTAAAATATTTCTAACCAACAGTTTGTAAAGAATGTTATTGGGTAGTGTTCGAATAAGTTTGGTGAAACAGTTACAATACTTTACATTTACAATACTGTTAGTTCAATTTCAGCTCAATAGATGACAGCACCATTCTTCTGGAGACTGCCTTTGTTTTAGTATCAGAAAAGCAGTGGTGGGGACTTTGTGTACAATATACAGTAAACTCCGCTAATCCGGATGTCGGATAATCCGGTTATCTTACCAAGAAGTCAAGAAGTCACATCATGACCGTGGTTTATGGAAGCACAAATTATTTCGATTAGCCAGAAAGTTCAGTGCAACTTCCGCAAAAAAAAAAAAAAATAAAATAAATAAATAATTTTAATTTTAGTAGCCTTTCTAATTAAATTGATGTGCATCTAAACTGAATGACAATCTAAGCCACTGATATTCAGGTTAGATAAACATAAATTTAATTGGAAAAGCTATGAAAATTATTTATTTATTTTTTTGCAGAAGTTGCACTAAACTGTCTGGCTAATCGAAATACTTTGTGTTTCCATAACCCACGGTTATGTTGTGGCTTTTTGGTAAGATAACATGTACCTTGGTTTTTCATTATCTTTTATTTATTTATTCATTAACTATATATATATATTTTTTTTTTTTCTGTCTTTTGTTATAATTCATTTCAATTAACCTTCACTTAGCCCACTGCGCATTACATATAAAATATACAATAATTTATTTCATTTTATATATATATATATATATATATATATGTGCCGGATATATATACACTTCCCTACCAATAATATACGGACACCCCTCCATGGATGGGGAAACAAGTCCTATGCATGCAACACGTTACAGAATCTGCTATAAATATGCACACTGGGCTTCGAACAGACAATTGCAAAAGTGGGCATGCAAGATGACGCGTTCAACAGAACTACCTCAACAGTTCAACAGAATTGATCACTCAACAAATGCTAGAAGCCGATTAACATGGTGCAAGGAGCGCGAATCCTGGATTGTAGAGCAGTTGAAAACAGTCCTATGGACAGAAGAGTCGAGGTTCGCACTCTACCAGTCTGATGGCCGTTCCTGGGTGTGGCAAATGCCAGGGAAACAGTTCCTTCCTGATTGCATCCTCCCAATAATGAATGAAGTTTGGTGGTGGCAGTGTCATGGTATCGGGTTCCTTTCATGGTTTGGCTTGGGCCCATTAGTCGTTATTGACAAAACCATGAATGCTGTGCAATACCAGGACAGCCTGGACAATTATACACTTCCAACATTATGGTAATACTTCGGGGACGGCCCATACCTGTATCAGCAAGACAACGCGCCATGCCATACTGCTCGGGTCGTAACAGAATTGTGTGAGGACATCGTCCTGGGAAAGTTTGGTTGGCCAACCCATAGTGCTGATCTGAACCCTATCGAGCATCTTTGGGATGTATTGGATCGTCGGATACGTGCAGCTCGAGATCGCCCAAAGAACAAGGCCCGAACTGGTGGCTGCGTGAAAGGCCGAGTGGAGAAACACATCATCTGACATTTATGAAAAGCTGGGTCAGAGTATGCCGCGAAGATTGAAGGCCGTCATAAAAGCAAAAGGTTTCAGTACAAAATATTAAATGACAAAATAAAAGCTCTTTTTTTTGTCTAAAGGCAAGTGTCCGGATATTAATGGTAGGGCAGTGTACATATAACATGTAACGATTTTAAAGAATTGTAAAGAAATTAACATAAGCCAAAATATCATTAGTGGATCGACACCGACTGAATCCGTACTGGCGATTCTAATCAGAAGGAAGGTTTCTATATAGTTTAAGAGTTGGCCTTTAATTGATTTCTCCATTGCTTCAGAAAGGGTAGAATTAAGTGCAATGGTACGATAATTTGATGGGAGGGATTTTTCACCCTTTTTAGGAACTGGCTAGATATGGACAAATTTCCAAGCAAAAGAGAAAACACCATTGGAATAAGAAAGTGAAAAAAGGCGACATAAAACAGGAATAAGTTCAGGAGCACAGATTTTGAGTGGAGAAATACCATCAGGACCTGGAGATTTCTTGGCATCAAGATTTTTAAAAATATTTCTGACATCCTTTTGATGGAAGGCCACAGGAGGCATTGAATAGTACTGGGAATGGTAGGAGTTAGTTTACCAAGATCGTCAATACAAGAGTTGGAAGAAAAGTAGGATGCTAGCAGGTCAGCTTTATCTTTGACTAAAGTGACAATAGAACCATCTGATTTGCCAAAGGTGGAAACACAGAAGGCCAAACGTTTCGGACAATAGTTTTGGCAAAAGACCCGAATACTCGACTAACATTTGGACAAGAAGCAAGTTTTCTACTGTTAGACTGTTAAAAATGTAGTTTGGACTGATAAATAACTGTTTTACAATTGCTGCGACCTTTGATATAGGTGGAAAATGAACTTGAAGATTTGGACACACGTCAGGGCGAAATGCACCATTCTTATTTGAACAGCCTTAGCACATTTATTGGAAAACCAAAGTTTAGATGAAGGACGAGATTTTAAGGTGGAGTGCGGAGTAAAGGATTTCATTCATGCAAGAATAATTTCGCTGGCGTGATCTAAGCAAACCTTGACATCAGAAGATTTGAAATAGTAATCCTACCAAGGAAAATGACTAAATTCATTGTCTGAAGATATGATAATTACTTGTGCGAATCTAATGAATAATATCCGTTTATATACATAGACGACCTCCTCTTGAAACCAGGTGAAAACCAGTTGTAATCAGCCTTCTGCACTGTTGGACTCTGCTATAGTCATCTTTCCTCTTCAAAAGCATCTCCTCGGATGCATGATGACTCTTCCTATGATTAAAGCTGGCACTTTTCAAAATCGGCCATGTGGTAGGCAATGGCATACCACCACATTATTTGATGCCACAGAGACCATAACAAAACCAACTCCAAAAACTGCTGTTAAACGAAGACCTGCAACTAGGTGGAAGGATGGGATCAGTGAACTTTTGGGCGTGACATTTTGCGATGTCGCTCGTATAGCACATGATCGATGCAGTTGGGGGAATTTGTTGGTGGGCACAACAGCTCCTCAGGGAACTATGTGATTGGAAGAGGAAGACCAAGGAAAAGAAGAAAAGAAATCTCAGATCATCCCATTTTGCGTTCTTATAATGCCAAATAACATGAGGTTGAGAATGGCCACGAGAGAAAGGCTCCATTCGAAAAGCGACCATCACCAAGTTGTGATCTGAGGTGCGTATAGGACAACTCACCTCCACCGTGTACTTAGAAGGGTTGTTTGTGAGAAAAAAATATCAAGCGGTTTGGCTGCATGGTTAGGACTCTGGTATTCTCGTAGGTTAATAAGCAATCTGTGCTAGGTCATTAGCAATTGCAAAAGCCTCAGCATCTCGACCAGCTGGGTTTGTGTGACTACAAAACGGAAGTCAGCTGGAGTTGTGAACATTAAAATCGCCAAGAAAAATTACTTCACTGTTAGGAAAGTTGGACTGGCAAAAGTCCAATTTCAAAGAGAGGAACTCAAAGAGTTCCACGTGATTAATGAAGTTGGGAGAAATAGAGGCAAAACGTTGGGAGAAATAGAGGCAAAAAGTTGGGAGTTGGGAAAATAGAGGCAACAGATGAAGTTGACAGAATGTAAGATTTTAAGCTAGAGAAGATCAAAAAGAGGAGAATCCAAATTACTAAGTCTCTAACAGGGAATATTAGAATGGACATATGCACAAGTACTACGTTTGAAGCGAAAGGAATCATACATAGAATAATTCAGATAGTTGAGATGAGCAGTGGTTGAATCACCCGATAACTGGGATGCTGTCAGAAAAAGTACATGTGGTTTGGCAGATTGCAAGTGGAAATGGAAATGACTGAGATTACAACTGAGACTATATATTAGCGAAATGAAGGAGGAGGTGTTTAGGAGGTTATCTTTTCACAGATAAGTTTGTTCTAAGGTGAGGAGTACATGCTGTATGAAGTCATGAAATTTTTCGATATTGCGTACGACAAGTGTTATCATGTTTATGATATGGCTTACGCAATATCGAAAAATTTCGTTACTTCATACAGCATGTACTCCTCACCTTAGAACAAACTTATCTGCGAAAATATAACCTCCCAAACACTTCTTCCTTCATTTCACTAATATATGGTCTCAGTTGTAATCTCAGTCATTTCCATTTCCACTTGCAATCTGCCAAACCATATGTACTTTTTCTGACAGAATCCCAGTTATCGGGTGATTCAACCACTGCTCATCTCAACTGTCCGAATTATTCTATGTATGATTCCTTTCGCTTCAAACATAGTACTTGTGGAACCCATGTGTAAAGGACTACACATTTGTTCCACCACTTCTAGCCTCCAATAAGCAGAATGGTAGTATTGCACCTGTTTATGAGAGTCATCTACCACCTAGTATTGTTTGGTAACACAGAGCGGCGGTATTCCTCCATATTATGTGGGCACCACACCTCAACACCTGGTTACGTTGATTCGCACCTGGATAGTCACCTCCAGTATGCTAAGTTCCTATTTCAGGACTTGCACATGGGGTTATATAAAATGGTGTGGGAATTTTGCCTATCAGGCACACTGCGAGTCGGGCGATCGCTAGGATGGCGACCTGCCTCCACATAGGGCGCCCTGGCCCTATGACTTTATTAATTCTCACACTATGTATAGTTTCACCTCTCCCAACTAGGTCCTCCCCACACCGGGTGGAAAAGGCCCGCGTTCGAATCCCGTCGATGACGCGAGGAACTTTAGTGGGCTTTTTTTCACTCCGTGGCTAAGTTAGTCGATCTCAGGCGTAGATAGCACGGTTTTCCCCCCAGAAACTGGGGTTTTTCCGTCCAACAAACAGGCAAATCGACCAGAGAACACACGCAATTTACAGACAAAATAAATATATGGGTAGATGTAATCATTTACGGGGACCCTAATATCATGATTTGGGTTTTTTTTTTCTCCCAACTAGGTTGGAGAGGTGAAACTACTTTAGCTTCGCCTGAAGGTGGGGGCCATAATATGTTCCCACCTCTACTTCCTTCTCCCAAACCCCAATTGGACGATGCTATTCCGTTCATTTACCCCATTATAACTGTAACCCCCTCTCCCATTCATGTGCTTTCCCCATTGCACTACTCTTCAACAAGGACTTCTACAGTGTAACAATGCAGAGATTGCAAAATGATGTGTGCCCTGGTGGTATTGCCCTGGTTGTTACGATTGTGGGCGATGTCTTTTTAAGCAGGGGGCGTCCAGAATGTGAATTTGATTATGTGAACAGAAAAGGCCAAATTTCGATTGGGATTTTTGTGTTAAAATCTGGCCAATGATTGAAAAAACTGTATAGATTGTTTCGGAAATTTCATTATTTTTCGTCTTCAGATACGTTTTATTTTGATTTTCATCCCTCGAAATCACTTCCTCTATTCTAAATAAATTGTTTAAAATGCGTAAATTAAATTAAATTAACATAATCTTCAATGTATTCTTTTATGTTTAATATATGTATTGCACATTAGTAGGGAGCTGGAGTTTGTTTGTTTGTTATTTGGTTTTTAGGAGCATTAACAAATAAGGCCATATTGCTCCGGGATATGCGGTGATCATTCCCTGACCTTTCCCCATCCTCCGTATTTGGTGGTGACGGGCTCGAACCCCAGTCTAAGGGAACTGGAGTGGTTATGCTCTTATTTAAGAGGCATATTAAATCTAAGGCAGTGCATCCAATCACCATGGGTGACTAGTGCAATGTTGAGTCAATCTGGGTGCGATATACACTGGGAAAACAAAATTGAGAGTAGGAGTGTGTAATAGGTCTAATGACTGTGATGAGTATTCCAAACAGCTGTACAGAGAAATAAAATGGGTCAGTAAATCAGAATGTCTTATAATGAGGTATTTTAACTTTCCAGATGTTGACTAGAATTTGTGGATTTCTCAATCACACACTAGCATGACTTTTGTAGATTTCTTAGATGACTGTTCTCTACAGTATCACGTTAAAGAGGCAACAAGAGGAAGCGGTACTCTTGATTTGGTTATAAGCAGTGATTCTATGGGCATTAAGAATTTGCAAGTAAAAGACACACTGGATAAGAGTGATCACAGTGTGCTAATGCGGAATTTAAAGACATTGATGAGAGATGATGAAATATAACTACTGTAAAGGAATAGGCGTTTGCTTTCATAAGGTTAACTACAGTGGTCTCAGATAATTTTTAAATTCTAAGCAGTGGGACCAACTGATGATATTACCAACAGGAAATTCTAAATGGGAAGCATTCAGGGACGTAATCAAAGAAGCTACTAGGCTTTTCATACACACGAAGAAATACTGTTCAAGGCTTAGGTCTAAATGGATGTAAGATGAACTATTGAGACACGTGGTATTGATATAAATTAGTCTGTAATCAAGTCACAAAGGAGATTAAGCAAGCTAAGGCAGATTATGAGAAGTCTCTGGTGAAGAATGATAAGAAAGAAAAGCAGCAAAGATTTCTTTGCTTATATTAATAATATAAAGGGAAGGGGTTGAATCACATTGGGCCATGATGTCAGTGGTTAACTGTCGACGACCCTGCTCAGATGATGGCAATTTGAATAGATATTTTGCCTCTACATCTATACATGAGGATGTCAGAAGTTTATCAAAGTTCAACGGGGAACTAAATCACTTTGTGATAACTTAAAGGAAAGAGGAAGAGAAATTGTTGAAGCTGTACATAAAAAGGCACCTGGGGGGTAGAAGGGATCTATCCAATCATAATTAATGGAGGTAGCAAAGGAGGTATGCAAACCCTTAGCCATAATTAAGAGCGCACCCGTGGATTCAGGGGAGGTCCCTACGGACTGAACATGTGCGAATGTATCCCAAATTCATAAAGGGGATCAAACGGCGACATGAGTAATTGCACACTTGTCAGCTTAATATCTGTACCAGAGAAAATAATGAAGTAACTGGTTAAAGACCATATGGATAAGAATGAAATTATACTGCAGTCACAGCATGGATTTGTTAAGGGATTGTCTTGTTTAACCAGTCTGATAGGTTACTAAGATACTGTGACCAAGGAACTGGATGCAAAAAAGAATTTTGATATCATATACTTGGATTTCAGGAAAGCTTTTGATTGCACATAAAAGACTGCAGTATAAACTGGAGCAATATGGCATTAAGGGCAAGTGACTGCTATGGATAAAGGGATAGTTAAATGGAAGAAGACAGGGAATGGTTATCAATGGCACTGCTCATTGAGGACTAATGTTATGAGTGGAGTCCTCCATGGTTCAGTGCTGGGCCCATTGTTGTTTTTAATATTTATTAATGATATCGATGAAGGTATATCAGGCTTAATGTCAAAGTTTGCAGATGGTACAAAAGTTGCCAGGGTGGTTAACGATAGTAATGACGGTATGATACTGCAACAAAATTTAGAAAAATGAAGTCAATCGGCTGAAAAATGGCAGTTGAAATTTAACATTGATAAATCCAAGGTACTGCATATGGGAAACAGTATTATCAGAGTAACTTATCAACTGCGTGGAACTACACTCAGAGTAGCAGAAAATGAAAAAGACATATGGGTGATTGTGCAGTGCAAGAAATGAAATTTTCTGAGCATTGCAGACTTGTTCCCAGGAGAACTCATGGAGTTTCGTCAATGATATTCAGAATATTTGCTAGTTGGGATAGGTGATTATCCCTTTGCACAAGACCATGCTTTGGCTGCATCTAGAGTATTGTATACAGGCCTGGAGGTTTCACTGCTGGAACGAGTGCAGAGAAGGGAACAAAAGGATGCTCTTACCTAGAAAGGCTTCAGTTATGCAATTTGCAGCGTCTGAAGCAGTGTGTATTCACAAACGGGAAGTTATTTCTGTTGGGTATATTTAATAATACACTTGTTATTTGTGTAATGTAGGTGAACAGATCTAGTACTAGGAATCAAAATGTGACTTCACATTGACCGCAGCAAGGCACTCGTATCGGCGCAGCATAAATAAACGAATTTTTTTGTTTTAATTAATTTTTATTATAAAACTTGGCTTTATTAATTTTTAAAAATTTTCTTTTCCGCGACATACTTGCAGCACACAGGTTGAGAAACATTGGTCCGAAGACTAAACACCTGAGGGGTGATCTGATTGTGTGTAAGGCCTTGAATGGATTGAATAAGCTGAAAATAAATGGGTATTCTTCCTCTTGCTGAGACTACACACACACACACACACACACACACACATGATGGGGTATAAGTTTAAGTTGAGGCAGGTTGGTTGCTCGATGGACGTGCGGAAGTTTGCCTTCAGCCAGAGAGTTGTTGTTTGTTGGAACAGGTTTCCATCTGTTATGGAAGTGGATGGTTTAAATAAATTCAATTAAGAACTAGGCAAATTCGCATCATTTGCCACTACTACTACTACTTGAGGCACCTCCGTAGCCAGGTGGGCAGGAGCAGCAGTGCGTAGCACATGCTTCTTGATTAGACCGGGGTTCGAGCCCGTCACCACCGCATCCTCCATGCGGAAAGGTCAGGGAATGACCACCGCATATCCCGGAGCAATATAGCCTTAGTTGCTAATGCTCCTAAAAACCAAATAACAACTACTACTACTGCTGATTTTTCATATATTTTCCTTATGTTAATTGTAAAATGTTTTGTTCTGCTTTTCTGCGCTAATGCAAAGAAAAGTTGTGAGGTGTGAATATATCGGGGCTGCAAACTGCATGTATTTATGGTCTGTTTGCTTAATAAAAAAAACCCGAGTTTCTTGCCGGAACGAGTCAGGAAACACCTGCAATTCTCCCTCAACTAACTCGGTTGTCGAAAGAGCCCACAAATTCCTTCCGTCTTGAATGGATTCGAACCAAGGCCTTCTCTATACTATATATTGAGTTTTATTGTCGCAGATTGGCGCTTGAGGTTGTTGAAAAGTCAATACTGAAATCGTTTTGCACAAGGATTTTCTATTATTTCAAATCCACAGCTGACGAGCTGTGGATTTGAAATAACGCAGTTTTGTATTTGTATACCATTTTTTTAAAGGCATATGCAATTCAATCCGGTGTCCTTAAACTATAGAACTAACCTCGTAGCTTTCGGGTTTACACTTGTTATGCTTCCATGATCGGTAATCATAGGGGATGAAGAAAAAAATATGTTGTATGACCATTGACTTTCCCACACTGGCTAAAACTAATTTTATTATTAATTACAAATAAAATAAACAAGTAATATGTGACGTAAGTAAAGGTTATGAACTGTCAAGTGAAAATGATAACCACCGTCTTAGATTACATCTTACTGATACTAAATGCATTTCTGTTGAATATATTTTTCCTGTGAACTACTTCATAACTGCTCTTATGGATTGATTTTTAAAACGGTTGTTTTAAAAATACCAATTCCGAACTTACACGTCTCAGCTTATGATAATGATTTGACCCTCACTGGAAGGACTTCTTTAACGATCACTAATATTAACACCATTTCCTTTTAGTGATTCTTTCTTCTAACGTGGGTACTCGCATGTTTAGATGTTTTTTTTTTTTTTTTTTAATCTCAATTTAGCATTCTCTGACACAGCTTTGAACACCAGAAATGAAATTAAAATTTCTTCCCTCCCCATGAGGAAAGCAGCAAAGAGGACAATTGATAAAAATATACTGGGGAAATGGAGACCGAAAAGGAATTGCCATCAAGCATGTAGGTTAAAAGATACTACCCGACAAACAGGTTATTCAGGAAACAAAACATATATGTATAAAGAACAGATTAAAACAGTTTAAATTACGATAGAAAACAAAAGTAGTGGACGAAATTTAAGGTAGTGAGCGAAGAAATGCATGGAAGGTAGACAGATGAAAGAAGTGAGGAAAATGAAACGCTTTTTGATAGAGGGGAAAACTCCATTTCCCCCTCTATTACAAAGAGGGGGAAATGGAGACCATGAAAAGGATAAGAACGGATGCCAAAAGTGGAGAAAGAGTATATAAAAGAAGAGGCAATTCAAACATAAAACAAAAAAATATATATATAATTAAAACGATTATGGAAACGGGCGACTTGTATAGTAATAGAAGAATTGAGAAAATATGTGTGTGTATATGTGAGAGAGAGAGAGAGAGAGAGAGAGAGAGAGAGAGAGAGAGAGAGAGAGAGAGAGAGAGAGAGAGAGAGAGAGAGAGAGGTGTGTGTAATTCTAAATGTAGCAATCGTTAAAACACGAAGTACAAATCAAAAACGAGATACAAAAATAGTTTGTATCTTATTTTATCAGTGAAATAGAACAAAGTAGAGGACATGATAATGGAAATTGATTTATTTTTTTTTTTAAAATGTTGAAAATAGAACAGAAGCGAAGAAGAATTTCAGAAGAGTACTAGTGAAGGCAGTAAGCGATATTATTATGTAGTGTGTTATTATATTTCTTTTCCTAATTTTAATTGTGAAGGTAATAAAGGAAAATAGAGAGAGCGTTGGAGAAGAACTGATAAAAAGAAACAGAGATAGTTTATGACGTATACAAAAGAGGAAAGGGAAAAAGCGCATGCCAGGAGAGAGAGAGAGAGAAAGAAGAGGGAAAGGCGGTGGGCTTGCACAGGCCAAAGAATATCGGTCAGGCCATGTATCACTCTTTTCACTAGAAAGGGAAAGTCCCTTTTTCAGCTGAACTAGGGAATGCTTATTCTTTTCTTGTCCTCATTTTTTCTTTTTTTTTTTTGTAACATAGAAAGGAGAATAAAATTCAGGACGGGGAGAGTTGACCTCAGAGTGGTAACAAGGTCAATGGCCTTTTTTTTTTTCGTGGGATAATTTGAGGAGAGGGACGTTTGCCGCAGGCAATATTTGAAAGGTAAAATTTCGCGAAAGGTACATTTCTAGAGAACTCCTCCAGAAGTCCTTAACGATCACAGGAGATCTGTGGTTAACACCAACAACACAAAAAGCGAGGCAACGCCCCTTCCTAAGAGGTCACTGCACGTTCTTTTTAGAATCGGCCATTACACAGCTTCGTATGTCTAATGATCGGGTAGCATATTGATCGGGTAGAAATTTAGCATAGACACCAGAACTTCGTTACACAAAACGAACAGTACTTTGTTATTCGATCGGCATTAAAATACACGAGTGAAAGTTCAGATATATTCAGAGAGGAAGGACCAACTGATACACCTGGTAAAATTAGCTATAATTGGAGGAGGAAAGCGGGCCAGAACAAGGGCACGCTTTCGTTGAGATATAGGTCAGTGGCATTAATGATGTTGGGTAATTGGGTTAAATAGTGTAAAATATTATAGGTGCAAAATTTTGTTAATACCGATGGAAGCAACCTGTGACAACGGAATTCTATTTAATAACACACACACACACACACACACACACACACACACACACACACACACACACACACACACACACACACTTTTCTATCAAAAATAATAGGACACTGTGGTTGGTTTTTTTTTTTTTTTTTTTTGTTATTCAGCATTGCTCCATACTATTAATAGTATCTATCATACACACTGTGTTAAGCCTTAAACACCTTTTTAATATCACGACATTCTCAGCTGGATTGACAGATTAGATATAAATGTATTTCAGATTAACTACTGTCAGATTAGATATAAATGGATTTCAGATGAACTGATAAGATTCTTGGCAGAGAATATAAAAATGCACGGGATGCATATAAATTGTCTGGGGATGCAGAAGCCGATGGTAGATAGAAACTAGTCTGCAATTAAGTCACAAAGGAGGTTAGGCAAGCTAGCAAATTATGAGAAGTATTTTGCAAGGATGCTAAGAAAAAAAGTAGTCTTTACGTATGTAAACACTAGAAGGAAGGGGAAGAATCACATTGGTCCACTTCATATCAATTATTGAACTGTTCATTATCTTTCTCAGGTTGCTGACAAACATAATAAGTATTCTGCATGTATATTTGCATACGAGGAATCCTTCAGATAAAGCAATGCTAGAAGTTTATCAAACTCTAATAGTGGGTTAACTCATTTTGTGATAAATGAGAGGAAAGTGGAGGATAAATTCTTGAAGGTAAACATGAAAAAGGAACCTGGGGTGATGGATGTGATGACCTATCAAATTATATTAAGGGAGGCAGCAAAAAAGGTACGCAAAGCCTTAGCCAATATTAATACAGCATATCTCTGGATTCAGAGGAAATGCCTGTGGACTAGCAATTTGCGAATGTATCCCCAATTCACAAAGGGGGGGGGATAAGGGTGACGAGTAATTACAGATCTGTTAGCTTGACTTCTGTTTCATGGAAAATAATGGAGTCACTGGTTAAGGAAGTAATGCAGGACCCTCTAGACAGGAGTGCGCTTATACTGCAGTCACAGCACATGGATTTTTGAGAAGCAATCTTGTGACCAATTTGATTGGATACTAAGGTGCAGTAATAAAGTAACTGGATGCAAAAAATAATTTCGATATCATAAAAGAATGCTGTGCAGATTGGAGCACTGTGGAATTAAGGGCAAGTTACTGCTAAAGGGATTGAATGGGAGAAGACAGAGAGTGATTATTAATGGACACTGCTCTTCGTGGACTAATGTTATTAGTGGGGCACCCCTGGGTTCAGTGTTGGGCCCGTTGTTGTTTTCTCTATTTATTTATTATATTGAAGAAGGCATATCAGGTTTAATGTCTAAGTTTGCAGATGACATGAAAATTGGAACGGTGATTAATGACAATAATGAAGATATGGTACTGAAACAAGATCTAGAAAAATTAGGTAGATGGGCCGAGAAGTGCCAGTTGAAGTTTTAGATTCACAAATGCAAGGTATATGGGAGGCGCCTCCGTAGCCAGGTGGGAAGGAGCAGCCGTGCGTAGCACACGCTTCTTGATTAGACCGGGGTTCGAGCCCGTCACCACCAAATACGGAGGATGCGGAAAGGTCAGGGAATGACCACCGCATATCCCGGAGCAATATGGCCTTAGTTGCTAATGCTCCTAAAAACCAAATAAACAAACAACAAACAGCAAGGTATATGGGTTGCAGTAATTGCAAATTAACGTGCTAATGTGTGGAACTACTCTAAGGTTAATGGGGAAAAAAAGTAGATATAGAGTTGCTTGAGCGAGCGCAGAGAAGGGCAACATGATTGGTGAGGGGAACGAAGGGGTCCTCTTACCAGGAAAGGTTTAAATTCTGCAGCGTCTGGAGACTAGGTACCCGCAAGGTGATCTGATTGAGGTGTATACGGCCTTGAACAGCCTCAATTCTGATGGGATTCTTCCGCTTGCTCAGATTACGAACCTGAGGGGGCATAAATTCAAATTGAGGAAAGACGGTTGTAGAATAGATGTGCAAAAATTTGCCTTTAGCCAGCGGTTGGTTTATTGCTAGAACAAACTGCCATCTGGCCTTGTGGAAGTTAATAGCTTAAATAAATTCAAGGAGGAACTGCACAAACTTTTAGAGGGAATGGATGTGTGAATTTTCTTTTTGGCTGATGCTGCATAAGCACATACTCTTGCTTTCTTGCATCACATGCCACTACTGCTACTACCTCTCCTTTGTACTCAATGGAGGTGGTTACGGTGGCCGCATCGCACGTATACGTGCTCTATACGCCTTACAACGCTCACTATTAGTCATCAGCATGTTGAATTATATGTTTTTTCTGTCGAAAGTTTTTACGAAATACGGTAGAGAATGACGAAAGAAATATTTTGGTTTTTAAATTTTTTTAAAAAGGACTGCTAGAAGCTGAGATATAGCGATTTAAAACGTAAATGCGACACGCGTGCGAGGTACACCCTGGTCACGCGCTGTAGGGGTAATGATTGCATCATGTGTCGCTTCTACGTATTTCACTTTGTGTCGCATTTTTGTTGCGATTTTTTATCAATCGACGGACGCAAGTATTCATGTGAAAACTACCTGGGGCGTGCCTAAAGAAGTTTCACTTCAAAAGACTTGGGGGTAATTGTACAGTCAGATATGAAGTTCTCTGAGCTGTGTGGACAGGCTGCCACGAGAGTTCATGGTGTTTTGTTAGTGATGGTGTATATAGGAATTTTGCTAGAAGGGATCAGGAAGTGATTATCCGATGGCATAAGGCTATGGTTAGACGGCATCTTGAGTACTGCATATAGGTCTGGAGGCTTCATTTTATATTTACAACTAATATACAGTAATAAATTTATTTTAGGAAGGACAGGATTTGTGAGGAGAACAAAACAAGATTGTGTTCTTACCAAGAAAGGTTTCAGTTCTGCAAATTGCAGTGTCTGGAGACTTAGGTACCTGCGAGGTGATCTGAGGTATTTAAAGATTTCAATGGATTGGGCAAGCTTAGTGCTGATCGTATTCTTCATCTTGCTCAGACTACACACATGAGGTGATATAAATTCAAATTGAGGAAGGATGGTTTCCGGGCAGATGTACGGAAGTTTGCCTTCAGCCAGCCATAGTTGATTGTCGGAACAAATAAGGCGCCTCCGTAGCCAGGTGGGAAGGAGCAGCAGTGCGTAGCACACGCTTCTTGATTAGACCGAGGTTCGAGCTCGTCACTACCAAATACGGAGGATGCGGAAAGGTCAGGGAATGACCACCGCATATCCCGGAGCAATATGGCCTTAGTTGCTAATGCTCCTAAAAACCAAACAACTTATTGTCGGAACAAACTCCCATCTGGCGTTGTAGATGTGGTTAGTTTGAATAAATTTAAGGGAGAACTAGAAAAATTATTGGAGCGGATGGACATATTATATGGAAAGTTTTTCTTTTTTTTAATTGGCTTATACTGTATAAACTTGCTTTCTTGCATGTTTTTCCACTCCTAATGCTAGACAACTTTTAGGATGTTATTTCCCATTCGGCACTGCCTTATATAATTATGATAATGACCATCACACGCACTTGCAGTGTTAAGCCTCAAATGTCTTTTTTCTGCCATGACATTGTCAACTGGATGGTTTGAGCTGTAGGCTGAGAATAGTACATAAAAGGTGAGGCAAAAGTCAGGCACCATAGGAAAATAGTTCAGATAATATATGAAATCACCAACGTAGAGAATTTTGCTAATAACCTTTCTATTACTGTATTAAACAATACGTAACATTTACGATACGTGCTAATATTTAATTTATTATTCTACTAATTTTTTGTAGGTATAAACGGCTACTAAATTGAAAAAAATGTGAAATTTAATTTGATGCGATTTCCAATGTAAAATTTTAGGTTGCTTTTATTGGAAATTTTTCTTAATTTTTTCAGTACGCGTGACCTTGTATATTTTAGACATTCTTTTATTCACATTTTATGGTAATCCCCTGGCATTTTCTGCCGTGAAGGGAATTTGTCATTTACCAATGTAAACCTATATTTAAATTTGGTACGACAAATAAAGATTTATTTATTTATCTAACTGTATTTACAACTGATATCTAACTGTATTTACAACTGATCAGTTATCAGTTGTAAACTGTATTTACAACTGATAACTGATCATTCATACAGGAATTGTATGAACCGCAATGACTCTCACAAATGTGTCAACTGTTGGAGGAGGAAGCTAGCCCTCTGACCATTTAGCAACTGACAAGTTGTGCCCTGAGCTTGCTCGGGAACTGGATATAGAAGAACTGATTATGGCGACTAAGAACAGATCCCATAATCTGAAGGTCAGAGGGCTGGGTGACCTCGCAGTTGGCACTTGCAGGAGGGAGGAATCTTTCCTGCATATGGTTGAGATACAAGGAGGATGACAGTGTGGAATTTAGTTAATTCTACTATGGAGGTGGCTGCAGGGTGGATGCCTTCAGTGCTACAAGAAAACTCAATCGAATGATTGAAAGAAAGGCTGAAAAGATCTGGGTTGCGGATTGGGTGAGGTTCCTCTCCCTCTGGCAACTCCAACACTGAGTGTGATCATGGCCAGTACCTGTCTGTGACAGGTGGCTATTTAATCATAGCAGTTATTTAAGAATTGTATGTTAACACCAAGAATTGTATTTAATACCAAGAATTGTACAATGGCATATCTGTTTGTCAAGAGTTGAGGCGATGCCGAATGCTAGAATGTAGAGACCTACCTCCCCGTGATGGGGACGGTAACTTGAGGTGGGGGTGTGATTGTCCATCCTCACCACAAGGCTAAAGGTCGAATTAATAATTTAACAATTAATAATCTATTGTTGTTTGAGTTGACCGGTAGGGTCTTTGTATTTTTTCTTTTGATGTTAAATTTAACAACTTACCGATTTGGTAGAAAAGGTACGAATGAGACTAAGTCGCATATGGGTGAGAACCCCGGTGGCGACTTGGGAAGGAAGCTCACTCAAATGGTGCCCTATATAATTATGATAATGACCATCGCACGTACTTGCAGTGTTTAGCCTCAAATCCCTTTTTTCTGCCATGACATTATCAACTGGATGGTTTGAGCTGTAGGCTGAGAATAGTACATACAAGGTGAGGCAAAAGTCAGGCACCATAGGAAAATAATTCAGATAATATATGAAATCACCAACGTAGAGAATTTTGCTAATAACCTTTCTATTACTGTATTAAACAATACGTAACATTAACGATGAATGCTAATATTTAATTTATTATTCTACTAACAGTATGTTTTTTGTAGGTATAAACGGCTACTAAATTGAAGAAAATGTGAAATTTAATTTTGATGCGATTTCCAATGTAAAATTTTATGTTGCTTTTACTGGAAATTTTTCTTCATTTTTCCAGTACGCGTGATCATCTCCTAACCGTATTTATAACTGATATATATAGTTTTAAATTGTTAGTAGCACCAAAATAGCTTTGAAAATAGGAGGATGGCAACGCACCTGTTGACTATCGTTGTCGGATTTTGGCTTACGAAAGCCGAAATTGAAGGATTCTTCGGAATTCAGATCCAGAAGTTGATGAATGGTTATAACCCAGTCTAAAGTAGTTTCTACTGTGAACCATGTTAAAATTTTAAGCGCACACTTAGGTTTTCTACACTCTCTTCTCGGTAGTGCTACTGACGAGATCTGAAAGGAATCAAGACTCAAGTTTAATGTAGGTCAGCGACGGACTCAACGTGGTTTTCCAATGAAGTAATGGGAACATGTTAAAGAATTCTGCTTATGTTTAGTACTAAAATTTCATCACTAGATCGTGTATTTTCCCATCTTTCCATCAGCCTTGATAATTAGATTACCGTGGATCTGGTATGAGGGTCTAACGGCTCCTGGGATTTCTCCCATCTCCGAGAATGTTCTATGTATCGGTGACAATACCCTGTCAAAGCCAGAGATTTAGAAGTGTGTGGGTCATGTGTAGTGTTGTATGTTGTGCCCATCGTTTATCCTGCTTATTGGCCGCCAGGCCCCTAATGGGAGCCGACGTTGCCCACACCTCGCCACGTGGAGGCTAGCCGGGTATTACCAGTGAGTCAGTTGTATTCTGGCAGGTCCTGCCACTTACTTTCCTGGGATTTTAGTGGCTAGGACCCAAATAAAATTGGAACGAGCGCGGTTGATTTTAGTTCAGTTACATTAAAGCGCTAATATGAGGTTTGACGCTGAAGGCCTGTTTCTGAAGTGCCTAAAAGGTCGGGCGAAATTTTTTTGGTGTACCGTATTTTAAATTTGGACGTGTAGGGCTATGCGCTGTGCAAGAGAAAGTGCTAAGGGGGAGAGTGAAGGCTGGGGGTGAAATAGGAAGAATAGGGTCGATAGGGTAGGTGTCCCCCTATTATTCAGTGAGGCATGCCCATGCCGCACCAGAGGGAAGGAATAGTGTGGCAGGGGAGAGAGGAGACAGCGAGCCGTCATCCCCCCCCCCCCCGCCGGGTGTGGGAGAAAAAGGGTTGCACTGCACAAGAGAGTGCAGAGCTCGAGCCAATATGGCTCCGTCAAGGCGGCAACTTGGAGTTTCCATGCAGTATGAGAACTTCGTCGGTCTTCTCTGTCATTAGTAGTCTTTAGCAATCCAGGTCTGCCCTCCTCAGCTGTGAACACTGGTCAGGTCAATTGTCAGTCCGTTATCAGTTGCTGTGGTTCTCTTTGTCATGGGAAGATCCTCCACATCTATCTCCCTTGGGTTATTCTTGCGTTCGCTAGGTATTAGATATTATTAGTAATGAGCAGGTTCCTGAGGGAGGTGCTCCCCTGAGTCCTCTCCACGCGTGTTCTATGTCTCATTTTTGATCTGGTAGCAATGGATGATCCGAGGAATCAGGGCCTCAGCAGATATTTAGCATAGTTGATAAAGATTGCGGGAGGCCCGTTACGAATTATCGCTTAGTTGAAGTGCAGCATTTATAATTTGGCCTCTGTCTGGCAGTATTTTTGGTGGAAATACTGCCAGAAATACAAAATACAAAAAAATAGGTAACTAGTCGTCTTCTTTCCTCTTTATCCTGCGACACCGATAACCTTTGTTATTTGTGTTTTACCCTCAGGCGAAGGTAATTCATTACTGATCTGTTTAAATTTATGTGCAGTTAACTTTACTTCTGCTTTTACGTTAGATAAATTTACTGGATGTGTGCTTGTCTTTTGATGATGATTGAGTATTTGAGGGGCATGCTGTTTCGTAAACATGTTTCCTTTTAACAATAAGCTAATATTTATTTTATTTATTTCATTAAAAAGCAACTAAAGAAATTTAAAAATTTATCCATTCTAGAAATATAATGTTATGTTAATCCTCACAATTTCTTTGAATAATTGCTTATTCTACTCTTATTCTCAATTTGTACGTAGCAACTTGCGTCATCTATAAACTGCGCTACGCAAACAATTAGTTTCTAAAGCAAAAAGCTACAATTCATCTTATCGAGGGTTTGCAGTGAAAATGAGGGCATGGGTAAGTCTGTTGTGGGGAGTGGATAATGCCTGCGGAATATGAGATTCTGGCTGATCCGGCTTCCTGCAAAACTTGAAGCCGGTTAGGTGACCTCCATTCACTAGCGAACAGAGCTTCCTCAGCTGAATTTTGAGAGATATGTATGTAGAAAGAGAGTGCAACAGAAAGAGCAACGAACTATCATGTCCGAGAGCTGAGGAAGTGTATTTAGTTTCCTATTTATTCCTATTTTTGGACGTTGTGAAGATGAATTCTTTATATAAACACTGTTTACGTTGAAAAAAAAAACAAAATTAAAGATTTGAAAATTATAAAAGGCATTAATACAAATGTTAAAGTCATTCTTAAATTACATATTCGTTATGTAATTCAAGTGTATTTGCTTTTTATTGTCTTTTTATACTAGTTTAGTGTCCGTGAGAGATAAATGACACCTTTTTCAAATTGCTTAATATAAAAATAACATAATGATAACCTGCTTATGAAAAGTTGCACAATTCAGAACATACCTTAGATTTGTTTACCTAGTGCTAAAATAAATTACTGTATATCCAACTTTCCCTACAATATTTGTTATTTTTGAGTGCACTACAAAGTACAGTATGTAAGTTAAAAATATCAAAGTACAGTATATATGTTAAAAGTATCAAAGTACAGTATATATGTTAAAAGTATCAAAGTACAGTATATAAGTTAAAAAAGTCACGCAGTACACCACAATATTATATCATATTAGCTGTTATTTAAGAATTAACAACACAAGGATGATATTTTGGGATCCATGCTAATTCTTGGTTGCATGCGGCTCAATTCACAGACCAAGTAATTGGCGTAATTTCCGTAATGCCATGCTTATTCTTCAAGAATAAACGTTACTTTTCAATCATCTTCTGATATATTGTGTAATTTAAACTTGTATAAATTTACTTCATGAATCTACCACAATAAGAATGCCATTAATGTTTGAAAATAAAAATTGTGGTTCTGCGCAAGCATCATAGATAAATCACATTTAAAGGATTATTTGGTTAGTTTCATGGTTATATGGGCTAAGGAAAGTTCATTATGCGGTTTGCATAAGCATGTTAGTTATATAAATTAAAAATATTATTTTCACGACTTTCAAGCGTAATTTATATTCGCATAGGCGTATTATATCTGTAGAAGTGTTCATGGGCTGATTTGCATGTTGTGTGGGCTGAAAAACTGGAATAACTCACTTTAGCCGATCACGTGAATCACACGAGCTGTCGTTAGCTGATTGGAGCCTCGATTGGAGGATTCTCACCAGTCATCAAGGAATCGAACCCACACCTTACCAAATGAGTGACAAGTGACGAAACTACTCTGCTGTCACGGAGGATCAGTTAGATAATGATAAGAATTATTATTATTTTAAAGATTCTCGGTTGTTACTCAAATCTCTATGTGTGTATTGTGTCTGTAGAATTATGTTCACAGGCCGATCTGCATGTGGTGCTGGTTGAAAACCCAGAGTTACTCACTGCGGAAAATCCTATTACCTCTGCTTGAGATCGGATTACTACAACCTCGATTGAAGAGGACTTTGGAAATTCCTCCAGTTATCGATGGGACTCGAGCCCAGACCTCTCCAATCGAGCAACGAGTGGCGAAATCACTTTATAGCGTAGAAGGCGCATGCCTCGGGTCTCGCCTATCAAAGCAGCTATGAAACACAGACCGTAACATGTTGTTCCGTTCATTTTAAATTTTTATCTCGTAATAATTGTACAGATACCGCGCAGTACCATTTTTGTACATGGTTATACAAATAAAAGCAAAAAAAATTACACTAGTAGCATGGTTGTACACTGCTCGACAAAATTAACAGAACAAAATGTTTTTCATAAACATTTTATTGTGAAAAGTGTCGCCGGAGGCGAATATTTGATATAATAGGCATCCTGGCATGCAAATTCCGAGAAGCCAATAGAAATCGATCTATCACGTTACAGAGGCACACATTATGCAAATTATTCATACCTATAAAACCACTCGGAGCACGTCATTTCATTCCCATTTTTTTGGCTTCAGTGGGACACCACATCTCCAGTACTCAGAATGGCAAGTCATCGTCGTTTTGATTATTCTTTGAGATGGCGGGCCGTTAGACGACTTGAAACCGGGCAGTCGCAGACTGCCCGCCTTCAAGACACATTGGCTTAATATGTCACACATTGTCGTCTCGACACTATGGAAATCTTGCTTTGCCAGATGTGGTATGCCAACATGGCGCTCTTTTTTGAAGACCTCCCTTGTTCTGCAAACTGGCTTCCTTCCCCTGGCAATGGGTGGGCCCCCAATGCCAGGGGGGATTTCTACTTCTCCCTCCCACATCTTTGCTTCACCAGAGGCCTTCCTTCCTCATCTTCCTTGTTCCCACTTTTATTCCAACCCTCCTACTATCTTCTCCATTCACTCTTTTTTTGTTTTGTTTTTTTGTTCTCCGTCAGGAAGCTCAAGCTACCCCTGACAAGAGTACTTATGGCGCAGATGTGGGAAACCACAGGTGGCGCCTTACCCAAACACTACTGATATCCAAATCTTTGGATCTTTGGATATGATATCCAAATCTTTGTTAGTGGGGAACCGGTGCAAAAGGTGACCTCTCATACTGATCTTGGCCTCACCTGGGATGTTGGACTCACTTTTCAGCCTCACTTTGCCAGAATGAGGCAGAAGACGTACGCTGCTCTTTGGGCAGTGCGTCAAGAACTCGTTGGTGTGCATCAGCCAGCGCTGCTAGTTCGGCACATCCTGAGGTGTATTTCGCCGATTCCTCTCTATGCTTCAGAAATTTGGTCATCTGCCCCTGCCTCATACCTTCAGAAGTATCTCAGTTTAGAGTACTGGTTGCTTAGATGGATGAACAGGGTGGTAGGCCACCCCCTAACTATCTCCAGATCTATCCTACAAGCAAATCTGGGCACCACTCCCTGGAGACATATCATCATGACAAAAAATGTCTTCACGCTCGCACGGCTTCTAACGAGGCGAATTGATGCTCCATCGGTATCCACATTAATCTCTGGCCCGAGGAGGGCAAGGGGGGAGCACCCCGACTCCTGTCTCCCTCTACGTCTTATGCTGTCAAACATCGATTCCCTGAGGAACATGTTTCCAGCGAACTGTCTTCGGATCTTCAATAAATTTAGGATCCACCCTGATAGGTTCTGTGAAGACAAGCCCTACAGGAAGGAAATCCTGAAGAACTGCTACCAGATTATGAAATTATAACAATCACCTGCTCCTGGATATGACAGACTGTGTGTTTTTTTTTTTTTTTTTTTTTTTATATTACTGTATATCTTGTATATTATTGTATATTTAATCCTGTAAATATCTCGGGTCGAGCACGCATGTACTCTTGTTTATTGTACATTGTGTTCCTCGCACCTTAGTCTGTAAATATTCACACCCTTCTGGCACAGAGCCGTCCCAGGGTGACCCAAGGTTTCTTGGGAAATAAACTGATTTAATAAATAAATAAATAAATAAACTATGCCACTATGGAAGCAATTTGTCTGCGTGGATAGCGCAGTAGTATCGTCACCATCCTCCCCGCACCGGGTGGAAAAGGCCCTGGTTTGAATCCTGTCGATGACGCGAGGAATTTTTATATTCTCGTGTTTTTAATAGGAGTACCGTATCTTCATGTTTTTAATAGGAGTACCGTAACTGCGCAGAGATATCGCAAACAGATTCACGAAGCATCTGTACGACTTTTATGTGGTACGGTTGGCCCAGATTTTCTTTTCATGCACGGCAACGCCACTGCACATAGAGCTCAAGTGGTGGAGGAATGTCTTGAAAATGTAGACATTTAACAACTACTTCGATCCTACTAAAAGGCACCCTTGATTTGAGAAGACCACCCCAAATCAAGGTCAGTGGTGTTACAGTAAAACTAAAAACAGAACTTAAATATCTAGGTTTGATCTTAGACAAAAACCTTTCCTTCACTCCTCATCTAGACCAACTCAGGATTAAGATCAGGAAGTATGCTGCCCAAGTCTCAAGAGTTGCCCGGAAGGACTGGGGCTTAAAGAAGAGAACGCTGTCACTCTTCTATAAGGCAGTTTTCATCCCGGTTATCACCTATGCTTCTGGAGTCTGGTACAAGAAGGCCAATACCGTAGTAAACAGATCGCGCCTAGGAACTATCCAGCGCTCTCTTCTCCTTCTGTCCTCGCGTGCCTGTCGCACTGTCAGCACCTATGCGCTCCAGGTCCTCACTGGATCTCTTCCACTGGACCTGGAGATTGTTCGTCATGGGTTGCTCTACCAAATAGCCAAAGGAAGAGCAGTTACTTGTGCAGGTTTCACCATTGACCCAGCAAATAATAGAAACGCTGAAAAGAAGAGACTTAATGAACATCTAACAGACACCTGGCAAGAAAGCTGGCAGACATCAACTAAAGGCGCTGTCACCAAAAGATTCCTCCCTGATGTCAGGGCCTCCTACCCCCTCACACCTGTCTGGTTTTCACCAGGACTCTATGCTACCTACCTCCTCACTGGACATGGCTCCTTCCAGAAAAAACTACATGACTTCAGAATTTCAGACTCACCCCGCTGCCACTGTGGAGAGGATCAGACGTGGGAGCACCTTGCCCACAGCTGTGAAATCTACGAGGACTTCAGGAGGATCCTAATAACAACACTACGCTTCAACTACCAAAATCAAGAACACCTCACCCTACAGAATGAAGAAACTTACCGAGTTCTGACTCAATTTGCAATGGACTTATTTACCAGGCAGAAAGCGCTACCACCACCTTAGTATCCGAATCAATAGGTCATAACAACCATGACTGCCAATTGTTGCTACGCATCATTGAGCCATGGATGCTAACGCCTTGGACCAACTTGCACAAGACTTGACCAGCAGTGCAATAAAAGACAGGGTCCGCACATACCTTGACAAATTCCTCATCATTGTTTTCTGGACAAACTTCTCTCGACCAGATGTGACACATATCATCAAGAAGAGGCCTAGCATCGATCCCTGGACTTGACCATCAGTCTTGGACTCCCGGTTTTGACCACCCCCACTGTTCGTTCTGATGGACTACTGGACCAGCCTTCAGTCTGGATGCGACACAGACTCACCAAATGGAGTCCCAATGACGGCACCTGAACTAGACCTTACTGAACATGACCCATCCACCATAGCAGCACTCACACTGCTGGATTTCCAGCAAGTTGTCGGCTCCAACTGACTGGCCGTGCTAGCTGTACCTACCCTGAACTTGCAGGGTATATCTCTCTCTCATTTTTTTTTTTTTTCGGCTTCTTTCTTCTGTTTCCTGCCATCCGTTCTTTTACTCCCCCCCCCCTATTTTTTTCTTACAGAATGATTTTTTTTTTTTTTTTTTTTTTTGTGGGGTGGTGGTTTTCGTCCACCCGCCACCCCCACTCCTCTCTCTGGTGAGGCACTGGGCATGCCACACTGTCATCAGGGGCCATCTTCCCTATTGGCCCCTTTCTTCTGTTTCCTACCCTCCAGTCTTCTGCCTTCCTCCCTTACTTTTCTCTTGCACGTTTTTTTTTATTTAGTTTATATATATATATATGTGTGTGTGTGTATATATATATATTTATATATACACACACACACGCATGCCCCACAGGTCTAAATCTAAAAACATCAAAATTACTGCCCGACCTATTTGGCCCTAGAACAAGTTATCAGCGAACAACCCTACGCTCTGTTAAAATTACAACCGTTGCTCAAGAAACAGCGATCATCTCATTCTCAAATCTGGTCCTAGCCACTGAAATCCCAGGAAAGTAGGTGGCAGGACCCGCCAGAGTACTCTGGCATTAGTGGTGCACCCGGTCAGCCTCCCCGTGGCATGGTGTGGTAACGTCGGGTCCCACTAGGGGCTAGGCGGCTAATAGACTGGAGGAACAAAGGGCACAACACAATATACAGCACATGACCCCCACACACTTCAAATCTCTGGCCCCGATACAATGTACACCCGCGGAGATTGGAGAAATCCCAGGAGCCGTTAGACACTAACATACCTTATACCTTAAAATTACCCTGGCCCACACAATCACTAGACTTCAGTCCGATCGAATATGTGTGGGACGGCTTTCGTCGCATTGCACGCCGACAGCTAACTCCTCGGTCACTTGGTGAGCTGAGGTTTGCGCATGTGGAAGAATGGGATTTGTTGCCACAGATTCTTATAGACACTATTTTATGATTCTATTTTATGGTAATAGATAAAAAGATAATATTTTATGGTTCACAGCATTGAACCATATATGATATGGTTCAACGCTGTGAGTCCCATTCTCGAGGGTAGCAGAGTGGTATCGTCACTGTCTTCTCCACACTGGGTATGAACGGCCTGGGTTCGAATCCAGTCGATGACGCGAGGAACTTTAATGGGCTTTTTTCACTCCGTGACTGAGTTAGGCGGTATCGGGTGTAGATAGAAATCGTTTTTCTCGAGAAAAACTTGTGTTTTTCTTCCAGCAAAGCAGGCAAATCGACCAGAGAACAAACGCAATTTATAGTCACAGTACACAAGGGTAGATGATATAACTTTCCGGGTGACTCTAATAAATACCTTTTTTTCGTTCGGTAAACGTGATGAAAGCCAAGGAGAAAACAACGTTGAATAGTGGATAACTTAGTTTGTACACTTTTAAGTTCAGTACGTCTAAACCAAAGACACTCAGCATAGGTAGTAACTGGGATTATCGCAGGATTATAAAATAAATGTAGGGTTTTGATGGTCAACGCTCAGTCTGGTCTGGTAATTCGGAGCTGCATTGCGGTAAAACTCTTTACTTTGACGGACAGGTGTTGAAGTAAAGAGATGTGCAGTAAAGGGATTTTTAGGAGTCATCAGCGATCGTCGATGATGACTCCTAAAAATTTGATGCTTCTGACAAATGGAAGGATTTCTTATCAAGTTTTACAACTGGTGATCTGCCATAGTCTAATTTGTCTTTAAAAACCATAATCTTGGATTTGGTTGGGGATAATTTCAATTTGTTCATAGAAGGCGAAGAGGACAATTCAAGAAGTACTTTATTGGCGTATAGTTCTAAATCAGATCTTGAGTTTCCATTAACTAAAATGACAAGATCATATACATATCCAATTTGTTGCACATTTTGAAATTCAGTCGTCCTACGCAGCCAATCAATAAGAACTAGGATCCAAACCAAGGAACCTAAAATTGATCCTTGGAAGCAACTATGGGAGACAACTGTGAACATTCATGATGTTATTGATGACAGTGCGATCAGCAAGATAATAACTCCTAACAAGTTTTTAAAGCTGAAGAGAGTAATGATTCGAACGATGTCTACTGGGCGCTCTCCCACCATAAGGTATCAGAGGCGCCCTCAAAGTCGATAAAGATCGCCAGAACATACTTGGAAGTGGTGCTATTAATAAGGTGGTGAAGTTATAATAAGGCGTCTTCGCAACCAAGCCTTTGCCTGAAACCATATTGAAGAGAGGATGTGGAGCTTGTAGCTCCCTGCAATGTGGTAATTTGATTAGCGATTATCTCTCTAACATATTGAGAAACTATTGAGAGGAGTTCAGTATTGACATGGGGGTTATATCTTGCATTGACGCTTTCGTGAGTAGCAGATTACCGTCCTCCCCTTGCCGGGTGGAAAAGATCTGAGTTCGAGTTCCGTCAATGACTCGAGGAATTTTTATGGACCTTTTTAAAACGTGGGTGAGTTAGTCGGTCTCGGGCGGTGTAGCATGGGTTTTCTCTCGGAAACGTGGGTTTTTCATCCAGCAAATCGAACAAAGAACACGCGAAATTTACAGACGTATTATACAGTGGCAAACAGAAAAACTGCATTACTTGTGAATTTTGCAAATAATGTGTTTTGCACTGCATTGTGGATTGCAGAAATTTTCGAAATGCTTTTGTTAGATGGGATATATATCTCTGTGAATGAAATCCAATAAAAAAAAAAAAAACTCTACCAGCATGTTAGAAATGCAACGAGAGAAGGCACCACTCTTGATCTGATTATTGTCAGCAGCTACTCTCCATGCATTAAGAATCTGCAGATAAAAGAACCACTAGGTGGCAGTGATCACTATGTGTTGATGTGGGGATTTACTTAAAGATGTAACTATGTAGTGGGACCAACTGACGATGTTACCAACAGTGAATTCTAAATGGGAAACATTCAGGGAAGTAATCATAGAAGTCACTAGGCCTTTTATACCAACTGAGAGATACTAGTCAAGGTCTATACCTAAATGGATGTCAGATGAACTGATGGAATTCTGGCAGAGAAGAAAATACATAAGATTCATATAAATTATCAGGTGAAACAGAATACTGAAATAGATATAAACTAGTCAGCAATCGGGTCACAACATTTAGGAGCTAAATCAGATTAAGTGGAGGCTATTACAAAGAAAAGCAGCAGTCTTCTTTTACTTCTGCAAACACTACAAGGGAATGAATCACATTACTCCACTAGATACGAACGGTTTAACTGTTGATGATCCTGCTCAGTTTGCTACTAGCTGAATAAATATTTTGCATCTATATTCACATATGAGGGATTTTTTAGGGATGAGGATGCCAGAAGTATATAAAATTTTAACAGGGAGCAGAATGATTTTGTAATAACTGAGAAGAAGGTGGAAAAGAAATTGTTGAAGCTAAACATGAAAAACCACCTGGGGTGGATCGGATCTGTCCAATTATATTAAGGGAGGCAGCAAAGGAAGTAAGGAAACCCATAGCCATAATTTTGAGAGTATCTTTGGATTCAGGAAAGATGACTATTGACTGAAGATGTGCGAATGCATTTCCAATTCACAAAGGGGGATCAAGGTCTGATTACAGTCCTGTTAGCTTAACTTTTGTTCTAGGAAAATAATGGAGTCACTGAATGCAGGGTCGTCTAGACAGGAATGCAATTATACTGCAGTTGTAGCATGGATTTGTTAAGGGCCTTTGAAGCTTTGGATACTGTTGTACATTTTAGACTACTATAAAAATTGAATTGTAGCAGTATGGTATTAGGGGCATGTTACTGCTGTAGATAAAGGGATGGTTGACTGAGAGAAGACAAACTGTGGTTTTCAATTGGCACAAATAACTGCTCTTCTTGGAATAATGCGATTAGTGGTGTACCCCTGGGTTCAGTGTTGGGCCAGGATATAGGGGAAGGTTGCCTGATTTGGACTCCCAAACTTTGCAAGCTAATTATTTTGAAACACGTTGGTAAAAGTCTTTGAAAATTTATCATGCGATAAAAGTCTGAAAAATTATCATGTAAATCAGCATACACACTTTTACCAAATAGTAATCAATCATATGAGTAATGGCATTAGAAAAACTTTAAAGAAATAAATTCTGAAATTGTAGAAGTGGTCCAATGTAAGAACCTTGCTCTCTGATTGGATCAGTAGGTGCCTTAGATTGTACCAGAGGTTGAATTGTTCTGGAACCATAAAATACAGTATTGTTTCTTATACACGATAGAATATAAAATACAGATGTACAATAGCATAATCTTAGAAAATAGAACATATCTTATTGTTTAATGGGCTTACACACAAAGCAATAGTACACTTTTGCTTTTTTTAACACCAGCGCATTGTTCGTGTACCTATTTCTGACCTGACTTGCATTGGATCGTATCGTGCATTTCTTGCTTTTCACAAATAAAGCAGTACCAGCTTTCATTATCTTGCTGTTCTTTAGCAGGCCACCGGAGTTCGAACCTTGTTGGTAATTAAGTTTTTTTCCCTTTAGGCTTTCGCTGTTTCATCTGAAGATATTACTTGTAAGGGCTGCTTGTAAGTTCAAGAACAGGTTGAGTGCTCCTCTTTGTTCTTTTCTTCATTGCAAAAACAGCAACAGTTGTTGGAGAAATGTTTCTTTAGGTGTACGCACATCAAATTTAGGGTTCTTGTTGGCACATTCAGGAGATATAGGCCTAGATATAATCGTTGAGACTGCAGTGAGAAACTCATTCCACTCACAGAGGCTTGGGAACTTTGAGCATGAGTGTGAAGAATGTTGCATTCTTGGAGAGAAGATCCTTCTGTTAGATTGCTGAGCACAGCAGATGGAGAGAAATTGTGATCTTGAAATACATTTATGTCAACTGGCCGAACTGGTGTTTTGGCAGATCTATTCATGGCAACAGAAATTGAAGCAGCCTTTGCTTCTCCAAACAAGCGGCATATTTTAAATTGTGTAACGCACCGGCCTGGATGAGCACGAATCCACTTCTCAGTGGCATCAGTAAAGTAGGAAGACAGGGGCTTGAAAAATGCAACATCAAGGGGTTGTAGTTTGTGAGTGGTATGCGCAGGCAATGATAGCATTATTACTCCATTTTCTCGAGGCTCTTCTAGTGCAGCAATATTTTTAGTATGGGCAGCATGTCCATCCAGTAAAAGAACTTTTTTTTTATCTTTGCACGGTTTAACAGTATCGCTGAAATGCTTAAGCTACATGAGGAATATGTCACTGTTTATACATCCACTCTTTGGATCAAGCTGCAAGCCGGCTAGCAGGGTCTTATAAAAAGAGCGGAGAAAAATTCGGTTCGAGGTAATCTAGGTTAAGAGACGCCTAAGGGTGAAGGTCAGCTCACTATTGAGCTTTTTCTAGGTTAAAGGCGATGTGGATCCTGGTTGAGGTTATTTTTAATAACCTTATCAATAATGAATTAATAAGTTACAAACATCAATAAATTTCCCGATTCATAATACTACACTGGTGTGCAAAACTTAAGGACCAACACTATTTCTAAAGGTTACACCACAAAATCTTTACTTAAGGTACTCTTTACTGATGAGAGTAGATTCAGTCTCAGCGGCGATTCTGGACGTCAGCTAATCTGGCGAGAGGTTGGCACACGGTATCACCCCGCAAACATCACTGAAAGGGATCGATATGGCGGTCAAGGTGTTCTCGTCTGGGGAGGCGTTATCTTGGATGGACCTACACAACTCCAGATACTGGAAAGCGGTACTGTAACAGGTGCACGCTACTGTACTGAGGTAATCCTTCCCCATGTACGTCTGTTCCGAGGTTCCATTGGCCCCGAGCTCGTGTTTATGGATGATAACGCCACACCCCATCGCACTGCAGCTGTTGATATGCTTTTGGAACGTGAGGACATTGTTCGTATGGATTAGCCTGCCTGATCCCGCGATCCCCAGAGCGTCCCATCGAACACATATGGGACGCTCTGGGGAGACGCCTAGCGGCACGTCCACACCCACCAGAAAATGTTCACCAGCTGAAGATGGCATTGAGAGAGGAATGGACGATGTTACCGCAAGAACTTAACAACGTTGTTCTAAGTATGGGCAGGCGGTGCAAAGCCTGCATCGACATTAGGGGTGGCCATATCTCCTACTGAGGACCACCTCTTCCCTTTGTTCCATCTTTGGCAGTGATGCATCTGTATCATGGCAGTCAGTGGTATGTTGCCATTTTTGAATAAAATCCCTCTGTACCGTTTTGTTTGCGTTGTTGTGTCGGTGTTGTTTCCTTCATCATTTCTGTACCTCACGAGGTTCCTTTGGTATGCTTTTCCCATATCCAGGCCACTCCTATGAGAAGCTACAGGTGAAAACCTGACTGGTCCCTAAATTTTGCACACCAGTGTATTAGTTTGCATTTCTGTAAAACGTAAATATATTTTTCTGAATTTTCTGTTTTTACGAAGTGCCAATAGTTAATTGACTGACAACAGTTATAGAGTATCTTTGAAAATACGTTTACTTCATTGGTCTACCAGTCCATTTTAGGAAATAGTATGTGGTGCATTCTAGGCAACAAATCAGAGTAGTCAAAATATAAGAAAGAAAGAAAATCGGCAGTAATTCGAGGAAGTTCAAATCTATTGATGAGGATTAAACAGTTAAAAAGATTCAGAAATCACCGAGAAATTACCTCGAAAATTGAAAGCCTTCAGATAAGATAAAAAGCATTAAAAACACACTTTTCAATTTCTTCAACTTCAAATACTCGCACTACTTGCTCGATGAAGACGAAACTATAGTGGCAGACTCTTACTGCTATAAACATATAACAATTCTCCATTAGATGCCAGCACAAAAGTTAAAATCTTATATTTAACTATGGTCCCATCCTAAGCTCTGGTCCATTTCAGGCAGCCTTCCTCTACTACTGCAACTTGATATACAAAAATTAGGCAGACAAGTTTAGAAGTGTCAAATGAAGTTTTTAACATTGCAAGGTACTGTATACTGGTAGCAGTGATTCCAGAATAACATACCAACTGTTTGGAATCACACTAAGGGAATTGGAGAATAACAGAGACCTGTGGGTCGGTAACTGCCGGTAAACGTCAGACATGAAGTTCTCTGAACAGTACAGACAGTTTTCTGAACAGTACAGAAAAGCTCATGAGATTTTGTCAGTGACATACAGGCAGAATTTTTCCAGCAGAGATAAAGAGGAGATCATTCCGTTGTATAAAGGAATGGTTAGGCTATATCTTGAGTACTCATAGAGGTCTGGAAGCCGCATTATAGGAAGGGTGTGGAGCTGTTGGAACGGTGTAGAGAAGAGCAACGAAGTTGGTGAGGGATACATAAGGGTGCTCTTACGAAGAAAAGCTTCAGATCTGCAAATTTCTTCGTCTGGAGTCTAGGAATCTGCGAGGTCTGATCTGAGTTTAAGCCATTAAATGGATTGAGTAAGCTCATTGCTGATTGACATGTTCCTCTTGCTCAGACTACACACACACATGAGGAGACATTAAAGGAGAACGCTTGCAGTACAGATGTGAGGAAATTTTTTCTTTATACAGCTCGTTGTTGATTGTTGGAAATGGCTTGCCTCTGGTCTTGTGGGAGTCAGTACTCACAATAAATTCAAGGAAAAATTGGACAAAGCTGTTACAGAGGATGGAGAGGTGATGGGGAAGTTTTTTTTTTTACTGGATAGTGTATAAGCTTGTATTCCTCCATCATTTTGCACTATTAATACTAATACACCATGTATATAAATACATACAAATTTAATGTAATTATAAACCTAATAACAACGCGCATCAGTTGCATAGTGTTTGCAGCTGAAGCCGTTAAGGCTTTGGCTGCGAGTAGTAATAAACTTTAAGAGTAATAAAACCATAATACGATTGAGTATCTGTAATGTGTATTAAATTATTTTATCCTAATTTCCTGTATGTAGATAAGCCCTAAATTAAATCAGTATTTCTCAATATAGTGTTCTTTCCGAAAAGTAAACCCTGAAAACAACTTCTGACCCATTCCATGAACTGTTTCCCCCCTCCCCCTTTGTTTTGATCTAAAAAAAAAGAGGAACAAATTCTTGGGTTTTAAAGTTTTTAAATCTTTAAAACCCAAGAATTATCTATATTTGCATAACAATATGTGTAATAAATTGTAAATATATTGGTATTAATTCATGTCTTTCTAATTCTAAGTGAGTTCCCTTAATTCAACCTTAGTATTTTAAACGCGCTGTATATGTCTCGACCTTAAAATTTTGGGCGTTTTTTAGTACTTCGGAAGTCGACTTATTCGCCAGTATATAGGGTAATAGAATATTTGATTACTAATGCAAGAACATCAGTTAAGTTATAAATATTACATTTACTCAGCATAAAAATAGAATATAATTCTTTTAATATATCTAGGAACGTGTGCTAATCTTAAACAACAAGATCAAATATAATTATAACCAATGTGAAAATGCTCCATAAAAATCGTGTAATGCTGTGATATGCTTCATAGAAATTCTTTCTCCCTTTTTGTTGGTGTGAAGGCCTAAACACTTAATAAAATTGGTCTGCCTAACCTTTAATAACTGGTATTGGGGATTATTATATGCCCCTCTGAAGAGGACCTTGGCTGACCCAGTAGCGAAGTGTCTACTATTATTTAACTTTATAAAATGCTACGATCAGACACTGAATAATTTATATATAAATAATAAATAATATATATATTATTTTTTTGCAATTTTTACAGCTTCGATAAATTTCATATCATCTTTAGTTTTTAAATAAATCAATCAAATTGCTGTTGATTCATAATGAATCTTCTGGAGTAATTTGAAAACAGCAGAAGTTACGTACCAAGCAGAACAGAAATGCATAACCTAACCACGTGTTAAGTAAAAAATAAAAATGTAAAAAGAGGGTATTAGATAAAATAAAAATCGTGGAAAGGAGAACTTAGTTGGGGGTTCATAGAATTAGAAAATTATAAGGAATTTAAATTCAAAAAAGGTGAAGGAGCTGAAGAGGAGAGTGATTGTTTCAGTAATCACTTTTGGTTATATTTTATTTGTACTTTTAAATTTCTGAATTCGTTCCCACCTATTTTACTGGTTTTTAAACAGAACCAATAATATAGGATGGAGAAAAATTAGATCTGTCACCAGTGCGAATACCTGCTCGAGGATGGATTCTTTGAATCTCTTGTGTGCATTCAATTCGACAGTTATTTTAAGCTCTTATGCCCCTTTAGAAACTTTGTTTCGTTAGTGTTTAACTTGATACTATTTACCTTTCTTTATCCAAGGCCTTTGACACTTTCCCTTGACTTGCTACTGGCAGAGCAACCAAGGCCTTTGACACTTTCCCTTGACTTGCTACTGGCAGAGCATCCAAGGCCTTTGACACTTTCCCTTGACTTGCTACTGTCAAAGCTTGAAACCTATAGTGTAGTCGCCTGTGTTTGGCTCTTCGTTTGTTGGAGAGTTTTTTAATTTCTCAAACGTTATCGATCTGCGTGAGGAATATTATTTCTGAATGGTTAGAAATTGGGAGAGGCATACTTCAGGGTTCTTTCTTGGAATCGATCCTCTTTATCATATTTTTAAAATGACATCACGATGTGCCAAAAGGTTCTCTCCTCACATATGCAGATGATATAAAAAATTATAAACAAGTTTAGTCCCCGGCTTCTCTCATACTGCATGTCACAGGATAACTATGTACAGTAGTTTGATTATACTGGTATTATTCTTAATCACGAGAATTTCCTACTGCGAAGTTCACAAAAATCCAGTATATATTTTAATTTAAAACTTTCCTATTTATATTTCAGCACGGACAAATCATTCATAGGCTAGAGGAATTTACAAATAGTCATTCAACAAAAATTTAACAATAATTTACCATATTTAATGGTCACATGAATTTTAACTACAATCATATGGAACACATGTACAAATGTACTTTGACGTTGATCACTGTTACTTCAGGCATAACTTTTGTTTACACTTGTTCAATTGCTACATTTGTTCTTATTGGAAAAATTAATTAGTATTAGAATGGATAAATTATGCAAGAATTTCGAATTTACCAAGCAGAAAATATTCCAACCACGCATACTTTCCTCGTTATCAAAAAGTGATTATTCAATCTATTTTGAACCTAACCAGACTCTCTCCTTCGCCCACCTTGGCAGGTAATATCAGACATAGTGTGATCCAGCCTTCTGTTACTATCTATGATTTTATATTTGTTCCACATGGTTTCTGTTTTTCATACCATTCAAAAATATACTTACATTGTTTATTCTACTGATTCCCTTCAGAGCCTTGTACAGATTAGTTAAGTTCCTCCCCCCCCAGATATCTAGTTGCCAAGCTTTGTAGACTATGCTTTCCAATCATCCCTCATCAATCTAATCACTTGTCTCAGAATCATCATAGAAACCCTATGTTTTTAGGTGTGGCCTGCAGGCCTATATTCCAAATACAATAAAAATACAATACAGTATTCCAAATGCAGCCACACATTCGCCTTATTCAGCAAGACAATGATATCCCTCTACCTACTTACAAAATTCTTATAAATCATAAACAGAACACTATGGGCATTCCTAGCCACGTGTTATTCATGGTAAATTTCACATCCGATTGTATCATAGCCTCGCACTTTTATCCCTCGTCTTTTTATAAATAACTGCTGTTTCTGTTCCCATGGAGAAAAACCTTACATTTTGGAACATTAAACTGCAGTTGCCATTTTTCAGACCATATCTGGAACCAAATCAAAGTCATTTTGAATCAGCATGGTCTACTTGTAGTTACTAATTATCCTTCGTACTTTTTAAATCATCAGTGCACTTTAACAACTTCCCCTCTACTTCATAGTCAGTATCATTAAGGTTGATTAGAAACATGAGGCACCCCAACACTGATTCCTGAGGGACTTCACTTAATATACTCTTCCACCTAAAAATGACTAGTTATGATTACCCTCTCTCTCCTGTCGTTTTGCCAGCCCCTATTTTGGTAAACTGGGATCTTACCAGTAATTCCAATTTTCTCCAGTTTATATAATAGCATTTCACGAGGAACCGTATAAAAATCTTTCCTGAAGAGAGAGTAAATAATGTCGACGTTATTTCTGGCATCCAACTGTTTTATGACTTCACTATAAATAAATAACCAGATTGGTCATACAGGACTTCCCCTTTACGAAACCAAGCTCTGATCCAGTAACGATACTATTCTTATTAAGGTGGTCCTGTGTGGTATCCTTAACTCACCGCTCTGTATATCTTTTGCCCTATCTTTGTGGATTGGGCAGACACTGGCGCTTTTCCAGTCCGGGGGGGGGGGTCGTCCTGGAATCTGTTAATTGTCTCATTAACATTTCACGTTCTAGCGGGCTGGTTCATTCATATTTAGCTGTTTTAGTATAACAGTTTTGCTTTTTCCCCAAGGCTATTGAAATGGTCTACGGACCAAGCTAAAAAACTCGCCATCTGGACTATCAGACAAGGAGTTGCTGGAATCACAGTATCTAACGTAATTATTTGTTATGTAACCAAGTGCTTCTGTATTTCTGTCATTTGGTCTGAAACTCCATTTATATATCACAAGCGATTTCTTTGCATAGAGTACCGGATATCTCTCTCTCTCTCTGTTACACTTTACATTCTTCGATGATGGTTTGTCATCATTTCCAAAATCTCTCAAATTCCAGTCATCCCCGACGCACCCAACCGGTTGCTCCTGATTTGCAGCCCTTGCGACTGCACAAATACACTGCTCACAAGAACTAGCTCCATTTCAAATATAGTGGTATTGAATGCATTGACATAATGCTTCTGACTAATAAAGTTACACTCGTCAATAGTCTTCCATCGATCTCTATGGATTAGTTCCATGAAACAAAAGAATTCTTTATAACTTGTATTAACTTCTCCCATATTTTAAGAAGTTTATACTGGGAAAATCTGTGATCCGGACCTCAAATTAAGTAAAATGCAATCCCAGACTTGATCATTATGTTGTTTTTGTTTTGATTTGTTTGTATAATTGTCTACTCGGCTCGACAACGCCAATGGCGTTGTCCTTGCTGGGTTTGCTCTACCAAAACTTATTTATGCAATCAATTGATTGCATAATTGAGTTTAATTAAACTGTACCTTTAATTTCATGATTGTGCTCATTGTCATTTGTAACTAAATTGTTTGCTCTTTCTGTTATTGCACATATTATTTGTAATTAAACCTTTGCTTACTGTTAGCCAAGTGGATGTCCAGCGAGTGGATATATTTCAGCGAACTTATTTATAATATTAATAATAGTGCCAAAATACTCACTTCCATTCATTTTATCTATATACTGTATATTTAAAGATCTTGCAGTTACTTTTTTTGTTATCAGTGCAGCCACATTATTAATATATGGTTAAGATGACTGTGCTATTACTAATAGTGCAGACAGAAAAGTTAGCTTTCTGAAAAGAATGTTTCCCGGCTTTCATGGAACCACGTTATGTCAGGATGTACAAAAATATTTTACATATCCCCAGAATGTGCTTATCCTACGTGGCCCCTAATGCATTTAATTATAGCTCTTTTAATTCTCAAATAGGACGTATAGAACAAAAAAAATTGCCTACCCCACTACCTTTTGTTTCGGAAACTAATTTTATTGTAATGATTATTTTCGCTTGTACAGATCTTTCTGCGACATAAAATTATTAATGCTGGAGTAGCTGACCCATTTTTACTAGAACGAATCAATTTCGGAAACCTGTTCTCCAGAGATTCTATGGTGATCCGCAGACCACATTTCTAGATCGTAATCCCCCTCTCCCCTCCAGCATCACAGTTTCATCATTCCAGCAGCAATGACTATGTTGCTTATATATTTCAGAAATTCATTGCAATTGGCGAATTTAAATTACATTTTATTTTGTAATTAAGTGGAGAGTGGAATTAATCAAAAAATTTTCAAATGAAGATTCAACAGTTTTCTAATAAATGTACATTTTTATTATTGAGCATAGTACACAGGTATTAATGTCACTGCTATATTTAACATCAGGGAGAGTTATGGCAAAAATAGACATTTTATACAATGGCATTTATTCTTAGTTAAATAATCATTAAAATAACTAGTTTTAGGAATTTTAGGCACTTGACAATCTCTATTGGTACGCAGTAATTTCTCTACACTGCGTATAAGGGTATAAAAACAGTTCGTTTAGCATTTCACCTTTGATTATAATGAAATTTAAAAAGATGAGAATTATTGATTTTCAGAGGAAAGCTTAAAATGAATTATTAAAAGGGGTATAAAGAACAATTGATATGGTAAAGAAAGCTTTTCTTTTAAAATTTCAGTTACTCTATTGCCGTTTTAGGAGTTTTATTAATTTTGAAGTCATTCTTGAAATTTAAACAAACTTTATATGTGCGAGAGTTAGTTTAGAACGGAATATGCAGAATTGAATTTTATGCCTATATAGAAACCAACAAATAAAAATTTGTAAGTTATTCGAATTTATTTTAGACTGTACACCTAGTATTTTATAAATATTCTAAGCTGTTAAAATTGCATATCATCTTTCCTTTAGTCAGGGCCGTGCAAAGGGGGGGGAGGAATGCATTGGATGCTACTCACCTTGGCCCGACACAGAAGAGAGGGATCCATAAATGTTTCTTAAATGGTTATAACATAGTTTAGTAAAAGAAAGGGATTTCATGTGAACTTTTCTTATTATGGTTATAACATAATTTAGTAAATGGAAGGGGTTTTATAAACATTTCTTATGTGGTTATAACATAGTTAACCAAAATAAATGGAGGGATGGTGGCTCAGATACCATTGCACGGGCCTGCCTTTAGTAACCATGAAGTGCAGGCAGAGCGACAGTTCCATTGCAAGAATAAAAACAATGAACTCTAACTGTATTACTATAAATCATGTTCGAAATTTTAAAACTCTTTCTTACAGGTATGAATGCAGCCTACAAAACCGGTTACAGAAGAGCTTTTACATTGTTCATTGTGCATAAAACTGTATGAGAGAAATAAACATATGCCTCTTCACCCTGCTCTTGCAATAATCCCTTAATGATATTATTAATAATTAACAATAATAATTTGACACAGCGGGGCTATCTTCAGCTCTCATTTTCTTCAAAAGTAGAAAAAAGAAAACAAAACATTTCCTACAGTCTTAAAATTACCTCAGTCTGACTTGGACATACAGAAGGCCGCTACAGGAAGAACGACACTTGTTTTCTGATAACAGTTTTCATTTGTTTTTTGGTCTTATCATACTCTACAAACCACCTTGAATGGGAGTAAAGGGATTTTGACTAGCTGAAAAGTCCAGTTATTCACTCAGGCTCAAAAATGCCTCTTTTAAAAATTACGGAAGATTACCAGCTCTAAACTGAGTTATTTGCGGAAACATTCCAGCAACGAAATCGCTGGATGTCTTGTAGAGGTTCTCCCCTTAATGTTAACTGTCCGGGAACAACTCATACTTGACGTAAAATATTTTATACAATTACAAAAAGAACTGCAGTATCTATCACAAGGGCAACTGGAATTCTCTGATGTAACCGCTGTTTAGGCGGGACATGTATCTGCTGAGTGGAGTTGTATCTCGGTTGGCTGCTGATGGTGCCGTGTGCCACTCCCTCTCGGAAACACCAACCGGAATCGTATTATTGTCATTTGCACTCTCCCATCTTCTTGGCACTCCCCGGTCAGCGTGATAACCGTGCATCCTACTAGAGTTGCGCGATACACCATTCTCTGAAGCTTCGTCAGGAACGAAGGCAGGATTTACATGATTTTCGCGTTCCCGCGAATGAGGCGTATCACTAGGTTGACCCACGGAGGTCAATTCGGCCGTACTGCCAGAGTTTCTTTGAGGATTATCGTTAGCTGCCTTCCAGCTGCCGTCGCTGCTCTCTTCGCTTGTTCCTATTCCAAGATCCTTTTCGGCATTTTCTGGTATCCAGTTCTTATCTTGAGCTATCGATCCGTAGTTTGGTCTTGGTATTAGGACTGCCACTTTGTTCACATTGGCAGCCATGAGGTCATCGTCTTTAGGCTGGATGTAGAAGGGATGTGAAAGCACTTCCTTAGGTGGTTCTTTCTCAGGCGTTTTCTTACAACAGCTATCCGAAATGGAGAGGAGGACGGGAAGCAGCAGGATACCGTGTAAGGCTCCAAACAGGATGACTAGAAATACAGTCTTGAAAAACACCAGGAATATGTAAGAAGGCGCAAAGGACAGTGAGATGATTCCCAGTATGGTAGACACACTTCCTTGTAGTATGGGCAGCCCCACGGAATGCAGCGCTGATTTCATTCGTTCGTCGCTCGTGTCTTTTTTTGACGTGATGAATGCGTAAGTGATGTGGGCAGAGTAGTCTACAGAAAAACCGATGCACATGATGAGGTTAATCATTGAGATCGAGTCCAAATTGACGTTCCACAAGGTCATATAACCCACCACTCCAATCTCTATGGAGAGAATGGAGAAGGCAACCCACATGGCACAAATGGTGCTAGGGATGAAGAGTAACGAGATCACCATCATTACAGCCGCTGCCACGCTCACAGCCTGTATAGAAGTGTCTTTTACCAAAATGAACTGATCAAAGAAGATAAAGAATTGGTGAAATACTGTCACGCCTACGGGGGCATTTGACGCTATCAACCTCAGTTCCAATACCATGTTTTTATCGGTTGTTGTGTCAGGAATGTTATTTGCCTGAACTACAAAACGTGTTGCAGTAATTTCTGTTTTGTCTTCATTGAATACTATATCATCTTTGAAAAATGACAATGCCGGTACTTTAAGAAAGATAGTTCGTAGGCATCGAATGAAATCGGACTTTTTTGTCAAATCAAATCCTTCGAGGAAGAACTGGGAACGTTCGTCCTTTAAAAATCTCAGATACATTCGGAGCCACGATTCTGTAAGCGATGAATCTGCAACGTATTTGGTGTCCTCAAATTTCGTTAGTATGCCTTCCATCATATTCTGGACTTCTGGATCGGCATAATTTAGAGTTTCGTTGATGACTATCTGGATTCGATACGGATACTTGCGGTAATATTTGTCTTCAAGGCGGTAATAGTACACAGAGTAGGAATCCTCTCGAGCGAGTTTGGATTTCTCCAACCCTTCCTTCACCTGCGTGCATCCCCACAGACCGACAGCCAGATAAGCTAAGAATAAAATAATAATGGCCGTTTTCACTGGTCCTTTGCTCAGTAGGTTTCCAAGTTTGTCACGTAGGAAAGACATCATCAAGTGCTCCTTATTATCCTCTGGGTTGTTTTGGTCATCGGAATTACGGCCCCCTGTACAAAACAGCCGAAAGCAGCATGATCGGTTCTCTGAAAAAAAAAAAATAATAAAATAAATAATCAATCAATAAATAAATAAATACATGTGGAGTAATAACTTATTTTATTACACTATTAGTGTTCAAAATTAAGTCTCTGAAGAAACTATCTGAAATTCTAATTATCAAGGCCCTTATATAATCAAGTCTCGATAAATGATAAACAATTGCTAATTAACATACTAAATTGTTTTATTTTATAATTAAAATATGACAAAATTGTACAGTGAGCCAAAAGTTAGAATTTACTACTCGACGCTGTTAAACTGTAGAAACGTAATAGAAACCAAACTTTTATTACTGAAATTTCAGAAGGATATTGCCAGAAGGCTTTTATTAATTTTTCTTATTAATCAGAAAAATTAATAAAAGGAGTCCAACACCTGAAATATTTAATTAGTTTATTGGTATAAAACAACAAATTGATACAACTGCACCCGTTGTATCAATGGCCGTTTTCACCGGTCCTTTGCTCAGTAGGTTTCCAAGTTTGTCACGTAAGAAAGACATGATCAAGTGCTCCTCGTTATCTTTTGGGTTGTTTTGGTCATCGGAATTACGGCCCCCTGTAATTCCGATAACATACTAAATTACGACTATATAAAATTATTTAGTTAAAATAATTTTAACTAAATAATTTTATTTAGTCGTAATAACTGAATAAAATTGACTACGTTTCAGATTTTTTATTGAATCCGTCTTTTGGCTTCGATTTTGGGTTCTGAAGAAGACTATGATGTGAGTATTTAAAAACTTATGGAGAAAAATTATTAGCTCACCTCCCTCCTCCACTTAACACAAACAATTATTAAAATAATTGACTACGTTTTTGGATTCACTGGAGAAACCTATCATCAGGACAGAATAGGATGTAGGAAGACAAGTGGATTGGTGAATTAATGAAGTTCATAACAGTTGAAGAGATCTCAAATATGAGTTAAACTAAAAAAAAAAAAAAAAAAAAGTTCAACATTGTTTAACAAAATTGGTAATTGGACAGACATTTCTTTAAATAGGAGTTTGCAACGAACTCAAGAAGTTTGATTGACTCAAGAAGCGAAACGTGCCAACCGTAAGAAGAGATTCCATGGCGTAGAACTGCCGTCAGCAGAATATAGTCTGTAGCACCGGGTTAGTAGAGTTGATGAGTAATCCCGCTCGGACAGATCCGAGCTAGCAGAGATGAAGGCTGAAGAATACTATACTAGCAATCAGTCTATTCATTTAATTGGAGTGATATTGCAACATCCCAAAATCAGTGGTGGGTATCATAATCATTAAAGGGAAACGCCAGGTGCTCCTACAATCGGGAAACTTTCTGGTAGATGGCAGAATACGTAGAATGAAATTTGTCAGAAGAGCTTGAAGCACACAAGTCAAATATCACGGCTACGTGATAACTTGTGCCAAGCAAGTCGTGTACAGCGTTGACTAATCTGTGCACAACCCATCATAATTGGTCTCATTAATGTGTTATGAAGTGCCGAATCGCTGTATATGATTTTCTGATCTGATCGCGTGTTACTCGGGTCTGGCGTATTCCCTGAGGACGTTATTTACCGGAGTGTGTCGTCCCATTTGCCAAGTTTATCGGAGGAACTGTCACCATATGGGGTTGTTTCTCATGTTTTTTTTTTTTTTTTTTTTATTCTGCTGCAGAACACCATAATGTCATGCACATACTTTATTATTAAAAATAAGATATTTTATCAATCAGCATTCGGTTTCGTAACATTTTCAGTTTCGTCTTGGATCACTGATTTCTGGAACAATGAGTGGCAAGTGGTACATTGATATTCTGGACATTTTGCTTTTCTTACACTGTGGCAGCAATGTAAGAAAAATGTGGTAGGGACCTTAACTATTTAAGAATGGCAATGTACAATGTCTTATTGCACAGACTGTAATGACTTGGATTGAAGACATGAGCTTGCATAAGCTTCATTGACCTGCCTTCCAACTTTAATCCCATTGAGCACGTTTGAGGTTAACCATTGGGGATGGACCACGCCAAAATGACCGCTGTTAGTAGCTAACTGACCGCTATATTTAAGGGGAAATGAACCAAAATACCTCCTTCCTATTGTCAAAAATTAATTCAGTCTACTGATGAGGATATACTGTGCAATTAAATGAAATGTGGGCTGACACGTTATTATACCGTTATTTAATAACATTATCCTAAGGTTGCTCAATAAATACCACGCCATTTCGCACATCAACTGAAGTGAGTGTTTTGTTTATAGATATTACATGATGTATTTTGTTATAAGTGCAAGGTAATATGTTGAAAGCCTAATTTCATATCAGTAAAGGAGGCATAAGGAGGTTTATTAGATGACAGTCCAGTGGTATGAGGTATGTTCGTGTCAGACGGCACCTGGGATTTCTCCCATCTACGCGTGTGTTCGCTGTATTAAGGACAGTACACTGTCAAGCCAGATACTTGAAAGTGTGTGTGTGGGCCATGTCTGTGCAGTGTGATGTGCTGTGCCCATTGTTTGTCCGGCTTATTGGCCGCCAGGCCCTTAGTGGGGCCCGACGTTGCCCATACCTCGCCACGTGGAGGCTAGCCGGGTGTATCCAGTATCACAACAAGTTGCTCTGGCAGGTCCTGCCACCTAGTTTCCTGGGATTTCAGTGGCTAGGACCTAAAAAAAAAAAAAAATCATACGTTTGACATTAATGTGGGATTGCTGTTTGGAATCGCTCGTTGGGGTTGAACTCTAGAGAGATGTGTTAAAAGGCCTAATAGGTCGGGCAAAATTTTGATGTTATTAAATTTAGACGCGAGGCTATACGTTAGATGAAAGACCACAAAAAAGGAGTGTACACTAGAATTTGGCCGAAAGAGATTTACATGAAAGCGCTAGAATTTAGACGTTGATTAGAATTTGGCGGCATTGTTAAGGAGTGTACCCGGTCGGTTTAGTGAGAGAGAGTGAAGACTGGATTATGTTATTTTTTTTTTTTTTAGGAGCATTAGCAACTAAGGCCATATTGCTCCGGGATATGCGGTGGTCATTCCCTGACCTTTCTACATCCTCCGTATTTGGTGGTCACGGGCTCGAACCCCAGTCTAATCATGAAGCATGTGCTATGCACTGCTGCTCCTGCACACCCGGCTACGGAGGCGCCTGAAGACTGGGTGGGAAAACAGATAGAAGAATAGGGATGAAAGAGTAGGCATCCCCAAAGAGGTCAGTGGAGACGAGCCCCACCAGGCGAAGTATGGGGGAAGGCAGGGGAGGGAGTGTAGAGTGTATTTAGTGTCAAGCGGCACCATGGATTTCCCCCATCTCCGCGTTGCTTTCATTGTAGGTGTGCTAGTTCACTGGAAAGGCCAGAGATTTAAAAGTGTGTTGATATTGTATACGTATAGTGTTATGTACCGTTGTTCTTCTGGCCATTTAGCCGCTGACCCTGCTGAGGCCCAACGTTGTCCACACTGAGCCCTGTGGAGGCAGGCCAGGTATACTAGCATTATAATTATTTACTCTGGCAGGTCCTGCCACCTAATTTCCTGAGATTTCAGTGGCTAGGACCTAAAAAAAAAAAAAAAAAAAAAAAAAATTTTTTTTTTTTTTTTTTTGATTTTTCGCGTGAGGGGGGGTTGAGAGCGCTAGGATTTGACAGGCCGAAACTATTGGGAAACAGTAATTTGGACATGATTAAATTTGGATGTGTAGGGCAATCGCTTGTGCACAGATAGAGTAGGGGAGGGAGACTAAAGACTGGGGGGGAGACAGAAATATGGAGTCAATAGGGGAGGCGACCCCAATAGGTGTCAGTGGGGCATGCCCATGCCCCACCAGAAAGAAAAATGGGGGTGGCGAGGAAGGGAGGAGACAAGAGGACAGGCACCTACCCCCTCCCTGCCAGGGAAGTGGAGTGGAAAGAAAGCCAAGAAAGAGTGCCCAGCTCGGTCGCCAATTGGCGCACTGGCAGCAAACCTGCTGTTCAAGGTGGGGAAAAGATATTGGTACAACGAAGCAGTCGGAACCTGTGCCCTGATGTCATTCATGGGCTATGTGTCCATCCAGGTAGGTTGAGGTCAGTCATGTTTATGGGTTATATACCCGACCAGGGTAGTGTCTCGTGGAGTGTCTCTTTTGCATCCCGGATGGGTCTGGTCCGTTGATCTTGTTTCCATCATCAGGGAGGGCGGTTCAGTGCCTTTTCCATCCAGTGAGCCCATCGTTTCTGTGGTGTGCGTCCTATTCAAGTAGGTTGGTAGGGTCAGACAATTTGGGTTTCAGTGCTGGTGTATTTGCTCATAGTCCGGTGTTTTCGAAGTTTAATGTCTGCTACAAGGCGTACTGTGCCCTTAGTTCCTGATCGCAGAACAGGTTCTTCTTCTGGCAAAGAGTTCCTGTGCAAATGTGGTGAGGTTCTTATATTCTTTACATCAGGTATGAAGCGTCGTGTCACCTCCCCTTTGGTTGAGTCTGTCCACCTGTTTTCCCATACTTGTTTTAAGTATGCCAAGAGCCGATCCTTTTCCATTTTTATATTGTTTGCGGGTTCAATCGTAAAGCCCGAGTAGGTCACAGAGATTCCTTTTGATACGTACTATGCTAGTCCGCATCTGGCCACTTCGAGATCCAGTGGTAAGGATCCAGTAAGAACCTGGAGCGCCTCTGTGCTCACAGTATTGCAGGCTCGGGTGGTTTTGAGCAATATTGTCCGTTGTGTCGAGTCCAGATACTTGAAACCGTATTGGTGCACCGTATGTGATCGCCGTGAGAAAAGTAGTCTTGTAGTATAGCAACATGGTTTGTTTACTCAGCCCCCAGTCCCTGCGTGAGACTCGCGCAATCAAGCCCGAGTAGTTCCTAATCTTGGGCCTGAGATGCAGTTGGAATGTGAGCTTGCTATCAAAAATGATCCCGAGGTATTTCATTTGTTGGGCGAATTTGATTGTAGCGCGATTTATTTTAATTTGCGGTGGCCTCCTTATGTCCAATGTTCCCTTAAGCAAGATGGAAGTCGTTTTGGCAGGCGAGATCTGTAGAAAGTTAGCAGGGGAGGGAGGGAGGGAGGAGACAGGTCTCTGTCTCCCCCCCTCCATGCCTGGGGATGTGGTTTTTAAAGGGAATCCGGTTAGAGTACCCAGTTCAGATCGCCATGTGGCGTGTCGGCAGCAAAGCCGCAGTATGTCTTCGTCGGTTGTCAGGTCCATGTAGTGTCGAATCCTGTAAGCAGGTAAGCTGCCCATCCCGCTCTGGGGGTGGGACATGTTAGCTGGCAGCGGGAACCCACCAGGCGAAGGGGTGGGGAGACACACATTTACTTTATTCATAATCTGTATTCTCATTCATTTTTTTTTTATTTTATACTTTTTTTCTTACATTTTATAATTTTTTTTTCCGAAGTTTTATATATATATATATTTTTTTTCACTCATTCGTCTTTTTCTCACACACCAGGGGTAAAGGCAATGATGTGTAATGTAAATTTAAATACTAATTAAAACTAGTGTTAGTGTGTACTTAACTGTAGCATTTATGGTCTGTGTTCTTTTTCTCACACACTTACACTTTCATTCATTCTTCTAGCTTTCATTTCATTTATTCGACTCTTAATTTCTGCACTGCACTCTCTGGGCACCTCAACTTACTGTAATTCTTCAGTTGTGGTGTAGGCCTAGCCGCAAGTTTTTTACAGGCCAGGGGAGAATGCAGTGTTTGTGTGGTTAGTAAATGTTTGTTAGTATATATAAAGTAATGTAAGTCATTCCTAATCTCGGCCAACCACATTTGCTCTTCCACTCATTCCCATTCACTCTCTCTTTCCCTCATGCTAGGTCACTCTTTCTTTCACCAAAACTGCCATTTATTTCCTTTTACCATAATTCCTGGTTCACTCAGTGCCCAACCTGTTCATTCTGTCTTTCATTCTCATTCATTCATTCATTCATTCTACATTGTTGCATCCCTTTGCTACCAGCTTACTGATATTTTTCAGCTAATCTGCTTCCCCGGCTGCCTGTACATCTCCCTCCCCTACATAGTATGTATTAGTGTAGAGGGGCAGAATATGACAAATTATGTTAGAAGAGGTGAAATGTTTTGTGTTATAGGAAAGCAGAAAACCTCCATACCTCCTGATATAACGTTCAGGAGGTGGAAAGAATAAGAAACAGACAGTACGATATCGGAAGCTAAAAGGAGGAAAGAGCGTAAAACACGTAAAACTGGTTTTTCAGGGTCCTATTTTCCTTCCCAAGAGCTGGGCCCCTAGATGGCATCCACGACCGGTTCCTTTCCTTGCTTTCTGTAATGGATAGGTGGATTCATAAAAAATAGTGCATATGTAATCCGAAAAAATCCAAATATATATGGTCTTTAGGACCAAACACAAACCGCTAAATATTGTATTCGAAATAGTGTATAATGAAAAGCAACTGGAAATAATGAATGAAACCAGATTTCTAGGAATCTGGCTGGATAGTAAGTTAAGCTGGGATAAACAAATGATTACCATAAATCTTTTCCTTCTGAGATTAGTCTTTCTCCCTTTAATTCAGTCCCACTTCACCTATAGGAATTATCTCATGGAGAACTAGCTGCTAAGAAACCTTTTCGAGATCAACTCCATTCTCAACGGTGGTCTTCGTTGAATTTGAGGCCTTCCCTGAAATGCCTCAGTCTGCACAAGGGAGAATGCAATACAAGAAAGAGGGACTCCTAAGCCATCTATCAACCGCTTCACAGAGCTTTGAATACACCAGACTTCCCGCCTCCCTCGAGATCCTTTTCTACAACAACATTAAGAAGAAGAAATAACGTGCAACTTAAGAAAGAAAGCAGACCTCAAATTCCATTTCTTGAAAACCCATCAAACAGAAAATCATAAAACACGGAGACTCAAAAACATAGAACAAACTTCCTATAAATATAAAAAATGGCAGTTCACTAACTTGGTCTAAGAAACTACGAATGCAGTACATTTCGAGAGAGGCTCGAATTAAAATGACCTCTATACCAACTCCTGAATTTTTAATTAGATAAAGAAATGTTTTACCAACCAATATATTAACGATGTAAATATGTTGATTTAAATGTACAGTGCTGAAAAGTGTTTGAATTCGTAAATGCGAACATTTCGTCATTTTAAATTGCTTTCGATTGCGAACTTCTTTATTTGATTATAAAAATGTTTACGAGTTAATCGTAAATAAACTCGTAAACTATGTGCATAGCTTTCCTTGTGCGTATTCCTACAGCTTTGCAGGAGGGTCTGAAAATTTTCAATATTGAAATGTGTATAAATTTTCCAATTTATTCATGGTCTCTCTGTTTTTGTAATACCTTTACAATTTCACAAATGCATAAATTTTATATTGTTATTTACACTGAGCGATCACTGAATTATGACCACCTACCTAATACTTTGTAGGTCCTCCTTTTGCCCTTAGTACAGCAGCAATCCGACGCGGAATTGATTCAACAAGATGTCGGAAGCGTTCGGGAGGTATGCCAACCAAGCTGTGTGTAATGCGGCTAGCAATGCAGGTATGGAGGTAATTGGTGTATTCAGACGCCTGATATGCCCTTCTGTAGTGTCCCCCCAAGTGTTCTATGTGATTGATGTCGGGGGAGTTCGGAGGCCAATCGATATGCTGGAACTCAGAACTGTGTTCCTCACACCATTCCTGCACATCAAGTGCCCGATAGCTCGGTGCATTGTCATCTTGGAAGACACCATCGCCATTCGGGAAAAAGTATAACATAGCGGGGTGTACACAGCAAGAAGTTGACGATAGCGGAGACTAGTGATACGTTGTTCCACATGCACCAGGGGTCCAAGTTCCTGCTAGTGAAACATGCCCTACACCATATCATGCACGGCACATTTTGATACCATGCATGGTGGATGAAAAGCCTCATGTTGTTGACGCCAAATCCGTACACGACCATCCACGGTGTGGAGTAAATAACGTAACCTATCCGATCAGCACACCTTCCAGTCTTCTAACGTCCAACTTGCATGCTTTTTGCACCAGGCGAGTCTTTTACGCCGTTGAACCTTAGTTAGGAGAGGATGCCGTAGGGATCATCTGTTTGTATAGCCCATACGTGCGACGCATGGTCATGCCATATATTGTTCCGGGTTGGCCCATGTTGTATTGAGTAGTCAACTCTTCAACAGTGCTGCGCCTTTTCGCCTGTTCCAGTCGTAGGACCCGGTGCTTACATTTAACATCAACCTTTTGGTGACTACAGTTTTGCCGTCGGGTCGTTGTTTGACCATTTTGACGCCAGTTCTGGTACAATTTAACTATGGCGGCCCTCGAACACCCCACCAGTTCAGCCGTTTGAGAAATCGAGGCACCAGCTCGTCGAACCCCCACAATCTGTCCTTTATCAAAGTCCGATAAATCCTTCCTTTTACCCATCACGCTCTGAATTTTACTACCTACAGAACCACTGACACCTTATCTATGCTACGCAGGTTGACTAACTGCGCACTCTCGTATATCACGTGGTCAACGGGCGGCATTCAGTTTTCATAGGATTGTTCATAATTCCGTGATCACCCAGTGTATATCTCTCTTCTGAAGCAATGTTACTTAAAAAGCCTTTGGTGTATGTGTTCTTCTTTCCGTTATGCTGTTATGTTCCAACAATTGTAACAGAAATGGACAACTTATTATTATTATTACTACTACTATTATTGTTTTAAATTTATTCTATTTAATTTTAATTTCCAAAAGCCTGGACGAAACCAAACATTTTTATTAAAAATGTTTAATTTTGCCCAGGCTTTTTATTATAAAAACGTTTACAATTTAATTATAAATATTCTTGTAAACTGCGTGAATAGCTTTCCTTGTGCTTTTCCTATAGTTTTGCAGGAGAGAATCCCTTTAGTGTTCAAAAAGGGATTCATCTCTTGCTTACAAAACAAAAAAAAAAGATTAATAATAAAGTCAAAGAAGTGCAAATTCAGCCAATGGAAAAATAAAGATATAATAACACTTCTAATTAAGAAAAGTGTTTTTCATACTTATACCAAGGGTAATTTTTAGGCGGGTTTGCATATATGTATATATGTATCCCCTATAGCCTAATTCCTTCTAGGTATTTTCACATTTAACTGTGACTTTGTCAGTGATTCGGTGTTGCCACGCGAATGCTTGGATCTGTTCTGTTATAATTGTTGAATGCATAAGGAGTCACCATTATTCAGAACCATTGCATTTGTGGGTCGAACGGTGTATCGGTTCAGCAATTTCAGGGATCTGTTTAGCGTTCGAATTGCAGTGATTCCCCTGACCATTATCCCCCATCCTACAAGATGCGGCATAATGATCAGTCTATTTTATTTATTTTCATTATGATGGTCACGTGTTGCAGTTGGTTTTCGTCTCCGATCTTAGTGATATTTCACGTAATTTGGACCTAGTGCTATCTTCCGGGCGCCGCTAAATTTGAATTAATTACCATGTTATAAATTCATGTTTATTATTTTATTAATTCGCTTTTTCTAAATTATCTTAGGAGCGTTCTCTCTGCAATACCCTTTATCTTGTTTACACCCCTTATTTTATTATGCATTGGTTTATTTTTCTCCCAGCTGGTACCTGTTTCATTTTCTTTCATTTTTATTTTAAATGAATTTTATTTTTATTTAAAAAAAATATATATATGCATTTGCACCGATTGTCTTCACTATATCTGTTCGTCTGCCTGTTCGTCATCATCCGTTCCCATGTAATAGAGGGACTAATATTTGTCAAGTCAGTCCAAATTTCATTAAAATTAGACAAATAGAAATCTTGCAATTATTATTTCTTTTTTATATACAAATTTTATGGAATGAATAAATTCCATAAAATGAATGAATACGGAGTTGAATGAATAAACGAGGAAGATGAAAAGTTGGTTCTGTGAGTTTCAAGTTGGACAGTAAATGGATGTTGGCAGGTGGCGGCACATTTTCGGACTAATTTGAAGGAGGGCAATTATAGAAGCCAATTCAGAAGAACAGTGCCCACGGAAGTATCTGTAGAAGAGGCATGCAACAAAAAAAACATAACATATATGAGACAGAGTGGAGAGACTCTGTTAGAGATGAGTCATTAATTAACCTAAATGCCCTCTTCTGAATGGAATCTAGAACCTGAGAGAGGTTTTGGGGACACTGCCCCAGATGTGGGAACAATATTCCATGGTAGGGCCAATTTGCACTGAGTGAACAACTGTTTGGAAGAAAAGTAACGCCGAGGGCGAAAGAGAAAACCAAATTTTTTAGATGCAGAGGAAGCAATTGTAATGCGCTTGTGCCAAGAGAGATTAGAAGTCAAGGTAATCCCCAAAAGAGATATATCATTTTGCCTAGAAATCGGAGTGTCACCAAAGATAAGCATAGGAGCAGAAGAATCCTTTTTGCGAGACATAAGAGAAGACTGAGTTTTAGAAGGGTTGAAATCAACTAAGTTGTCTTTGCCCGACTGGAGAATTACCTGGAGATCGGCATTTAAGGAATTTGTAGCGGATATTCGAGAAGTTGAAGCTGATTGAGCAGGGGCAAAGTTTCTCAAAATGGAAAGTGGAATGCAATATGCTATCATTAGCAAAACTGTGGATAGGATTTCCGGTCAATGGAGGAAGGTCATTAATATACAAGAGGGAAAGAACTGAACCTTGGGGGACACCAGCATTAGTGGAGAAGTTAGAAGACACAGCCATCTACCATCACCCTCAGTGAGCGGTCAGTGAGAAAACTGGATAACAAATTACAAAAAATAGTTGAAAACATAATAGATGGAAACTTGTTTAGAAGACCTTTATGCCAATCACGATCGAAAGCCTTTGAGATGTCAAGAGCAACTGCTTGTGTTTCACCGAACTTTTCATTGAATTTGTCCATAAATGGGTAACATAAGCCAGAATATCACCAGTGGATCGACACTGACGGAATCCATACTGGCGATCGTTGATCAGACGAAAGGTTTCTAGGTAGTTTAGGATTTGGCAGTTAATTGATTTCTCTATTACTTTAGAAAGAGTAGAAGTAATTGCAATGGAACGATAATTGAATGGGAGGGATTTGTCACCCTTTTTAGGAACGGTTAGATATGAGCAAATTTCCAAAGTAAATTTGCTCATATCATCAGAAGGAAAAACACATTTGGAATAAGAAAGTGAAAAAAGGCGACAAAGAACAGGAGTAAGTTCAGGAGCACAGGTTTTGAGAACAAGTGGAGAAATACCACCAGGACTTGGAGCTTTCTTAACATCAAGATTCGTCTAAATCCTTATGACATCCTTTTGACGGAAGACTACAGGAGGCATTGAATGGAGCGCTCTGGGAATGGTGGGAGGTGTTTTACCAAGATCATTAATACATGAGCTGGAAGAAAAATGGGATGCTAGCAGGTCAGCTTTATCCTTAGCTGAAGTGACAATAGAACCATCTGCTCTTGACTGAGGTGGCAGCAGAGATGGGCCAAAGTTGCGGCCAGTAACTTGGGCAAAAGACCAGAATGCTCGGCTACCATTACTGCAAGAAGCAAGTTTTCTAATCTTAGCCTGTTCAAATTCTATATAACTGCTTTACAATTGTTGAGAGCTCTTGATGTAGGCAGAAAATGAAACTGGAGAACTGGAAACAAGCCAACTACCCAACATATATGCAACATTCTTCTCTTGAACGGTTTAGCACATTTATTGGAAAACCAAGAGGTTTAGATCGAGGACGAGATTTTAAGGTTAAAGTGGAATATAGGATTCCATTCCTACACGAATAATTTCACTGACACGATCTGAGCAAACGTTGACATCAGAAGTTTTGAAACAGTAATCCGATTAAGGAAAAGAAATCTCGCAGGTCATCCCATTTTTCATTCTTGTAATGCAAAAGAACATTGTAATGACAAACAACGCGAGGTTGGGAGCCATGAGATAAAGGCGCCATTGGAGAAGAGACAATCACCAAGTTGTGATCTGAGGTGCCTAAAGGACCACTCAGTTCGACCGTGTGCTTGGAAGGGTTGCTTGTGAGAAAATGACGAAGCGTGTTGGCTGTATGGTTAGGATTGTCTGATATTCTGGTACGTAAATGAACAATTTGTGTGAGGTCATTAGTAATTTTAAAAGCCTCAGCATCTCGACCAGCTGGATCGGTGAGAATATAAAACGGAAGCCAGATGGAGTTGTGAACATTAAAATCACCAAAGAAAAATACCTCACTGTTAGGAAAGTTGGACTGCAGAAAGTCAAACTGCAAAGAGAGGAAGTCAAAGAGTTTCAAGTGATTAGTGGAATTGGGAGAACGGTAGAGAAAACAGATGAATTTTATAGAATGAGGTAGAGAGATTTTAAGCCAGAGAAGATCGAAAAGAGGAGATTCTAAATTACCAAGTCTCCGACAAGGAATATCGGAACGGACACATACACAAGTACCACCTTTGAGGCAAAAAGAATTATACAGCGAATAATATGGGCAACTGAGATGAGCAGTGGTTGAATCAACCAGTAACTGAGATTCTGTCAGAAAAAGTACATGGGGTTTTGCAGACTGTAACTATAAATAGCCATCATTGAGATTAGAACTGAGACCACGTATATTTGTGAAATGAATTAGGAAGTGTTTGATAAGGCTAGATGTTTTCGCAGTTTGCTCTATTAGTTTGACTATTCATGGTGTATTCAATAGTAAGAAAAAGTTGGGGGTGGCATGATGTATGAAGTAATGAAAATTTTGGATATGGGATACACATGGTAAGAATATACCCAGATCCTTGACATAACGTGGCCTCGACAATGCCCCCCCCCCGCATACACACTACTCGGACTCCCTCCAGTCTGGTGTACTAACTAGCGGCCGGCTTGCGAACAGCGTTTTAGAGCTGTACCCTCGAAATATAAGCAAGTTTGGATCTCGCCATGGTGTCGTCATAACCGCAAAAGACATCAATCATACTGCAAGATGGAAGAGATGGGGGAGGATTGACTGGAATTTAGCTCTGGAGACTAAACATGGGTTCCACTACTTCAAGCCTCCAATAAACAAAGTGGTGGTATTGGCAAAGTGGTGATATTGCACTGGTTGATGAGAGTCATCTATCACCTAGTATTGCCTGGTAACACAGAAGGGCGGCATTCCTCCGTGTGATGTGGGCACCACACCTCAATCCCTGCTTACGTTGGTTCACACCTGGGTGGTCACCCGCAGTGTGCTTGCGCATGTGGGTTATACCCAGATTACTAACAGTTCCAATATCGTGAAGGCGCAAGCAGAGGATTTGGCTGTAACATACTTTTCAGACTTCGCCGAAATTGGGTCTACTTAACTTGAGTGTCACCCGAATATCAGTTCCATCAGCGTTTTAGACTCCCAGATAGCAAGCACAGCTTGTCTGGCACATCTGAGAGAATGTCTGCGACAGCCTCAAGGACCAAAGTGCAGCTTCTCGGTATGCGGTGGGGACAAGTTTTGCACTGGTCAACTGCTTTCTATGTGTTCATAGCCAGCGAGAAGCATCAGCTGCATATTGCTGCTGTTTCCAGGGAAGCACCCTTACGTAAGACTTCTGAATGTAGTTCGCTTGAGAAGAGATAGGAGGTGTGGCTATTAAATAACGAGATTGTTCCAATAAAATAAACATAATGAAATATTTCGTACCTTACAAGTTATCCCCTTCAAAATAATTGCATTGTGCTTGCACACACACCGTTCCATACGTTTCTTTCAAGTACAGAAACATTTCAGGAAGTCATCATCTCTAAGCCGTTTTAATACTTCGGTAGTTTTTTTCTCAATGTCTTCTGTGGACTGAAAATGGGTTCTCTCAAGTACAAGTTTCACAACGTGGCTGAGTTAGTCCCTCTCAGGCGAAGGTTGCATGCTTTTTTCTCCCGTATATATATATATATATATATATATATACACGGGAATATCATATATATATATATATATATATAGTAGCATGACAAAACTGTTGAGTTTTGACATGACGGGGCGCCTGCCCATTATGGAAGGTGTGTTCGTGACCATTTGAACAGGCGTTTTGGGCGTCGATGGATTGGCCGTGGTGGACCTGTTGCCTGTCCCCCACGCTCACCTGATTTATCGAGCCTTGATTTCTTTCTGTGGGGGGGCCCTCAAATCTATCGTGTATGAATCGCCTGTGGAGACGGAAATGGCGAGACTCGTCTGCGCTGCTGGTACTGTCCAAGAAACTCCAGGTGTGTTCGACCGTGTCCGCCAATCCATGTTGCGTCAGTGTCACGCATGCATCGCGTCTCATGTTGGAACCTTCGAGCATATGTTGTAACATCATGAAATGTATCCATCTCGTACTCCATTGTTAATATTATGTCAAATAAATGTTTGCCACTAATTACTGTCTTGTGTCATTTCTGCTTCTTGTGCCTATGCTACTACTTTCCAGGGACGTTTCCGGTTATGGGTTCCTATGCGATTCACATTCCTTTAGATGTTACCTACCTCCCCTAAACGTTTGTACCAATATTTTTGAGACACCCTGTATGTATGTATATATATATATATATATATATATATATATGAGAGAGAGAGAGAGAGAGAGAGAGAGAGAGAGAGAGAGAGAGAGAGAGAGAGAGAGATGTGTGGCTATTAAATAACGAGAATGCGCGCAGCCGCCACTACACACCAAGCGCCCTGTTAAACAAAGACGCAGCAATTGACCTTGAACGTTTTGCTAGTTTTCTGTGAAGTCACGTTTCAACACGCTTTTTCGCTTTGCAGTGAGACAGGTTTTCATTACCTTGTGTTTTTGCATTTTTCGGAAAAATGACAGACAAAAGAATCGAACAACAAATCAACCTCAAGTTTTAACAAAACTAAAGAAAACACCAACCGAAAGTTATGTGTTGTTACGTCAATTTTATGGGGAAGATACTATGTCAAGAGCTCGCGTATTTGAATAGCATAAAAGATGTTTGGAAGTAAGAGAGAATGTCAAAGACGATGAATGGCCAGTTCGTCCGGTATTCATGAAAACTGATGAAAATGTGGACCGAATAACGGATAAGGATATTAATTAGAAGCAGTCGTCGTTTAAGCACCAAATACGGAGGATGCGGAAAGAGGGAATGACCACCTCATATCCCCGGAGCAATATGGCCTTAGTTGCTAATGCACCTTAAAACCAAATAACAAACAAACAAAACAATCGTCGTTTAAGCATTAGAATGGTTGCATCAGAACTCATTATGGATAAAAGAAACACATTTTAACTGAAAATTTAGGCGTGAGGAAAGCGTATGCAAAGATGGTGCCAAAAATTTTGAATGAAGATTGAATAATGAGAAGACTCCAAGTTTGGAAGACCTTTTGAAAAAAAAAATGGAGATCTAGACTTTCTGAGAACTTTAATTACTTGCAATGAAAGTTGGATGTTCCAGTACAACCCAGAAACTAAAGGACATCGAATACTGGCGCACAATCGCCTTCGTAGTCTCGGCTTATCTAAGCATCTAACCTTCATTTAAAACAGTGCTTATTAAATTCCATCTAAAATTATTGCATTTTATATGACACATTTCATCCAACAAATAAGATAAACTTTATAAATTTTATATTTGGCTCTTTTAGACAGAAATGTTCATGCCGTTCCAAAAGTTTTATTTAAAATCGAACCAACTGGTAATTATTATTTCTTTTCCTTCCAAATATAATAATTCGACTTCCAGTGACTAGATTTTCATGAGATTTTATATTTTGCTCTTTTAGAACGATTTGCTCAGCATTGTTAAATTTTATTAAAATTCGAACAGTAAAATCCACTAATTATTATTTCTTTTCTTTTTGCTAATACATATCACACAGACTATCCGTATATATATTGTAAAATCTGAGATGGCTCCACGAATTTTTCTGAACGAGCCCAGTATAAAATTTCATGAAACGCTATATATTCCAATTATTACATGCGGACGGGTGGACGTGGGGAAGACAATAGTCGCTTTACGCATAAAAATCTTTGGGAAATCTGTCGCAATTTTAGGTTCAGTACGGTCCTAGTGAACTTTCCTATCAGTTTACGGCGAATATCAAATTTAATTCAAAATTCCTACCTGGACAGAAAAAGGCAATGGCTATTTTCGAAGAAGAAAAGAAAGAAAATTCCTGCTATGAGAAAAACCTGTTTTCTTTTATTTTATTTTATTTTTTTCCCAATCAGGAAACCTGTTTACAAATTAAACAGTCTGGTGGTGAGCTTTAGTAGGACACACTTGCTTTCGTAAAGCCATTTTCCTTTACACGAAGGCTCTTTTGCACTGACGAAATATGAATGTTTTAGAGGAACACCGAGGGCAGGAAAAGAGATACTGTACTTGAAGACAATAAACAGACAAAAGAAATCTGTTGTATGAGAATTTCAGTATATATTTCAGATGATTATGTATTCTTTTCTAATGAATCAACAAGTCAGTTAAGCAAAATTTTCATTGGACAAGTTATTTTTGTTTCTATACAATCCCTTATTATTTCAATATTAGTCATATGCCTTTACAGATGATTTCAGTGATGATGTCATTGTGTCCTCATAAAGCTTCTCCACGTCATGTGTTCTTCGTCTCTTTCGACATCATCTCCCATTCTTTCTTATTAATCAGCTGCCAAGAACAGATTTCGTACTTCTAATACCGTACTTAAATACGGGTATGTTAAAGCAAATGAACTTTTTTTATTGAAAATGCCAAACGTTTTTCTTTTTTTTTAAAACACATCTACCATTTAACTTTTATAAAGGTTAAATTATGTTAACATAAAATAAAGCTATTATTGATATCTTTACTTGTGTATGTGAGGCTGTTGTCACATTGCAAAGCGATTTCAGCCGAATTCCTCATCGCGCGAAGCCTCCTGACTTGGTAGCAGCGTTAGCGATCGATCTCTGTTTTTTTAACGGCTCACGACCCACCTACTGAATATTCTTGAGCCAGCAGTTGTTTCGGCAGGTACAGAAAGCAAAATGACGGGGTAACATTCATTGCTTCAAATATTTATAAATACCTGGTACCTTAAAATGGATCATCAATTGCAATTTCTCCTCTGGGGAGCTTGTCAGTTACGACATAGTAAACAAGTTCTCATGGGTCACTGTTTCCCGTAAAAGAGACAATTCTTAGATATAATAAGGGTGGTGTATCGGTTTCTCAGGATCCTGTATACTTCGCTACAGGCATTCATCTCAGGCTGCCGCTGGAAGTCTTTCCGGAAGTAATGAACAGCCCTGCGGAGATATTGCAATTCTGGACACCACTGAACAGCTCTGTGATGGGGTTTCTTCTTTTTGATAGCTTGGTCGCAAGCGTGGATGATGATCTTCGTCAAGTTATTTAGCTGGTCAGAGGCCGGACAGAAGCAAGAGAGGCAACGTTGTCATCAGGAAGCTGAGACGAAAAATTACCATTTGGCAGATTTCAGGATGTATCGGACGATGTCTTGGAACTCTGGAGTGCCTGGTCCATAGACCCGCAGAGAAAAAATGGCCCTGTGATCACAGATCATCCAGATCTCTTGGACTTGCCAGAATTGAAAGCAATGGGTGATTGATCTCGAAGCAAGTGTGACGTCTATAGTACTCTCCCAAAGCTTTCTGATAAACGTTGGGAGATAGACAGGTTTATTGAGGACATCCAGGATGGTGGTAAGCAAGAAGTCTTCAAGCTGTTGTCGCGGTGGGATCCAGCTCTGTCAGGAGTTGTGCTGTGCCGTGCCACAAGGCCGAACGGCAATTCACATCCATGGAGGTAAGTAATTTGTCAGGTGAGAGAAGCGTGTTGACTGACTGAAGGTACTTTAATGGTGGCAGTGATATCTTCATTCGATCTTGTACAGAGAGAGAGACAATGTAAAGTGAGCCAAACTGTGTAGAGATTTGAGCACAGGCGGCAAGCGGAGAGCACAGAGAAGTTATTTTAGTGACCGTAATCTGGAAATTTCTGACAACAATTGCAGCCCAGGGCGATTCGCCATTTTGAATAGCCTTGAGTCTTTGGGAGTAAGTGTAAGGTTCTGCTGGAGTGCAGTAACTTTCAAGGAGACTTTTAAAGCCTAATAGCAGGTAATGGAAATTGGATCTTCCATTATGACCCTTAATGCTCAACACCAATCTGTGGGATGGACATATTCGTCATCTCTATCGAAGGAAAGAACCCTCGAATTTCCAGATCATCACAAAAAAATTATGGACACACTTTAGGATAGATAAGGCCCAATTTTGTTGTCTTTTTAGAGAAAAGTTAGATATAAATAGGGAAAGATATTGCCAAACACTTAGTAAGCTTATATAAATAAAAAATAAGGCTATAACAGGACAAAAAATCATGCTACACCATGATAATGCCACGACACACACTGCCCATTTGATTCTGATGAAAATTTCAGACCTATAGTGGAGAGTTTTGCCTCACCCTCACATAGCCGGACTTGGTTCTGTATGATTTTTTTTCTGTTTGGACATTTGAAGAGATATCTCTGTGGAAACACTTTTTTGAATGATGAGCAGTTGTAAAAGACGGTGGCAGGCTGGCTTCAACAGCAGGATCCATCTTTTAGCCACAGTGCATGTGTGAGTTGGAGAACAATGCAAAAATGTATTGATAAAAAAGGGCGGATATTGAATGTATACATGCTGCCAAACATTTCTTTAGTAATTTAAACTTTGTTTTATCTTGTCGTTGTATCTGCTCTGCTTTGAAAGTACAACAGATACAACAACACTGTTACATCTTGTACTTAGAACCTACTCCTATGCAGAATAACGTTTTACTAATAAGGCAACTAGTAGCCGTGTCATGTCGATACCTCATTTATAAATAATATCAAGTGATACTTCTATGAAGCAAATTTAAGTACCATCACAATAATGCTGAAATTTACATTTCTGTTGGTGGGGAATGTGAAGCTGTAGTCGTAAAGACTATGGAGAGAGAGAGACCTCAGGAGTGTTGGTTGGGGGGGGGGGGCAGCTTCTTCGGCATTTCGTTGCAGTCAACTCCGGATTTACACTTCTGACGGTGTTCATGTGTGGAATCCTGTCAATGTATCTTTTTCTTGCGATCTTTGTACGATTGTACAAAGATCGCAAGGAAAAGGCAGAGCCCATAATAGTTCAGACGGCTATCACATATGCTATCTGACTTTGCAACGTTTTGACACTCATGGTGGCAGTATTTGCTTGTAGAAGTCACTGAAACTCTTGACATTTTGGCAAGAAAATTGAAGGCACTTCAGACTTCGATCAGCTATCTGGCGTGTACCAGTCAGCCAGTGGATAATGATGCCGAGTCAGAGCACCATCCTGATCCTCGTTGGTAGCACATTTGGTATAATCACTGTCCTCCCCACACCTGAAGTGGTGAAGACCTGAGTTCGAATCTTGTCAATGACGCGAGGAATTTTTATGGGTGTCATTTTCACAACGTGACTGAGTTAGTCGGTCTCAAGCGAGGGTAGCATGATTTTTTCTCCCGTAAACTAAGTTTTTCGTTCAGTAAACAGCAAATCAACCGGAGACACAAGTTGTTTACAGACATTATATACGGTGCAATATGGCCTAAGTTGCTGATGCGCCCAAAATACTAAAACAACAACAAATACTACCAGCCTTTGCTGTACAATTCACAATTTTGGTTTAATAGAGAAGCAAAAATTGTCACATTTTGTCCCTGGTGAAAAATAACTATCTCTTTGTATAATCAGAACGTGAGAGTGAGACACTGCATGCTTCATCGATATTTTCTGGTCGTGAAAGCACTTTCCCTGCCCTAATCGATGTGTTTCTCTGGGATTGTTAATATTGTTAATTATATCCGAGTCACTACCACAAATTACAGCCACCAGAGACAAAGTGATCTGCTCAGTAGTTCCTTTAATGTGGAAAATAATAGACCATATATTTATTTTAGAGTTGGTCTTACTTGCATCATTTTTCTGAGATCAATCTTTTGAAGTTCTGTGTAAAAGAGAATGAATTAAAATTCTCTTATTCTATTCTATTATTCTAATCACATATTCTATTATAAATATGTGATTTACCAAATTTCTCGAGATTAAGATACATGATCTGAAATGATTTCGTTTAACACTTTCTGAATTTCGCATTTGCATAAATATATGAGATGTTTTCAGAATTTGTTTCCATTATGCTTCGTAAGTGCAAAACTTATCCAGCTCAGTATTCAAGTAGTTGAGCAAGTCGACGTATTTGCAGAGAAGAGTTTCTTCAATATGTTAATATTGTTCAAACTGAATGAATGAAGGTTATCGCAGGGAAGCGGGCGCATAATTGCATGATCTTCCCACAACTTATGGACTAGAGATAATGCCCTCTAGAGTAGAATGACAATTCCTTGTATAGATCTGAGCTGAGATGAGTATATTCTTAGCCAATACTTGATGTCTCTGTAGTGCTGCATTTAGGTTGATGTAAAGGATTGAGCTGGAGATGTTCGAGGGTTTCTCCCCACCCTGTTTATCTGTTGTAGCAGCCAGTATTCCAGTGCAAGAAATTTCTTTTAATATGATTCAGGTGCCGATGGCCAGATGACTAAGGGATTGATGTTTCATTGAAGTACGTATGGAAGTAGTCTTAATATTTGCAATCCTAGCACTTTCTGTTGAAATGCTACATTCTCGAATAAGCCTTGGTCTTTGCGTAGTGAATATTCCCTGGGTGTGGAATACGATGAATGTTGGCCATTTCAGGACGACAGTATATTTGCATTTTCACAGGTTAAAACGGTACTTGAAGTGACCAAAAGGAGTTTAATTTTCTGGTGATATCATTCGTTATTTAATTTCCAGCAGAGTCCACAGCTGATACATTTCCAGTCTGAAATACTATGAGATGAATGTATGGATTGTGCGATCTTCCTCTACTGAAAATGAGGCGAAATTAAGATTTTTGGCATGTGAAAAGATACCACAATAAAACAGACTTTCGGGATTTTGACTTTTTTACTATCAAAAAATTAATGGGGAATATCCCATTCTCTCTCTTTATCTTTCAAAACGCTTTCAAAGTTATTATCCCATTTTCCACAACATATCGCTGTAAGGAAAACTCTTCTATAGCGAAGAATGTTAAAATGAAGTAAGGAAAAATTAGGTCTTACCCATGAATTTTTTGTTAATATTGGCTTATTAAGAAACAGTAATAAGACGCAGCTACGTTGATACCATCGGATGTATGTATATCCATTAACTATAATAGGCACAGCAAGACTAGTTTTATCAGTACTCAGCGTCATTTATGAAAGGGAAGCGCCGAATTTTCTTTTCGCAGCTAGTTATAGTTTTTGTCAAAAGAAAATCGTGAAACTTTGCGAAATTTTTTCCAAACTTAGTATACAAATGAATGTTTATCACAATGACAAGTATGTAAGTGAAAAAGCATTCAACGAAGGACTTGAATTTTTGACAAGAACCCCATGCTTGGCGACCCAGAATGTCTGTGAATTCTGCGATGTCAAAGTTCATCTGTATTAATTATAATCAATAAATCAAAAATCAAAATTGGATTTTGATTTTTGATCGGCATCAATTTCCTCCCCGAAATAATTTCTACAGATTCGTAGGAAATAAATTTAAAAACTGAGATATCCGCTTAAAAAGTTCTCATTACCCTCGGTTTTCAGATATGTAGGTTAATGGACCGAAAATCAAGGTCTGTCGTTAAAGCTTCATTTCCTACATTCCTATTTAGACTTTTTTTTCCTGAAAACTTGGCAGCTATCTCTGATGAACACGGTGAAAGGTCTCACCAAGATATTTCTCAAATGGTAAAAAGATACCACGGAAAATCGAGTGCCAATATGTTGGCATTAGACTGTTGGCATCTCGTACAGGGAACACCAATGGACGATTATAAAATGCAAAAAAAAAAAAAAAAAAACCGACAAAATAAGTGTTTTGTTATCAGTTAAACATTTTTGTGAATATAATAAGGTTAATAGACCCATTGTTCAATATTTAGTACTGTATGTAACATTTTCTTAAAATATATGAAGTCTTTTTTAATAGGAACTTAGTTTTTGACTTAAATCTCTTCCTTAAAATTGGTGAGTGTTACAGCAATATGGTTACCATATTTGAATTCAGCAACTTCAAATCTAGAAGGATCACCCTGAATTTTAACAGAGAGCGAGAAAAAAAAATTATAATTCCTTATTTAAATTAATATTGAAAATGTGCCATGCTTGAAGTATTGTGCAGCCGTCTGGTGAGTGTATTTTTAATCGAGTCAAACGAAGAAACAGAAATTATTAGGGCAAAAAATTGTGCAAACGATGAGAATAAAATACTGAGATATATATTTGTGCAAATGTTTCTTAATAGTGGAAGACAAAGTATAATTTTTTTTTTATCAGAGCCACAAATTGACACTGTATGACCACACTTTTAATTGTTTTACTATATAAGAAATGCAAGTAAAGCACACACCACAGATATTAATGCGTGCAATAAAATTGATTTACTTACTGGCTAATGATCTGGGCATCGTTGGAACGCATACTATGGAATGAAGATTTCGCCGTTCTGCGTATCCGTAGACAGCCAGGCAGCCTCCAAAAAAAGTGATGTGGTAGATGTAGGTGAAGAGAACAGCCATGGATGTATAAATACAGAAGATGCGAACGGACGGAAAAGGGGTTATCACTCCAATCCAAAATGAAATGAAGTTGGTCAGCGATGTGATTGTAATAGAAACTCCTGCGTCTCCGTAACACTGTGCTAAGCGTTCGGGAACGCTCCGATTCTGGTCTGTACGTCGCCAAGCGGCCAGTAAGACAAACGTGTCATCCATTCCAATACCTAGAGAAAAGAAAAAGCCTAAATTAATACCTGCTTCTCATCATTATCCGAAAATAGTCTTTACTTTCAGTTTTTTAAAATTTTACTTTGTTTCGCAATATTTAAAAAATAATCAAATTCATTTTCAGTTATTTTTAAAAATATATTTTAACAATTCCACATAGCACGTAATGTATAAGTTCCAGAAGCGAGCAATAAGGACAATTTTTTTCATTAATTGCGTAAATATAATATAACAAAAGAAATAACAAAGTAAATAAAAAAACTAAATAATTTATTTATTGCCGTTATTTTTATGTAACCATAGCCGGTTTTAATTCATTGCTTAATTCTATTTACTTGTTAAATTCAAGTTAAATGCTTTTGCTTATTTCCCCATCTTGCCGTTATGAAAGTACTTCGTCACTAGTTTTAACGACTTAGAGACAATTGATTTATGTAATACATAATATGCACTTATAAATGTAATTCATTCAGTTACGGTAATTGATAATTACTAACAACACCCCAGTTCGCATTGCATGGTTGATCGTTGTTATCTCAACATGGAGGCTCTCCAGTAACTGTTGTTATGATCATGACTGCTGTTTTACGCGTGGCGAACTACGACATGAAACACGATTCAAATGTTTTAATAATTAATTTTTGTTTGTTTTTTCTGGGTAATATTTCAGCTCTCCCTTGACTAATTACATGAGCTCACGCTGTTCAGCCACTTGCTCTTACTAACAGTGATGTGGCACTGCTTTGTTCATTTTAGGCAGTATCTTCAGTTTATTGAAGTTATTTGAATCTGCTGTAACTCGCATTACACCGCTAAGATAACTGCTGGATATTTAAAAGCATGAGATGGATGGATAGCTTTTCACTCGTGGACAGCACAAGGGTATTCGGCGCCCTAGGAGGACCCCTCTAGATAAGTGCTCTTGGGAAGTTTAGAAATGCTCATGGAGGATCAAAATGTTGTTGACAGTAATGTTATTTTAATTATAACTGATATTATTCCTACACGTTCCGCCCTTACGAAGTTAACTTTTCTCATTTTTATTTATATTAGGTAAATTGTGCGGAATTTATGATTTTATCCGGATGTTGGTGTCTACTGGGTAGTGCAATCGTGTTCTCACTAGTCATTAAATAAATAAAAATAAATTTTCTGTTTATACTCCGGGACGACCAAACGATCAGAGGAGTTCGCATGATAGATTGAATACAAGAAACAACACCGTATTCAGTAGTCACGGGCTTGAACCCCGGTCACTCAAGGCACATGTACTTAGGCACCCGCGCGCCTGACCTTATAAGGTCAATTCTGGTTACACTTTGGCGGGAGCCGCACCTTTCTCGGTAATTAAACGCCGCATGAATGAAAGCACATACACTGAGTGATCACTGAATTATGACCACCTACCTAATACTTCGTAGGTCCTTCATTTGGCTTCAGTACAGCAGCTATCCGACGTGCTGCTTCAGTACAGCATTGATTCAACAAAATGTCAGAAGCTTTCGGGAGGTATGGCCAACCAAGCTGTGTGTAACGCGCCCAGCAACGCATGTATGGAGGTGATTGGTGTATCCAGATACCTGATATGCCTTTCCATAGTGTCCCACAAATGCTCTATGGGAGTTCGGAGGCCAATCGATATGTGTGTGTGTGTGTATACTGTGTCGGGGTGGTTCCCAGGCATATGCCCATCTCCACCTAATTCTTTAAATAAAACAGATAACTGTAAAGTGGGCCTGAAACATAGCTAAGAAATTGAATATTCAAAACAAGAGCATTTTTAGATATAAATTACACTAATTATATCTAAAGAAAAATAGTCAAATTTTGTATAGGAAAGGTTAAACTTGTATTAAAGAAATGTTTATGAACTTAGTATGTTGTTTATGTCAGGTCACTCTGCCATCAGGAAACAGCTGATATCTTCAGCTGTAGGCTGATGCCCGACCCTGGGCACGTGGAGCCGGACCTGTCTCTACTATTGTATACTGAAGTGCAAGGCACTAACCTGCACCCAACAGAGGAAGTGCAATACTGTTGGGTGCCAACATCCCTGGTCTCAGGCCGCCCAAACCCGAGAACCAAGGAAAAAAAAAAAAAAAACCACCGTAGTGGTACATGTTCAGGAGCCACAGACCGGACAAATAGCTTCCCCGACTGAAGCACCCGAACCCAGATGCAATCATGCATGATTCACATATGCTGCCAACTCTAGATCTGAAAAGTTCCTTATGATTGTTCTTCTGGCAAACACAGCGGCAGCAAATCTCTGCAGAGCCCGGAAGCTAGATGCATCTTGTAAAAGGATCTCCACGTTATCCTCAGTAAAGGGAGAAACCTCGTCGAAAAGTCGACGACGCTCTGATCCATAAAAAGGACAAACAAACAACACGTGCGTCCAAGTTTCTGCATCACCACAAGAACACCACGGATCAGGCTCCAATCCTTTTGAAAATAGTTTGTCACGAAAAGATCCGTGTCCGGTCAATATATAACTTGTAAACATCGTAGGACAAAACCAAGAAGACACTGTCTTTGACATAGCAAAATCCGCCGCTGGAATAATTCTTCTTGTTGTCTCGCCAAATGCAGAAGAGCTCCATCGAATCCTCCACATGGCAATGAGGGAGTTCCAAATTCTGACTTTTTCCTCTTTAATGTTGGCAGTCAGGTCAATAGATGCCCAGGCACTGAGCCGAAATTCCTTTTCTTAGTGCATATAACATACCACGGTACAATACATATAAATCAACTGGAAGAGCACCTGCGATCACCTGCAGTGCAACCGTCGAGACAGTCCGAGGAGCATACAGCAATGCTAGCAACATAGATCTCTGCAGCGACATAAGTTGATTTTTAATTTTGACCTTGATCACAGCATTCATCCAAACTCCCGCAGCATATGCGACAATCGGCAAGAAAATGGTCTTGTAGTATAATAGCATCGTGCGTTTATTAAGACCCCACTCTTTCCTGGAAATACGCATCACGAAAGAAGTAAATTTCTTTAGTTTATCCCTCAAATGTGACACGTGCAGATGAAAACCCAGCCGGTCATCCAAAATCAAACCCAAATGCTTAATAGGCCAATCGATATGCTAGAAGTCAGAACTGTCTTCCTCAAACCATTCTTGCACAAGTGCCCGATGGCTGGGCACATTGTCATCTTGGAAGACACCATCGCCATTCGGGAAAAAGTGTAACATAGCGGGGTGCACACAGTCAGCAAGCAGTTGACGATAGCGGAGATAAGCGATGCGTTGTTCCACATGCACTAGGGGTCCAAGTTCCTGCCAGTGAAACATGCCCCACACCATACAATCGCTTCCACCAGCCTGCACTTTTGATACCATGCATAATGGATCAAGAGCCTCATGTTGACGCCAAATCCATAAACGACCATCCACGGTGTGGAGTAAATAACGTGACTCATCCGACCAGCACACCTTCTTCTAACGTCCATGCATTCTCTTTGCACCAGGCGAATCCTTTGCGCCGATGAACCTTGGTTAGGAGAGGATGTCGTACGGGTCGTCTGCTAGTATAGCCCATACGTGCGAGCGTGCGACGCATGGTCATACCAGATATTGTTCCGGGTTGGCCCACGTTGTATTGGGTTGTCAACTCTTCAACAGTGCTGCGCCTGTACGAATCTTCGGACTCGGCGCTCTCCTCTGACATCAACCTTTCGTTGACCTTTGCGGTTTTGCCGTCGGGTCGTTGTTTTACCATTTTGAAGCCAGTCCTGGTACATTTTAACTACGGCGGCTCTAACACCTCACAAGTTCAGCCGTTTGGGAAATCGAGGCACCAGCTCGTCAAGCTCCCACAATCTGTCCTTTATCAAAGTCTGATAAATCCTTCCTTTTACCCATCACGCTCGGAATTTTACTACCTACTGAACCACCGACACCTTATCTATGCTACGTAGGTCGACTAACTCCGCACTCTCGTACCTCACGTGGTCAACGGATCGCATTCAGTTTTCATAGGGGTGGTCATAATTCAGTGATAACTCAGTGTACGTAGCATGTTTTCTTGCTATTACAGGATGCTGAACACTTTTGTTGCCATTACGTGAATAAACCATAATAGCTATCCTATTTGAAACTGCTAGCTCTGTATGGTGCAGTCAGTTCAAATAGGACTGAACATCCCCACTGCCCTCTCATCCGCAGAATGGTCTGACACTCTCCCTTGCGACCTTCAGTTATTATTATTATTACTACTACTACTACAATCTGTTTATTTTAGCAAACGTTTGTTTTCACCACTTTTATATACCGGCTAGAATGGTATTCAGAAAGAGGCAGAATAACAATCGTTCATAATATTTACAGTAATATCCACTGTTATTTACAATAAATTGCAAAAATCGTGGTTAGACATTAATTTTATGTTTCATGGTTCCACTAAAGATTTGAATAAGCTGTTTTTATATTGTAGTTCCCGTTGCATAGTACTGTATCATCTGTCTTCTAATCTGAGGAGTTGTGGTTGGGCAAAGCTGAAATAGATACCTCGTTTCCTTCTGTTTGGGCCTATGAATAAACATTTGGCAGAGAATCGATTTGAATGACGACAGAATTAAACGGTGTATGAAACCTTGATGAATGGGAATGTTCCTCCAACAAAGTGCCTTAATGTGATGGATAACTATATCGAAAAGTAGTGCATTCATTTATCTGTCGTTTTATTGTTGAGTGTTTCTTTTTCACAGAAACATCTGTTACCTTTTCAAAAACTTTTCAGTTTTGGTGAAAATGGACCACTACATTCGAAAATGCGTAAAATACCTATTATTTTCACCTTATCTGTCTCTGTCTGTTCGCATGAAACAATTCGACTTCCAATGGGAATTTTATATTTTGTTCTTTTATCAAAATTTCTATAAGATTCACCAATTTCATTAAAGTCTGACAAATAGACATTCAGCAATTATTATATGTTTATTTTTCATATATCTTGCATAGGTTATCTATATGCGGATCTCTGACAATTGGCTGACACTACACTAAAGTTGAAACTGCTGTTTCACTTTTTTCTACGTTCTACAAATATTCAGTTTCTGTTAAGATAAACACAGTACGTTTTTCACCAACTTTTATTTGTGTTTTTCTGTTTATCGCCCGCCCCTCCAGAAAGGGTGTTCCTGGACACCCTTTTAACTACCAGTCCTCCCTAGACTCTAGGGAGGACTGGTAGTTAAACTGCTCTAGGCCCTAGAGCATGGCAGCCATGCTCTAGGGCCTAGAGCATGGCTGCCATGAATATCATGAGAGGCGCCTTGGAGTTATCAAATTTTTAGTGAGCGCGAAGCAAGCAAACCATTTGAAACAAATAAGCCAGTACAGCATGTGTATAGGATCGATGTGTTGACTGTAACACAGTTGGTCTCTGAGTAAGGCGGATAATATTCAGAACATAGACACGCAATTCTGCGCAACTGCATCTGTGCTGCTGTCGAGAGCATCGTCCCCATAAACCTGTAATCGAATATACAGCTAGGCCTCGCATAACGCGAGTTCGATTAACGGGATATTCAGTTAACGTTATTTGAAAAATGATACCACTTTTCACTTTACACGATTCAAATTTCCAGTTAACGCGATCTTTTTTTTTTTTTTTTTATGCGATAGTTGAAAAAGATTTGAATCGCGCGTTAAGCTTACCGCGAGTCGTACGGTCAATAAACAAACGCTCGCCTGCTGCCCGCCTCGGTGTGTTCCATCAACCATCGGAAGAAGACGTGTTTGTCTCCTGCTAATAAAGTCAATGCAGACTTGCATTTAAAAATTCAAATTTTTAAATGAGCCAGATGAAAATGTTACCGCGAAGGAGATAACGGTAAAAGAATTAGATGAAATCTTTCGTATCGCATAGAACCTCAAACAAAAGGTTTGATGTTCTCTGCGATATTTATTTCGCCAGGGCCCAGAGAAGATTGTTGTCGGCTATCGGAAATTGATTGATGAAAAGAGAAAGTCAACACTATTCAAATATTTCCCCAACAGTCATTTCTTCATTGTGTATTTTATGTCAGAGGTTCCCAAACTTTCTCGGTTCACGGCGTCCTTAGTGTCTCAGTAATTTTTTCGAGGCGCACCCAGACCAAAAGAAATACCCAACAGTTTCGTTTAGTAGTTAGGTCCAAACAACTTAATAAGAAATGCTGAAACTGTGAACTACCTCGAGCTAGTAGTTCGCGCGGTGTCCGACAGATGTCGAGTATCGCTGTGTTTCCCTCGAAAATTTAAAATATTCCGCGGCGCACAGTTTAAGAACCGCTGTTTTATGCAATAAACATTTAATTCCATAATTATTTTCATTATCTTTTAAAAAGTTAAACAGTTAAAAAGTTATTTAAAAGGTATTTTTAAAATTCTTTATGTACATTCCAGAAGGTCAAGGACCAATTATAATTTTTCCTATTGGTTATTATATTCGATTAACGCGTTTCCGTTTTGCGCGATGCACTCGCGGGACGAATTAATCGCGTTAATCGAGGCCCGCCTGTAAATGTTTCTGCTAGACTCTTTTTCTAGCAAACTGACAACTCGATATCTTACTAGAGCTTCTGACAAATATTGGTGAAGGAAGTCACGTTGATGAAGTCATTTTCTTAACATGACGCAAGGATGTATTACAGTTACAGCATTTTAAAACAGGTATAGCTTTATAAAAAAAAAGTTGTTGTGCATTACTTTTTGAGTGACCCTCATAGTAATGCAGCAATGTGCAGGTGGCTGTCTACAAAGATTGCTTCAAATGCATTTTCAATGCTCAAGTGCGCATATTAACACCGATATTGTGAACAATCTGTTAACAGGTGCTTCATTATTAGTTCATTGAGCATGGAGCGAATAGCACTGCTCTTTCACACCGTTTAGACAACTCATCTCCCTGTTATCGGAAGTGCATACTTCGTTGTTGTACACCACCATGCTTGACTGTAAAATTTGGAAAAGTAGAGAAATATCATAAGCCTGTAGAGAAATATATTTAATCTCACTTGAGTCTTGGAAATGGAAATAAAGCCTGCTTTTAAGTTATCTCATTTGAACATTTGATATTCGACACATTAAATCTGCTTAACATCTGCATTAGCAGTAGTGGATGGCACTTCAGAAACATAAAGATAATTAAAATGCTAATTAGAAAAGTTTAAAAATTAAAAAGCAGAATCAAAAGGATGAACTATACAGGGTAATTTTTAATTAGAAAAAAAGAGAACAATCATGAAATGAAAATGAAAACGTTGAATATATAAATGTGGTGCGAAAAAAAAAGTACACACCCAGTAACAGAAAGCAGGAGGAACAGAAGTGCATCCATAGAGTGATCACCGTAATCTTGGTTATACTTTTCTTAGATGCTTTACTAGCATCAAATGATCGCAATATTATAATAAACATAATGCTATTAGTCCTGATAATCTAATTCATTGTACATTGCAAGAGTTTTTGTCATTAATTTTAGACACAACAAAGAGGATAGAAAATCGAAAAATGATTCATATAATAATAACTAAGTGATTTGATTCAAATAAAAAAACAGTATAGGTCTAGATATTTTGACTTTCGTGTATCAGAACATTTCCATATAAATTATCCCTTCCCCTCTTCTATTTTGTTGTGTTATGGGGAGAGTCTTGTATTATATAAATGCATTGTAATCATGGCGCGTGGCGATAACATTATTCACTTTTGAATAAATGGTAACACCAGTCTGCATTTAAGAAAAGTTCTGTGATGTTTTACTGCTGATAAGAAATCTCAACTACATTTTTAAGGAAAATTTCTGAAGTTACATGAAATTTGCTCTATCATATCAGAATTTTTTACAAAAAAAAACAGCGAAAATACTGGTCGTGGTATTTCGGGTTTTATTTTGTGATTTTACAGATTTTACGTATAGGTTATTTTTATATAAACATACCGATAAAATACGTAACAGCAGAAATATCAAAGGCTTCGTCCTTTATTTTTAAATTTATAAGGTTTACGTCAAATTAAAACTTTTATATGGCTAATATTGTCACTAACGAATATATCCTCTTCAAAGCTTTTTTTTAAAGTGCCTTCTACCGATAGGGGCATTTATACAGCAGAATTTCATATCATTCGTTTATGATATTAATTACTAATTAAACTACGTAATACCATTAAGTACTAGATTGTATCAGATAGAACATAAAAGTTTGATTTTTTTCTCTCCACACGTTACTGAATTATCAAATGGAGATGATGAAAACCAATTTATTACAACTAGATATGAAATCGATTTCTTCAGTCAGTCAGTTAGTTTTCGATTCCCTTGGTTACGAACACCGTCATTTGTTTACTAACCACACACACACACATTGAGCAGTATTCAATACTTGCGTCCAACCAGCAAAGACATCGACCTCAGCTGTCGAAGCTTACAGTGCACATTACATGTATCGTAAACATCGCCTTCTTAGATTCAGTGCAGTTACCTCGTATATAGCCATTCAGTTTGTTGTTGTTTCTGTAAGGAAGAATAAGGAGGTCTAATATCCGGTTCTTTCGATGTGATGGTCGTCATATTTCAGTGTTGTTAAAGTGGGCGAATGAAACAAAAATACCTTGTATTGGATGGAAGTACATGATTTTCAAGATGGCCGATCAGAAGAAAAAATAACAAAAAATCAACCCATCAAAGTACCCTACACCTTCCCCCATACTGTATATTTCATTTGCTAGGCATTAATGGAACCATTTTCCAGAGGGAAAGAGGAGGGGGAAGAAAATACTAAAAATGAATAAACAGTATCATTCTAAAAATACCAGAATAGAAATATTGAAGAAATTTCACTTAACGGCATTGCATTTACCTTTTCTCCTATTGACTGCATCCCTCATGGTCGTGTTGCCTTCTTCCGTTTCCAAGGCAACTGGACCACGTGTACTATAGTTATAATCGCATGACTGCGACCGTCGTTTCAGTGTCACGCATAGTTTGCATTACTGCTCGAGTGTATAATCGAATGGGGAATTTTCAGAATTTAGTATTTTTTTTTCAAATTTCGTTCGGCTTTTCATCTTGTTGATTGCTACAAAAGTGGGTCATAGGAGACACATCTCTTACATTTACACCTGACATATTCATAAACAATTCAATAACAAGAAAAAATTCAATTATTTTATCGTTTTAATGAGGGCGTTTAATTGCTTCGTGATATTAATCATATTAATAAGACAGTAAAACTGTCGAATATTCTAATAAGTGACAACATGTTTTATGGTAAAAAAAACAAAAAAAAACTTAACGATCAAAGCTGTTATGTATTTGATCCTTCCTTCCGCCCTTCGACTCAAATCTGTAAGCCATTTCTGTTTTAAGTTTTTGCTTTTATTTTCAAATTAGACTAACCATCGACAATAAAGATTGAATAAATGAGTTTATGATACACATATTGCCTCATACGAGAGGGTGTGATACATGTGGAATCCTAACCCCTATTCTGGTGTGGTGTATAGCGCACCAAGCACTTTTCGTTAAATCGAACCATTTTTTTTTTTTTTTTCGGGATCGTTGAAGTTGAATATAGTAGAGACAGCTTTAGTAGTCCAATAGTTAAACGTTCAGTAGTTATAACAGTAGTCCTTCTATATATCCCGAGCACTGAAGAATGATATGGGAATGACGACCAAATATCGCTATTCCCATGTCATCATCAGTGAGTGAGAAATTTCATTGATTTGAATATCATTGAACGTCCAAGAGATTCAGTATTCATCCTACTCGAGGAAAATAACAAGTAACTCTACATGAATTCAATTTGGTATTCCCATGGTAATACCATGCCTTCGTGTTTTATTTATTTGGGGGAGGGGTTTAGTATAGGAAAATAAAATATCCGGAAATACCTTCACAATTTTTTTTATAATATTACAATTAAATTTAATATTATTTATTATTACAAATAGGAATAGTTCATAATTTTTTATTATTCTCTTCCCTTATATTCTGTGATTCTGCTCTTTTTTATTTATTTATTATTTATTTTTTTTTATTTTGAGATTGGCATAAAGAAACATGATAGCTTTGGTAGCCAATGAATTTGCACACTTTTTTAAATATTTTTTTATTATTTATATAATACAGGGAAAATCTCAACACTTTATATTTTATTTTTTCATGCATTGTAATTAATACATGTATTGATTGGTGCGTTTATGCATAGGAATAGTTCATAATTTTTAGGAGCCACCAGTAGCATTTGATGAGGGTCCACAAAGTTGAAAGCGCAAAATTTTGTGACAGTAGGGACCTCAAACCTCTCAGCTCTTTGGGGAGGGCCCAACTGATCTAAATGCTCTACTTATCAAAAAACATGATTTTATATATCTTGTCACTTTCCAATCTACTATGCCTTGCGTTGATCGTTGTATCCTATTTCAAGAAAATTCTCTCGCCTGGAGTTGAAGTTGCAACTATGCAAAATCTGGGATAAATGATTTTTTTTTCTTTTCACCAATAGATTTTTGTGTCTTGAAAAGGGACTGCTGATTAAATACAATTGTATTTCGGCAACACTCGATGCTCTACGATTGAATTTGAATGTTTGAACAGGATATGCCACAGTACAAGCAAATTCTTGCCATACTGAGTTGAATCCATTCTTTTATTTTAAAACTTTGGACATTGTATGTTGTTCAAAGTGGGGTTGATAACTGGAGCACTGGTATTACGGCTGTTGACATTGGTCATCAGTAATCTGACTCAGTGATTTGAGTCAGATTACTGATGACCCAAGTCAGTCATTCAGCCAGATGAATTGAGCCACTCACTCCACAGCTGGCACTATTTCAGATCTTTCTTTAACAGATTGTGACACTCAGGTAGAGTGGTCCTAACAGCATAATCACTGTCCGAACAACCTTGCGTATGAGAAACGCATTTTCACTTTTTCATGATCCATAGCCGAGGACAGGCTGCTTTCTACTCTCCGTTTATATATAACGGTCACCGTGCAGTCGATACAAATGCCACACATATTGGGGAGTTCACTCGCTCAAACCATTGTACCCTGGAACTTCCATATAGTAAACTTCTGAAATGATCTTCGTAAATGTGATTTTCTCTGACAGGTGATTAAAGAGGTATGAATGAAATGAAGCAGAAGAGAAGAGATAAAAGGGATGAAAAATAAAAGTAAATAAATATAGAGGCGGAAAGAAAAAAAAAAGAACGAAGGAAAAAAAAGAAAGAAAGACAAAAAAAAAAAGGAGAGAGGAAGAGGAGACAAGACGGTGAACCGTTGAAATTTAAAATATAGTAATGTCTACCTTAACGGACTTCGGAAATAACAGAGAGCGTTCGCAATATCCCAGGCTCTTCGTCAGTGCGGAACCCAGTGGCATAACGACCTCATTCTGTTGGTATTTACCATTAGTTAAAGTATTTTCACAATAACGCAAATTTAACTCACAGCTAATGAGACGCCTGGCCTTGCTTCACACAAGTATAGTACTACGGCATATAATGTTTTTAATTTAATAGTACATCATATTTTCATAACGTTGTAGCAACTTCGGAGACTGCGTATTTCTTTCGAGTTTAGTGGATACTGATTACTCCCATATACAGGGCCGGATTTAAACTAGTTGGGGTCCTAAGCTATGTATGAAGCCCTTCTCTCTTACAGTTCACCTGTGACAATATTAAAAAAAGGATTTTTTGAGATGGAGCGATGGCCTAAGCTGTAGCTTGTTTAGCTTATTTGCAAATCCGGCCCTGCCCATATAATCCGTTATAGTCAGGTTTTTACTAAACAACGAGAGCTGCGTGAAGAAAAAGTTAATAAGAAATAAGGTACAGAATAAGACCAGTCAAATGAAATGTGAAGTTTGTCTTATTCAGATTTCCAAAGAGAACTCTGGCTCTGATTTGTCTGTTCATTGAGTGTAAACTGCACGTATTCTAAAGATCGGCTTGTCTGTTTTCTGAGCCGAGGAATCGAAATTTCCAATTTAAATCTTCCGTCTGAAACTAACTCAGTCCATGTGACTGGAGAAACATTTTCTGAAGAAGTTGCTCTGGTTATTGAAAGATTTCGAACCAACACTTGCCTGTGGAATTAGGAAAATGAAGAAATCAAATCAAATCAAAATAATAAACTAATAATGAAAATAAAAGAAATAAATTTCTGCCCCTCTTGAAGGAGATCTCAAGCTTCCCTGCGGCTAATGTTTCCCGACAGCTAGTATGGCAGGCGCAACTACAACGTAGCAATTGAAAACTTGCAGGTTGCGTCATGAACGACCACGGTGACAGAATTATCATTGGAAAAATTTGCTTTCTTGCATTACACACACACACGCAAGCACAAAACAGCACTGAGTTCCGTGTTAGGCTTTGCAACTAAGCCAGTACGATTAACTGACGAAATCAACGTCGTGAGTCGTTGCTTTCAAAGAAGCATCGCAGAAAAGTGCCTGTGGTGCAGGAGGAATAGAACACAGAGATTGTGCGTGTGTGTGTGTGCTGGAAGAGGGAATAGAAGACATGATTTCAGGTGTCAATAGTTCCTCATTCAAATAGAGAAATCCCCCGTTTCATTTTCAGTTATTTGTTATCGTGACTTAGGTGAACGCAGGTGAGAGAGGAAGTAGGTCACACTCATACGTATTAGGTAACGGCGACTACTTTCTGGAGTGTCGGGTTATCGCACCTTTTGTAACTGGAAAAGAGGAAGGATAGCACTCTCTTTTGTTATGACTTTACATAAGTGTATGCAGATATTGAAGCAAGAAATAATCTACGTGCCTCTCACTTAATTAAGGTAAACAACTCGTGCCTTTCTGCTTCAGGCTTCCTTCACACGCAAGGACTTCTGCGAGAACAGACTTGTGTGGTAAGAGGCAGACCTTCGGACTGACACATGAATGACTTTCAATGCCTGACATGAAAACTGAACAGGGGCCAACCAAGGACGTTGTATAGTTCAAACACGGGTGTCCATCAGGAAAAAAAATTAATACTCTCATCCCTTAGTATGTAAGGTATAAAGGTATAAATTCTCGGATGTTAAGGTTGATCATACTTCAGATAGCTGCTACCAGAAAGCTAACGATAAATTTCTCATTCAGAGCTGGTTAGTAGTTGACCTTTCTTGAAAATCTCAAAACCACTTCACAACTTGTTACCCTTCAAGCTACGAGTGAAGTGAAAAGATAATGAGATCTCAATATAAATACTGTTTTCAACTCCACACGAGTCATTTCTCTGTATCAACCTCGACCCCAAGGTCTGCTCTTAGATAAAGTCCAGGAATTTGTAAACGTGCAAATGTGTAAAGTCCAGGAATTATTTTCCATATGTAAGTATAATCATGGTAATGTATCCAGGAATGTTGGTATAGTCCTATTAATAACTGAATTGTTGAAGAATGAAAATTATGGAAGTAGAAATTAACACTTCACATGAAAGCTACTAAATGAAGAATTGATTAAAACACCGAGGCAGCCAGTTATTTGGAATGTAATAAAACGAATGTATTTATAAGTTATTAAATTAATAAAGAGACAATGTATGAAGGGATGGAACAGTGATCGAACAAGAGAAATTGCCATCACTGGCAAATTAATGGCTGAGTAGTCAGCATAGGTTGGTAATGAGCCCATATTTGTTTTTAAACGTTCACTCAAGGAGGCAGTAGAAGAATTTTGGACTAAAAAGGAAAACATGTGGGATAGAATGTCGAAAGAGGAAACACTTAAAATGAATGCATATGAGAAAAATCCAAATTAGATAGCCTCGTTGAGAGATGTTATCTCAAGGAGTATATTAAAGAGGATGAGGATACATCTGAAGAGAAGTGAATACCAAAGCAGATGAGAAAACTACATTATTATAGATGTAAAAATGTTTATAAAATGTGAAAGAGTAAATTAAGAAAATATTTAAGCAAGAGAGCAATGGAAAAGATTGCGAACCATCATTTCCCAAGAAAAATTTGTGGTTCGCAAGAAAATTTGGCAATTGCGTATTTTTCAGTTTCTTGTTTTTATAAGTTTCATTATTTTAATTTCCTTCTAATTTGTTAAAACATTTATGAAAGAAAATAGGAATTTTTCGCATTTTTATGAGAAAACAAGTCAGTACGTTTATTAGGCTCCTCGTCTCCATGTTTCTACTATTTTCTTAATTATGAGAGATCAAGCGAGAAGTTCACCTTCCGTTCGATAACTTAGCGCGTTATTGCTGTTACAGACATGTGTGACTGTGCCGTCTAAAATTATTTGTAACTAGTTAATTCAAACAAGGACGTCAAGTGTACTACTGAGGCTGCATTGGACTTCTAATGCATTTGACTGGACACTTCGGCGTGGTTACGTATTCACAGACTGATGTCAGAAGAAAGTTCGGTTCATATATCTTGTCGTAGTAACAAATTGATGATCATAATCTAATCTGTGAACTGTAATTATCCATTCTAAACTCATATACAGGGCAGCATGAGCATGAAAGCATTGCATCTTCAGTAACAGATATCAAGAGAAGAAAATAAATAAAAAGTCATTCAAAAAGACGTAAACTTCTTTGTCAATCAGTTTCAAAAATTATAGAAATGAAAATTGGCATTTGTCATTTTTAGGTCATATACGGATGCAGATGGACAGAGAATCTCTTAAAGTTTCCTGTGAACTGTACTAGCCCTCGTCATGAGTCCCACGAATGATACGCAATTCAGTAATTGCACGTTTATATATGTTCATAGAACGTGACGGAATTGATATATCTGCATAGCAGATATATCATTTGCATCACTATGCACACGTGAGGACCATTTTTGGCACACGTTGCCGATTCTCCTTTTTTTAAGCACTTTATATCTATACAGGGTGTTTTAAGGTGCGTGCAAAATCTTTTGTGGATCTTATTCTGGAGCCAACGATATAAAAGGATATAAAATGTTTTGTATCCGGGCTCCAGAATAAGAAAAAAAGTCAGTGTTCAATTCTGAACAGTTACGGAGCTATGCCAAATATTGCTGTGGAATTTCGAATGGTAAAATAATAATCAATTAATAAAAATATGAAGAAATAGACACTTACCTGGTAAAGAAGTGTTTATGCGTTTATTCTTATAAACGCATAATTCTAATTTAAATATTCATATTCACTTTAAAATTCAAATAACCACAGTTCCATAAACGTTCAGAATCTGACACGTTACGTAGTTTTTTCTTTTTTTTTTTTTTTTTTCTAATTTTGGAACTCTGAAATACATCCTAGAATTTTTTTCGCATGAAACACTGTATGTGTGTATATTATAATAATTTTATTATTTATTGGGTGATACAGAAGCCTGCGGTAGGTATAAACTAGTCTACAATCAAGTCACAAAGGAGGTTAAGCAAGCTAAAGCAGATTATGAGAAGTCTCTGGCAAAGAATGCAAAAAAACAGCAGCAAAGGCTTATATGTTTATATTAGCAATAGGAGGAAGGGATCCAATCACATTGGGCCACTTGATGTCGATGGGTTAACTGATGACAACTCCGCTCAGGTTGCTGACATACCTATTCAGTTTGTCAGGTTGCTCACAAATTGAATAGGTATTTTGCATCTGCAAAATAGGAATTCTTTAGGGAAGGGGATGCCAAAAAGTTATTACAATTAACAGGGAGCTAAATGATTTTGTGATAACTAAAAGGAAATTGTAAGACAAATTGTTGAAGCTAAACATAAAAAAAAGGAAAAGCGTGCGTACTCTGTAAGCACAAAGGATGTTTTATGTGAAAACATCCTTGGCTTAGAAGAGGTTAGCGAAATCCAAGTCTAGCCTGATTAGGCAGTATGATTTTAGCCATTTGTTGAATAGTAAAAAAAGGTAAACTGCAGCCATTATCAACCCACTGCAGGATGGAAACCTCAACAATTCATGTTGAGGGAAATGGACCATAATCTGCCACTCTGGTCCAGTGTTGGTTGGCAGGTCGACCGTATATAGCAGTCAGGGGCTTGAACCCCGGTCTACTCAAAGAGCGTGTGTTTCTGCACTCCCGCTCATGACCACTCGGCTACGGAGACCTGTGTTGATAGTATGGCATCACGATCATACTTTCTGCAGTCACTACTGCAGGAAGTGCAACAATGCAAATATTTGTCAACAATTACTGTTTTCGTCTCGCATTTTCGTTACACTCCATTGTTGGGTGCCGTTATAGATGTTTTCACATTAAAAATGCGCATATAGCGGATGGAATCTATCCAGTTATATTAAGGGAGGCAGCAAAGGAGGTATGCGAACCTTTAGAGCCTCCGTAGCCAGGTGGGAAGGAGCAGCAGTGCATAGCACACGCTTCTTGATTAGACCGGGGTTCGAGCCCGTCACCACCAAATACGGCAAAATGCGGAAAGGTCAGGGAATGACCACTGCATATCCCGGAGCAATATGGCCTTAGCTGCTAATGCTCCTAAAAAAACGAAAACAACAACAACAACAACGAACCTTTAGCCGTAATTATGAGAGCATCTGGATTCATGGGAGGTCCCTAAGCATTGGAGATGTACGAATGTCCCAAATTCGCAAAGGGGAATCAAAAGGTGGCATTAGTAATTACAGACCTGTCAGCTTAACATCTGTTCCAGGGAAAATAATGGAGTAACTAGTTAAAGAAGCAGTACAGGACCATCTCGACAGGAATGCAATTACATTGCAGTCATATCATGCATTTTTTATGGGGCAGTCTTGTCTGGACAATCTGATTGGATACCATAACATAGTAACCAAGGAACCGGATGCAAAACATAGTTTTGATATCATATACTTAGATTTCGGGAAGGCTTTTGATACTTTTACACATAAAATGATGATTAAAACTCGGTGATTTCCCTGGACACGGTTTTATCGCTCCCCTTCCCATTCAGAAAATCCTGGGACCGCTAGTATAGACACAGATATTGTTTACCAAGGTACTTTAGAATATGAAGATTTTAATTGAAAGCACCATTTCATTCGTAAGTTTCACAGATTTCATTTAGCTGCACGAAGGAAAGGTTCCACAAAGTTTTAACTTCGTGGAATCTTTCCATGTCATCGTGTACTTCTGTGTATATTCAAATTAGTATTAGTAACGGCCATATGCCACAAGGAAGCCCAAGGCTTATGCGGCACCAGCCAAAAAAAAAAAAAAAAAAGAAAAAAGAAAAAAAGTAAAATAATAAATTAAAATAAAATAAAACAAATACTTAATAAAAGAAAAGGGAAAAGACAACCTATGCATTTCCCTCCTCCCGTAGGTAACTATCCAATCGACCTTTGAATTTCTCCAAACTGTCAGCCTCAATCACGCATGTGCGTAACTTATTTCAGTAATTTATAACTCGGTGGCTAAAATAAAACTTCCTGCAATCCAGTCTAAACATCTCCCCCGTAACTTTAATTTATGGCTCCTAGTTCTAGAATCATTTATAACCGTGAAAAATTCGTCCGCATTCATTTTACTTTTGCCTTTCAGAGCCTTAAACACCTCTCCTTTAAGGTGCCTACTTTCCAAGCTGTGCCACCTACATATTCGAAGTCGTTCTTCATATGGACACCCTTTTGCCGATCTCACCAGGCGAGTTACCCGTTTTTGGACCCTTTCGAGAAGAACAATGTCTTTCTTTAGGAGCGGTCTCCATACTTGATCACAGTATTCCAAGTGTGGTCTAACAATGGCCTTATATAATGGGATTATGACGTCCTTATCTCTACTAGCGATTGTTTGATAAATCATCGATAGGACATCTTGGGCCCTCCTTGAAACCAGTCTACAATGCTCAGAGAACTTCATATCTGACAGTATCGTAATACCCAAGTCCCTTTCCTCCACTACCGGCTTTAGTTCAACTCCGCCAAGTGTATAAGTTATCTTGGGGTTAGTGTTCCCAGCTGCAATACCTTACACTTTGCTGGATTAAAGCATAGCTGCCATTTTTCTGACCATCTCTGATGAAGAAGCGCTGCCTGGCGGTGATCATTAACTACTCTACTAATCTTTACATCATCTGCAAATATTGACATCACGCCCTCTATCCTTTCATCGATGTCATATAAGAAAATCAAAACGAATAGTGGTCCCAATACTGATCCCTGGGGAATACCACTTCTTACATTAACCCAATCTGAGGAATAACCATTTATCACAACCCTCTGCCTCCTGCTATCCATGTAAGGATTTTTCCTGTGATTCCAACCTGTTTCAGCCTAGAAAGTCACCGGTCATGTGGGACTGAGTTAAATGCTTTGCTGAAATCTAAATAAACAATGTTTATTTAGATTTATTCGCTAAATCTAGCTAACGAGTGACCCTGTCAAAATAGTTAAACAGATTTGTTAAACTTGATTTTCCCTTTACAAAACCATGCTGCGTATCTTTCAGAATTACATTTCTATCTAAATGATCTTAAATTCTATCCTTGACCATTGCCTCCCTGATTCTCCTGCTACTAAAGTTAGACTGACTGGTCGGTAATTTCCCACTACACTTTTAGAACCGCCTTTATGTATTAGAGATACATTAGCACTTTCCCAATCCAACGAAATCTCTCCAGGGTCAAGTGATATTCTTTTAGTTATCCTCAGTGTTCAGTGCACTCACTTGCCGCCTCTCTTAAAATTATAGTGTATATGCTATCAACCCAGTTCTTGTAGGTGGGAAAGTTTTTTCATTAAATAATCATGTAAAATTTCAACATCATTAATACACATTTTCAACTTCATTTCCATAATTTCTCTTTGACATAAATGGTTTTTCTGTAAATATCGATGCAAAGTAATTGTCGTCTGCACCAGCAGCTGGGGTATCTAATACTATCCCACGTCCATTACACAAGGGTCCGATCTGATTTGTCCTTCTCTTCTTTGCATTTATATAAGTGAAGAATTCCTTAATCCCACTCTTTCCTCTCTTTGTCAGCCTAACCTTTTCTGTGGCACTATTACAGATCAATTTGTAACTGTTATAGCTTTCAGTACTTTTTATTTCTCTGTAACTTTTCCATGCCATCTTTTTCTACTCAAGTTATCTGGTAACTTCAATATTCATCCAACTTGGAATTTTCCTCATGGAGTAATTTTTAATAGTATTATACGCATTCATGGCTTCTGTGATTAATGTATTAAAGGTATACCATAATTCAATTGTATTCGCTCTCTGTGAGATTTCTACCTCATGTAGCACCTTAAGCCGTCGTAATTTCCTTTCCTGAAATTATAATCCATTCCTTTGCCTTTTACTACTGCTATTTTTCTCTTCATCGTCCACCATAGAACTCCGTGATCACTTCCTGCTACTGGTTCCTGTACTGTCAGCCCTATTAAGTTATATGGTTCATGAGTGATGATCAGGTCTAGTATATGCTTTCCCCTAGTACTTTCCCTGACATATTGATAAATACTATCGTTCATTTTATAACTCGATGGACCATAATAGGTCTTCGATTTAATTTTGAACTACTCAACTGGTCGCAACCTTACTTATAATTAATTCATATGCTCGGTAAAGAAGCCAGACAAACAGAATGTTCACCATATTCTGTAGATCTGACCACGGACAGCTCAAATTTTTATCTTTCTGCGTTTTTTAAATATTAATAACTTTGGCCAATTTATGAATATCAAATGTTTTGCAACTTTAACCGCCCTTGCTGTAGCACAGTTGATAGAATCGCTGTCTTCCCCACACTGGGAGAGAAAAGACCTGATTTCGAATCTCGTTGATAATGTGAGTAATTTTTAATGTGTCTTTTTTTTTTTCAGAATGTGGCTGAGTTAGTCGTTCTAAGGCGTAGTTAGCATGTTTTTCTTTTCCTCCTGGAATTGGGGTTTTTTCGTCCAGAAAACAGAAGTAAAGTGTAAAGTGTATTCGTGTCAAACGGCACCAGGGATTTTCCCTCATCTCCGCGTTGTATACATTGTCATGTGAAACAGAACACTGTTGAGGCCAGAGGTTTAAAAGTGTATGGATTTTTGTACATGTGTACTGTCGTGTACCATGGAAATGTAGCGAACTCACTCGATTTACAGGAATAATATATATATATATATATATATATATATATATATATATATATATATATATATATATATATATTGCGCTATATGGTTTAAGTCGCTGATGCCCCTAAAAATAAAAAAAATAATTTTAAAAAAAGCCCCGAAATCCACTACTTTCTGCGGGACAGAAATAAATATGTAGTTTAATATATTTATAATTAATTCTGTTTATAATTCGGGACGACTACATAAAGTCAGAGGAGTTTACTGGATAGAGAGAGAGAGAAAAAAACATTGTATTTAGCAATCACGTGAGCCTGACGACATGACGGTCAGCTCAAACGGGCGTACAAATTATGGATATTCAACATTAGCGAAAATAGCATACAAATTATGGATATTCCTTGAATATCCATAATTTGTATGCTCAAGGAATTATGGATATTCATGATGAAAAGAACTTAAAACGATCGAATAGTTGGCTTTGACCTAATTACGGTTATATTGTATAGGTAACGAAATGCACTTTGTCCTTGCTGCTGGTTGAAGGACTTCCAGCACTTCCTCAATGAAAAACATTCAAAATATCATTGTGAATAACATAAAAACTTGCAGTTTTTTCTTAAAACGTTGCGCATTCTACTTCAGTTCACTAGAAGAAGGTTTATTTATGAAGCAGCAAGGAGCAAGCTTTGTTGTTGAAAAGGGTAACTTTATTTCTTACTATTTTGTAGACAACGGGCAGGAGGTCATACCCCACTCGGTTTTGTCGTTCTGCTTCGTGAAAACGTCATTATTAATAACACAAGGTTTGGATTTAAATATTGAATGAAAAAAAAAAATGTAGACTGCCACGTGGTGTTTAGTAAGAAAATCGTCAAATGGTCATAAAGTAAAAGTAAAGTAAAGTGCAGCCATTATCAACCCACTGCAGGATGGAAGCCTCCTCAACAATTCATGCTGAGGGAAAAATGGACCATAATCTGCCATGCTGGTCCAGTGCGGGTTGGCAGATCGACCGTATTCAGCAGTCAGGGGCTTGAACCCCGGTCTACTCAAAGAGCGTGTGCTACTGCACTCCCGCTACTGCCCACTCGGCTACGGAGGCCAGAGATCATACAATCTGCGTTTTTTTTTTTTAAGGAGGAATTAATTTACCTAGCAGCAATGTTCATTGAAATCCGTGGTGAATTTAAAATATTATAACTTCAATTGTATATTATGAAGACAAACACAGACAAACTCCACCATGGGAACCGATGTGAATGAGCATCATGCTGTGTTGCCACACCGCTTCGGCAGTTTCATAAGAAGGGCCGTGGATGATTTTCTTCGCAACAGAAATAAATTTCCGTCGACTCCTATGTCTCTTTCAATTTATATGAAGGAATGCTAAAAATTTGAAGCATTTGTTGGAGAAGATCTACTATAAAAATTACAAGTGGGACATCACAGAGACTTCAAGACAAGGATTCCTTCTTAGGTTACAAAATATTAGCGAAAATAAAAGGCAGCATATTTATTGGACCACAGGTTAAACAGATGCTAACATCGTGACTCGACAAACAAATTAATTACTGTTGTAAAGAATTCTTGGCAAGGATTCTTTTCAACAGCAGCCATTGGCTTGCTGTGTGTGAATTTAGCAATCTTTTCTTTTGATATTATTTATATACGAGTTAGGTAAATTTATAGATAATAACAAAAGTGGAAGGTTTGAAATTTGATTGAACAAACAAACGTACGAAAGACTGGCGTGCAGAATATCCCGAAAGTTACACTAGTTTCACTGGCACTTGGACTTTTGAGGCCAAAATTAGATGACCTAATTTTGGAACATTCAATATAAAGGGAGTATCAGAAAAGGTAGATATACTTGTAGTTATCATGGGTAGCTACATCTGGTATTTGATAATATATGAAACAGTATTTTATGCAACATTTTGGTATTACATTTTGAACGCTTCAAGTGATATCAAAATGTATGCGCACTGTGGATAAACTCTTCGTTGGAAAAGTCGATACTTCTAACATAATTAAAGTGTTGTCTAGTACCATGGCTACCCCCTTGGGATTACCCTTACAAATATTCCCAGACTAATCTCATAAGCATTATAAATGAATTAGGAATGAATCTGGATGAATTTACTGAAAAAAAAAATATACATAAGAAGATAACGGAGTATCTTCTCCACCTCAAGCATCGAGAACCTTAGTGTTCCAATGTTCTCGATGTTTGGCCGACCGTAGTCCATCGAGTAACAGTAATAGTTGCCTCATACAAAATGTGAAATATCACAAAAAAATGCATTCGCTATAGTAATTTGACTAACGAAAGAAAACTATTAAATTAAAAGGAAGTAAAGACAGCCACCTGAATATTTTATTTTATTCTCAGAAAGCCACAGCGTGAGAGTGGCCGCCAGAAACACAGTATTTCAATAATTATGTAAATTAGTGCTTCGCAGTTGATTCCTCCTCCAAAAGTTGCTAGCAAGACAAGAATAATCAATACGGCAAAGATTATACATCTGCAGGCTGTGGCAAAACAGAATCAAATCAGAATGAATTTCCGATAGATTTCTAGACTACTAAAATAGGAAAAATTAAGTAGTGGGCAAGCAACACTGTCCATCCTCCATCGAGAAGGGGGGAATTAATTTCGGAAAGTAAGAAAACAAGGCAGCGCATAAGCAGCTATGTCTTAGTGTTGTTATGATAAACTATTGAAATAGTAAAAAGATAAAAATGAAAAGACCGAAAAATTTTACTTAAGAAGAAAATAAAGATATCAGAAGTAACTAAAACAGCCATATTCTGAATGTCGTCATAATCTAATCAAGTAATTTATCACTATTTCAGTCAAAGTACACATAATAATGCATTTTAATCATTTTGTTCAGAATAAAAATTACATGACAAACGCGGTTTACAAATTTTTATATATAATATACTATTTTTAATTACAGTAAAATCAAGAAATTAAGCATAGCATTAAAAATGTTACAAAACGTAATGTGTGAACCACAACCGGTAAATTTAAAGGCTAAGGTCTGTTTTACAAAACGTTTACTTCATTGAGAAGGCTTATAAATCGATTTGTTTATTGCTTCCTAGAAACTGAGCACGCACATGCCAGTGATGTTGTACCATCGGGTACAATAGAACTGGGTATAATGGTAAAAATAATGATCTAAGAATAATAAAAATGGACAGACTTCACGGACTTGGCGGTCTAGATGATCCCATAAAAGCTCTACTGGTTTTAAGTCAGGCGATTGGAGTGGCCATAATTTGCAGTACCCCCTCCCTACTCCTGTTGTTTACTTGCTAGTCTGCGCGGTAGCACACGTCACCGTTCTCCATACACCGGGTGGAAAAGGCCCGCGTTCGAATACTGTCGATGACGTGAGGAACTTTAATCGGCTTTTTTTCACTCCTTGGCTGAGTTAGTCGGTCTCAGGAGTAGATAGCAATGTTTTTTACCCCAGAAACTGGGGTTTTTTCGTCCAGCAAAACAGGCAAATCGACGAGAGAACGTACCCAATTTACAGACACAATACATAAAAATGTATATGTAATCATATATGGGCGACCGTAATATAACAATTTGTTGTTTAGTTGCCAGAAAGTCCCTGCACAGCTCAGAGCTGTGCTTGGGATCATTGTCTTCTTTGAAATATAAATTTTCTTCCGCAAAGTCGCAGTCCAAAGGATATTGAATTATGTTCAAGAATCTTTTATAGTTTTCTTTTCTTCAAATTATGACGATGTCACCTACTCCAGAAAAGCAGAAGCAACCCCAAATCTTGATGGAACCACCACTGCTCTTGACTGTAGACACTAAACAGTTGGCCGCCATTTTTTCTTCAGTTGAGCGTCTCAAATAAATTCTACTTGGCTCCAAAATTTTCAAATTGGGATTCATTCGCCCACAGTACGTTTTTCCACTCTTGAATTGGCCAATGTTGATGGCTTTTAGCCCAAACCAATCGTTTCCTTTATTTTCAGGTTTCAGTAAGGGTTTTCGGACTGCTACATGACCCTGAAGTTTTGCATGTTTAGGACGAAGTTTTATAGTGGATGTAGACATGGGAATTTCTCTGTGCCTATTGAACTCAGCTCGGATTTCAGGTGCAGTAAGTCGTCGATTGAGTTTAGAAATTAGTGTTATGATCCTGATCGTGGTTTGTCTTTTAAACTGCCAGTCTCCTTGAATCGTCGATTGGTAGTTTGTACTCGTTTAAGTGAAACACTTATCTTTTATTTTCCAATACATCTCATGGAATAACTTTCTATATAAAGAGTTATAATAGCACCTCATTTTTCAAAACTCGGTTTTCCCTATTTCTTGCCATGTTTATCACGAAACACACAAAATTTACACCAGACACTTTCTGAATGACAAGCGATCGATTTTATAAGTTATAGCTCTTACTCCTAAATTTCTGTTATTGCTATCTAGAATCATCTACAATCTTCTGTAATATTGAAACTATTCTCCCACTTTCTAGAATCATCTACAACATTCTACCACAATCAGGAATCTTACAACGTTCTACCATATTCAGGAATCTTACAATGTTCTACCACATTCAGGAATCTTACAATGTTCTACCACATTCAGGAATCTTACAATGTTCTACCACATTCAGGAGTCTCCTGCACCTTTCTGGACTATTCTGGAATATTCTTGAAATTTCTTATGTATTTCTTAGGTATTATTTCAGTTTTTTGATTTTTATACATAACAGAAAATATTTTAATAAAAATTGGTAATAAAGTTGGACCTATTTTAATAAAAGCTTTGAAAATTAAGCAACGTGAAACGTGATTCCAAAGCTTTGGGCAAGAGTGTATGCGAGAATGTTCTACAAAATTTTTGTGATAACTATTCAATTTCTGAATGTTGAACACTAGGCTGATGGAAAACGCTACGTAGATGCAGTGATACTGTCGATAACTTTTTCCGAGATTTTGAAGCTTGGAACAAATTTCCAAATGCTAAACATAAACACACCATTTGGACAAGCATTAAAATTTTTTCTGGCAAGATTTTGTTGTTTGCTTGGAAGATAATCTTCGGCTGTAAAATGTGTCGAAGGAAAATTTGAAATTTGTTTTTCGTGAAATCTTTTATTGCTAATTTTTTAATGGAAATTGTTTTTTTAAAGAAATTGAACTGTGTGAACACTTTTTCCGGAAAGAATATCATAGAAATGAAAGTCTTCATGGCAGAGTCATATCTGTGCATAATTTATTTTTGTGGTTTTTGATTTATTTAATGGTTTAGTTGGCTTTAGCCAGGTGGTTTAGATTCATAGTTAAAATTTTTCTTTCAAGAATGCAATCTTGGTCTTCTCTTAGGTAATTCATGACCTTAGTGGTCTCAAATTTCATACTATTACCGCATGTTTCTAACTATAGATCATTCTTCCAAAATTATTCAAGTTATGGTTCACTCTAAATATTTATCCAAATTTTTAAAGTGAAATGTATTTACCTATATTTGTATCCTTTTGTGTAGCATTCAGAAAATGCTATAAAAAGATAATATAATCGAAATGAAGGATGTGCGTGATATTTTGTTATAGTAATATATATATATATATATAATTCAGTCTAGAAACAGGCTTAGCAACATGCACTGGTTGCCTATTGCAGTTTTTAAGATAAATTTCTCACTTGGTACTGCTGGTGATATCTCCGGTTTTTTGTGAAAATATAGATCGATAAAACTAATTTCCAGATTAAAATTGCTGAAACTGGCACAGATTTAATTGGATCTTGTCATCTAATTTATATGTTAATTTTATTTTGGGTATAGATGTCTATCAACCCAAACCTTTGGTAGAAGGCCTGCACGCCCAATTGTACGTAAAGAAATCGGGCAGCGAATGACCCAGATCATCTCAACGTATGCGAAGTTCAATTTGTTTGTCTCACTTCGACAACTCGCTCTTTTTCCTTCCTTTTTCTTTTATTCGCTATTTTCACCTAATTCGTAGACGTCCAAGTTACGTGAACCGTAACTTGTTGCTCTATTGAGCACCATTGTTCGAAGCAGATGTTGCTTTGATCCTAGCTACGAAATTACAAGCGGGAGAGTTATCTCTTTTTTTAATGATAAATATTTTTATTCTATAAAGCTCTGTTCTCGTAATTAGGAATTCACCCTTGGATACACTGAATAATCGAAGCGATACGCAAACACCCTTATATGTACTGTGCGATCGTGCACAGGTGGAGTTACAGTTGTTGATGTTTGGTGTTATAGTTGTTAGTAACATGTGGTTGGGTTACTTTTGTGTGCTCCTTTGTATTCTTTATTATTGTGTAATTTGGGATCACTCAGTTGTCAGTTTTATTCTGTGTTAGTTATTATCAGACACTTTCTCTGTTTTTCTGTTCCCCTGTAAGTGTAAATTAAATAGGCAATTTGGATATAGTTTTCAGAATTATATACTGTAATAACAAAAAGGTAAGAGGGAATACGGAGAATAAGAGAAAGAAACTGAAAAGGCCAAATACTGAGATGTAACTTGGGTCTGTGGTGGTTTTCTATTTTGCTTGTTTGGTAATTTCTGCATTATAATTCTGAAATTGGTATTCAGTTTTCTCCATCGTATACAGATTTTAAAAAAAAACGTTGCTTTAATTGAACTAAGTCGTTGTCATTCAAATCAGATCATATTTCATTGTGCTCCAAATATAGATTTCTCTAATATAATTGCAACTCAAGATTTTTTTTTTTTTCCATCCCTGGCTTTCTCGTTAACCTATGTTTTCTGGGCAGTTTCCTTGTTTTGCTGGATGAAAAAACCGAGTTGCCGAGTGAGGGTAAAAAATAAACTTTTAATATTCCTTCCTTTATTCCTTTCCCCCTGATATATTTGTGGTAAATCTTGTAAACAAAAGAATAACATTATTCGTGAAAAAAAGCGCATTATGCGTAATTTGAAATTAAGCCTGGAGCTTTTACAAATCACTGGCCCTACGCAAAGTGTGCAGCGTTTGTGTAGGAGAAATGAGAAGAGGGACTGAAGGTAATTAAAAAAATACATTATTTTTTGGAATTCCATATATCTAGGAACCACGGAGATGACTGATATTTTTCTCGTATAATGGATTTTTACAGCAGTAAAAATAAAAAGGAAATTTCATATTCAATCTGCTATCTTTGCAGACCTTCCTTGTTCTGCAAGATGTCTTCCTTTCCCTGGCCTTCGGTGGGTTTCCAGACCAGGGATGATTCCTACTTCTCCCTTCCCACCTCTTCTTTCCTCATCCTCCTTCTTTTGCCTACTTTGACCCCACCACTTGTGCTATCTTCCCCACTCTCTTCACTCCTTTTTTTTTTTTTTTGTCTCCGTCCAGAAAGCTCAAGCGACCCTGGCGGAGATCAGCCAGAGTATGAGAGCAGCCTGGCTCACCTCCCAGTGGTGGTGGCGGCGGGCAACTTGATTCGACTGAAATCGTGTTTCTTTTATGCCCTGTTTAAATTCTGCGAATAGTCAAAAGTCCCTTGGTGCCAAATTAGGCAAATAAGGTGAGTGCTGAACTGCGAGAATGCTTTTATCGGTCAAAAATTCCCAGGTGGCATGTGATGTGTGATACAGGTTTTCTTAATGAAGGAGCCAACGGTTTAGCCATGTTTCGAGTCCGTTACAGCGGATTATTTTTTCCATTTTTAAACATCTTGGTAGTAGGCTAATTAACTGAAACTCCTCACGGATCAAATTGTCATACTACCACTTCCTCCTCAAAAATTCAATTATTTTTATTATTACGTCGTCATCCATTTATTGAAACACAAGATTTTGGCTCTACACAGCTTGAAGAACTTAATACAAGTTATAATACATTCATGATAGAATTGAGATAGGAGGTTTGAGACAAACATAAGATCATGCTAAAATTTATGCTTTTTACAGGTAATGTTTTTAAATATATCACCAGGATAACATTTACATTTATTCACAGTTACAAATTGTGGTTAGGAGTACATACAATTTTAGAGAATGTCTATATGTCATGTTCACTAACATCTCTTCTGGAAACACAATGCGTGCTTCATCATGCTTTTAATACTATATTAATACTAGATTATTTAATGCAAGATAATTAATATAATACTTAATAAGTATTATACTCGACTTTGAGTATAAGTTAACCCTATTTTTAGTCCTCGGGAAGTCAGAAAATGTATGGATCCGTGTATAAATCGATATTAGAAAATGTTCTTTGAGTACATAACTAATTCTACTGATTTTGTATAATTGATGAAATATGCAAAACATTTTTTTATAGTAAATGAAAGGAATATTTTTATTAATTTATTTTATAAAATCAAAGGTACTGTTTATCACTTACATTAATATTAAATGATTAAGCAACTGTTTGAATTTTTTTCAAAACTGTGCAACAAAATGTAGTGGCGATTAGATATGCAGTAATCTATGCACGGCACTCACTTTATAAAAGAACTGAGAGCAGGATAAAATTTCCTGGTGAAATTAAAAAATATATTTTAGACATTATTTTAAGTTATTAACGTAAATTCTTCTCCTAACAAGAGATGTGTATAAAAAGACCTCTTGCATTTTGATTTTGAAAATGGCCAAAGTTTCTTCGCTTATGCTGAAGTATCTAAGGTATATTGATTGACATGTACCTAAAATATAATAAATAAAATAAAATGAATAATAATTTGCTGAATTTCTGTTTTTTTTCCCCCGTTTTAATGAAATTTGTGAGTGCTTGACAAATCTCTCTAAAAGAGTCAAATATAAAATTTCATGGAAATCTGGGAGTGAACGGAATGTGAAGACAGTAGGCGCATATTATGTATATATGTTAATGCGCCTAATATCTGAATGCTATTTCCGAATCAGTATAGTCGAGTTATGGAAAATGATTTATAGAAACAAAATGACTTTTTAAAAGTTCAACTTTGCTGGCCTGCTTATTAGGTATGAGTGTTTTGCAATCAGATTGAATGAAAACTGAAACCACTTAGGAAAATTTTGTTGTCAAACTTGTCATCGCTATTAAAAGAAATCGAGGTCATTGAAACCAATGAAACTACTAAAACTAGTAGTTCCAAAGGAAATTCTTTTTTTTTTTACGAAAAAGGAAAGGTTTAACCTTAAAGCCCAGTAATCGTTCTTTGAGTAATATGGTCATATAAAGAACCGCATCTTTTATTTATTTATTTTGTTTTCTTGTAGGGTTTCAGGCGCATCAGCAGCTTAGGTATGTAATATATTTGTAAATTGCTGTGTTCTGTGGTGGATTTGCTGTTTTATGGACGAAAAACCCGAATTTTGGGAAGAAAAAAACAAACCATGCCACTCTCTCTTGAGATCAACTAATTCAACCACGTTGTCCAAAAGACTCATAAAAATTCCTTCCGTCGTTGATGGGATTTTAACTCTGTTTTTTTTCAACCAGTATGAGGAGGATGGTGATTATACCAACTGTGCTGCTGGCGAAGGCATAGATTCCCATTTTTATCGACATGACTTTACCGGAAAACTTTGCTTACGCAGTGTATATACTGTGTCCTAGTAAGGTCTTGTATATCTGCACGTTTTAATATTACTGAGTAGTTGTTTTGCAGACGCAAAGTAGACTTTCCCATTAATTCAGTTTTTATTACCGCGTTAGGTGCTTTTCTTCGAAGGAACTGGGTTTAGTACTAAGGAAAACAAATGAATTGCCAGTTTTCCTTCTGTGTGTATAGGTTAAACACTTGCAAATTTTCAGTAATAGTAACCCTTTCGTCCATTTTATTCCGGACTTTGACCATGTAAAACATCACGCAACCTTCGTGTGTACACTCCTGTTTAACTGTGAACTTCATGTATTGTTTATGCCGTTACCATGGGAACATAACGTTTAGAGCAGATGTAGTGAGACTTTCTTCAGAGTCAGAGACATATTTTTCTGTGAATTTCTTGGGACATTCAGCCCTAAAGTGACAGACAGTATTAGATTAAAGCAGCTGCGCAATAACTTATAATATGAAGTGTGGGTAGACAGACTACATATTTCTAGTTGTTCCTGTTCCTTCGATAATCATATGTTACTACGCTCATAGTAGTTGTTTGTAAATGAAATAAAAATATATATATATGACTCTTACCAATGTATAAGCCACGAAGGAGCATGGTATGGTATATGTATAACATTAAGAGAGAGAGAGAGAAATTGGTGAGGGAAAGGAGACGAAGGGTTGGCAAATTAACAGGACGCTGAAGTAATACAATGATTTACAGTTATCGTATACATATTTTACATATGATTACTGCTAAATAAATTTTAATACTATATATCATTGAATTATTAAAGAAATTAATAGGCTATAATTTAATAAAATAAGAATATTTTAGGTTTATGGATTTATACACGTAGAGTATGATATGTATACAAGGGTATATATTTGAATGGCATAGATAGTAATCTTAAAAATATACTATTTTTATAATAAAATAGTATATATATAAAATAAAATTTATATTGTGGTTTTTTAAGTTATAAAAGGGCCTACAGTACATAGCAAATTTCAATATATGTTGTGAAACATAGGTACAGTATTATTATTAATTCTCATTTATATTAAACGAGAAAAAAAAACAGCTTTTATTATCGTCTTGTATGCTTTAAAATACTAAATAATTGTGGCATTAGCTTTCATTATCTAGAGATCCTCTACCGAATTCCATTTAAGCACTAAACTTTAAAAACATTTTGATGTGAAATTTGCATAGTGCAGATTTTATGCCAATGTGAATAGTGTTATATACTACTCCATTAGGATATAAGTTTAGTTTAGTATTTTTTATTATATTAAATCAGAACCGATATCATTCTTCAGACGAGAGCAGCAAAGCAAAAGGCACAAGGTAGTGGGAGTGCCGTTGGCTTGGGGAGAACTGAGGAGGTTATCCTCCGAATCACAGTCTTATGAAATATACTGCTTGTTTGATGTTTGTGGGCCATCAGGAACAGGATATGATACTGTCAAGGGTGATGTGTGTGTGTGCTCGATGTAAAGATTGTCAGGATACTAGGCGCCAACTTAGCGTTGTTATGGGCCATTACGAGAGCTTGAAAAAACAGGGTGGATGCCCTCGAAGGATTTAAATTGGGGGTCCCATCAAGCTCTCAGTTGTTGCCCACATCAAAGCCAGAGCTTGCACTTGATCATCAGGCAACACAGCAGTAATGCCCAAGGCAGAAATGCGCTAGTCCCACAGGAACTAGTTGTTGTCGGTGACGCTGTTGTCAGGACAACTGGAAATATATTGTGCAAAAAGGATAGGTGGAATAGGGTCAGGGTATGTCTGCCAGGGGCAAACGTTTGTTGACGTTGCAGAGCAGATATCTTTTAAGAGTACAAAAAGTGATATTTTTCTATGTGTTGGCACTAATGACATAAAGAGTTAGAGATCTGCGGACTTACTTAATAAGTACAGGGCAATGTTGAATAAAAAAGTCGCGAGTTAGGGTTAAATTTGAAAGTGTCTGGACTTCTGCCCAGACACAATAGCAGGGAATATATGATGAGAGCCTTGTCAATCAATTCGGTCCTGGAGAGACTCTGAAAGGCTCATGGGGTAGAATTTTTCTCAGCGTGGTCTATGCTTGATAACAGGAGAGTGCTTCTACAGGGATGGGATACACTTAAATAGAAAGGGTGCAAGAATATTTGCTGATGCTATCGAGGCAGTGTTAGGTCGGTCAGAAAACTGCTAGTTTGGGGAGATACACAGAATAATAGATTAACGATAGCCGCAGGCAGAGGTGAAAGTGATTCTTACGCTGCTTCTATTGGAATGAGCAGCAGCCCTGGACAGCAAGGTGGTTGAGATTTCAAGAATTTCTGGGGATCATCATGGAAAAAGTAAATACATGGGCTGTGTTAGGGTAACTAAAAGTAAGAACAGGTGTATGTATACTTGCATGCACACCAATGTTAGGAGTACAGTAAATAAATTTGATGAATTTGAACTGTTGGTCAGGACATCAAAGACGTTATTGTTGGGATATCAGAGACGTGGGGTCACATATATACAGTATAAGGAATGCAGAATTTGAATTTGTGGAGTACAATGTGTATAGAAATTACAGGATAGGGGTTAAAGAGTAAGAGCTCTGTGGACTTACTTAGTAAGTACAGGGCAATATTGCAAGTCGCGAATTACGGTTCAATTTGAAAGTGTCTGCATTTCTACCCAGACACAACACACAAAATCTAAGGCAGTGTATCTTGTTAACATGGGTGGCGAGTGCAATGTTGAGCCAGTTTGGTGTCACATAAGCACTGGGAAAGGAAAAATGAGTAGGTGTGTGTTATAGGCCTACTAACTCTTATGAGTACAACGAACAACTGTACAGAGAAATAAGAGTGCACCAGTAAATCAGATTTTCTTATAATGAGGATTTTAACTTTCCAGATATTGACTGGAACTTTTGGTTTGGGCATTCGCACACTAGCTAGACTTTTGTGGATTTATTGGATGGCGTTTTCTCAGCAGAACGTTCGAGAGACTACCAGAGGGAGCAAAACTCGATCTGTTTATCAGCAGTGATTATTCATGTATTAAGAATCTGCAGATAAAGAAAACCACTAAGTGGCAACGATCGCAGTGTACTAATGTGGGATTTACTTAAAGATGTAATTCCATCAGGGTTACAGGGAAGGGTTTTTGTGAAGGTGACTAGGGTGGTCTCATTTTTAAATTCTATACTGTGGAACCAATTGATGTTGTTACCAAAGCAAAATTCTAAGCGGGATGCGTTCAAGGAATTAATCTTGGAAGCTACTAGGTTTTTCATACCAACTGAGAAATACTGTTCAAGATTTAGACCTAAATGGAAGTCAGATGAACTAATGAGACTCCTGGCAGAGAAGAAATTTATATGCATGGGATGCATATAAATTTCTACCAGATTACAGACTAGTTTACAGCCTAGTTTATATCTACCTAGGGTAGATATAAACTAGTCTGTAATCAAGTAACATAGGAGGTTAGGCTAGCGAAGAATGCTTCGAAAAACAGTAAAGACTTCTTTATTTATGTAAACTCTAGAAGGAAGGGGATGAATCAGTTGGTCCACTTGATATCGATGGTTCGACTGTTGATGATCCTGCTCAGGTAGATGACAAATTGAATGAGTATTTTGCATCTACGTTCACACTTAAGGAATTCTGTAGGGAAGTGGAGGCCAGAAGTTTATGTAATTCTAACAGGGTGCTAAATGATTTTGTAATAACTGAGAGCAAAGTGGAGGAGAAATTGTTAAAGATAAAAATAAGAAAGGCACTTGGAGTGGATAGGATCTATCACGGTAGCGTAGTTAGGGTTGTCGACTCCTGCGGGCAACATTCCTTCCTGACACCCCTGAGTGTGATAATGTAATGTGATAGATAATTTCTTCAGTTTTTGCCCTTGAAGCTCTGCGCCCGGGGAAACTTCCCCCTTCTGCACCCCATCGATACGCCTCTGATCTAGCAAGTTGTAGTATGGGAGGCAGTAAAGAAAGTAAGCAAATCCTTAGCCATAATTATGAGCACATCCTTGGATTCAGGGAGACCCCCATGGACTGGAGACGTGCAAGTGTATCCCCAATTTACAAAGGGGGACAAAGAGTGACACGAGTAATTACAGGTCTCTTAGTTCGTGGATTCTAATAACTTACGGGGATTATAAATTTAAAAACTAAGTTATGGGCTTTAAAAATTTTTCTAAGAAAGGAAAATGCACCTTCCATTCTATGGTTGTCTAATTAAAATAAATTAAATGAAGTGAGATAAAAGATAATAGCCGCGCACGAGCGACTTCGAAATCGTCTTCAGTTAGCTGTAGTGGGGTTCTAATCGTCTAACTGAAGACGATTTCGAAAGTCGCTCGTGCGCGGCTATTAGCTTTTATTTCACTTCATTTAATTTATTTTAATTAGACAACCATAGAATGGAAGGTGCACTTTCCTTTCTTAGAAAAATTTTTAAAGCCCATAACTAAGTTTTTAAATTTATAATCCCCGTAAGTTATTAGAATCTCTTAACCACTATGCACGTGGCAAAACTTTCAACCAACTAAGCGGATTATTATGAGGTGAGTGCTGAAAAATTAAGCTAAGCTATATCCACGATCCACTAATTACATCACAGCACATAAGGACTCCTTAAAATATCATCAGGTCTGTTAGTTTAACTTATGTTTCGGGAAAATAAGGGAGTCACTGGAGAAGCAATGCAGGAACATCTAGTCAAGATTGCAATTATAGTTCAGACACAACATGGGTTTGTTAAGGGGAAATTTTGCCTCATCAATCTGATTGGATACTGCGATGTAGTCAGAAAGAAAATTGATGCAAAAAAAAATTTATATCATGTACTTGGATTTCAGGAAAGATTTTGATACCGTTGCACATAAACGACAGCTGTACAAATTGTAGCAGTAAGGCATTAAGGGCAAGTTGTTGGGATGGTTGAGTGGGAGAAGACAGAGAGTGGTAATCAATGAACACTACTCTCTGTGGAGTAATGTTATTAGTGGTGTCCCCCAGGTTTTGGTGTTGGGACCATTGTTGATTACTTTAATTATCAATGATATTGATGAAAGTATATCAGGTTTAATGTCCAAGTTTGCAGATGATACAAAGGTTGGCAGGGTTGTTAATGATAGTACGCTATTGCAACAGGATCTACAAAGTTGGGCAGGTGGACTGAGAGGTGGCAACTGAAGGCTAACATTGACAAATGTAAAGTCATGCATATGGGTAGCAATAACCCCAGAGTAACGTACCAACTAAGCGGTACTACATTCAGGGCAGTGGAGAATGAAAAAGGACTAGGGGTAATGTCAGATATGAAGTTTTCAGAGCTGTGCAGACACGCTGCCAGAACAGCTCATGAGGTCTTGTCAATGATATACAGGAAGTTTGCTAGCAGGGATATGGAGATGATTATCCACTTGTATAAGGAAATGGTCAGGTCACACCTTGGGTACTGCATATAGGTCTGGAGGCCTCATTTTAGGTAAGATGTAGAGTTGCTGGAACGAGTACAGAGAACAGCAACGAGATTGGTGAGGGGAACAAAGGGGTGCGCTTACCAAGAGAGGCTTAAATTCTGCAAATTGCAGCTTCTGGACAGTAGGCACCTGCGAGATGATGTGATTGATGTCTATAAGACTTTGATTGTTTGAAGAAGCTCCATGCTAAGGTTTTTTCTTCTTGCTCAGATTGCGGATATGAGGGAATATAAATTCAAACTGAGGAACGATATTCCTCCTAGATGTGCGAAAGTTTCGCTTTAGCCAGCGTGTGGTTGATTGTTGGAACAAACTTCCATCTGTCGTTGTGGAAGTTGATAGCTTAAATAGATTCAAGGAAGAACTAGAAAAAAATTTGAAGTGAGTGGATAAGTGAAATGTGAAGGTATTTTTATATTTGCTGATGCTGTTTAAGCTTCCTTTCTTGCATAATATACCACTACTAATGCTAATTTTTCTGTTTGTTCCTTGTCCTTTGATCACAACTCTAATTTTCCTATTAGTGGTGTAGCTTTTAGAGCAGAAGAAGAAGCGATTTATCAGATGTAATATTTAGAAACAATCTCATAAGTATATTAATACAGCGAAGCATTTCTGAAGCGGCACCCCTGCGTCAGAGAGGAGTGTCCACTATACATCGGTGTCCAATTTGTGAAAGTCTGTAGCCAGGTTCAATAATTCGAAAAAATAAAATTTACTGATTGCTTATACACAGTTTTTTTTATTAATTGTCATTGCACACTTTTGCGTTTCAGTTAATTGACTTTCAGTAAATAATGCATAATTAACTTTTAGTAAATAAGATATAGTTAAATTTTAGTAAATGTATATAAATTACTTTGCTTTGTTTAAAGCCTTTCATTTTGACAATTTTATTTTTATTGTGCTTCTTAGATCACTCGTTAGATTAAGTCCATATTCCTCGTTTATGCTGACACAAAATTCCTAATAAGTGATACCCTTTAACAGGTCAAATCCCCCTCCATTTTTAAATTTCTACATATAGCGCTGAAGAAATTTCCTTTTTCCTAAAAAGCACAAAATAATTGTAACACAGAAATTTTTTTTTCTGTGTCACAATTGCCACGAACTGGCAATAATTTTATCTTTCAAGTCTGTAATTCTTAATTATATACTTAAGATGCTGGTTTACCCAATGTTGAAGCTGTAATTTATCCCGTTCAGCAGTAAAATAATCTGACAATTTTAGCTTGGACCGATTTTTGACGTTACCAAACATGACATTTTTGAGTTGTGCCAGTATTGCAGCCCACATGCGATAAATTAAATCAGAATTGATACATATATTTACACACATACGCACCTGCATGCCTGGCCTTTAGGGCTAGTTTTCTGTAACTTCAGTACTTGTTCTAAACGGTTGGTTTGTCTAGATTTTCCAAGTGTATTGCTATTGTTCGATGTATCGTTCCTTTGATCGTGCGTTTATAATCTGCTTAACATCATTAAAGGAATAATTAACAGGAGCTGTTGCTGTTATTGAAAGATCTGTACGTTCGTTTCCCCGAATTCCAATGTGTCCAAAGAACCCATCAGAATTGGACAGTATATTTTCTCTGATTTTGTTTTGTGAGCGTTATTCAAATCTGTTGAAGCAGAGAATTGGTTTGGCTTGAAAAGCACTGAGAATGCTTGTAATTCTTGTATAATTCGTCAGGATAAATGTTATATTCAGACCAAAGTTATTTAGGCTTCAGTACGTTGTAGAGCCATCTTTGGTCAAAATATTAATTTTGGTTATCAAAACTATATGAAGGTGTACAAAGTTTTCTTGTGAATGAGACTCCACCCCCCCCTTTGGATGCGGTACGTCTGTTTGCTAGTATTTTGAAATTATTAAATAGGATGAATGAATAAATGAATTGCTATAGGAATATTCTTTAATGCAACACTCAAAGAAGTTTTTGTCAGTTTCTCTCGATCTCTCTCTCGCCAAGCTAAATTTACCTACACTACCTTTAAATATTAATTTGTTGAAATTATTACATTTACTATTTCCATTATCGTTTAGGAAACACATACAGATGCTCGATATTGTGAAAATCTCAACATTGCGTCCAGTAAAATGCACTATGAGATTAACAAAGACTTTCTGAGGTTCCTGGTATGCATAATGCAATTTCTGGATACCTACCCCCATCCCCTCAAATTGGCTTGAAGATGGTCTTCATTATTAATCCAGAAACGCTATATTGAGACACTAAAATTTATAAATGATTTCACATCATACGATGTGAGATGTTTCCAACCAACAGTTCTATTGTGCGCACTAAAGTAAAAAAATGATTAGTTTCTAGGAGTTAATCGGGAATGGAATTCCCGACAGGTCAAAGCTAGTAGAGACATGAGAAACCGAAACCTACATGATATGATAATGGAAAGACTGTTTAAGGAAAGGGTCTTAGGAAAGTGATAATGATGTCAACCTATTTAGAAAGCACTTTTTTATTTTGCTTGTTTTTTAGGTTGGTACGCCTGCGACTGCTGACACACTCATATAATGGAAACTCTCCACAGCAATGTAAAAACTGGTTTTTCAGACCTCTCGGATTTATTTTTATCATGTTACAGAGACTCGGCAACACTAGGAATTTTAAGAAGAACACTCGAGGAAATAAATGATTGTGAAAGAGAAAGGGGGAGAGCTTGGATGTAAAGAGATATTGCGAAGTAGGAATCGCAGAAAAACATTTCTTGGATACAGCAAGCCTAAATCGCTATGCAGCAATCCTTTTCACTCATTAAAACTCTTTCCAAACCCTTAATACAAGTAGATTTACAAGAGTATAACTGATTTCTGAGTATTAAGACAAAGGAAACTTTGTTTCAATCAAGCAAAATTATGCAAGATTCAAATCATTCTTTACAATCTCATGATATTATCTCCCAATTAGACCAATATACCATGTCATGTGATACAATTTTCTTATCTGGGTACACAAGCCACTTCAGACTCTGAAACGAATCTTGATTATAATTCATTTTATCGTCTTCAAATTTTAATGCTTTGGCATAATCTTTTGTAGTACTATCAGATTAACATCACCTACTATAAGTATTCTGAGGCACTTATATGGGAACAGAAAAACAAAAATTAGAGCAATATGAAATGCACTGTGTTATTAAATATCTCTGGTTAAAGAAAACGATTTATAAGAAGTGAATTCCGACACCTAATATGCATTAGGGAGCTCTGCTTCATCATATTCAATTTTTAAGAAATAAACTGAATATGAGCGAGGCTGAGTTACGGTGCTTATTTGTGCGAGTGGCCATTCATGGTTTTTTTTAGGAAACCATAGAAAAAGTAAGTGATCATTTCATTCATCTATGCTATTAGAATAGCCACTCTTAAATCCGCAGGGCGGCAAAGAATGGCCGATCTCAGACGAATAGAACAGAGATTTCCGCTTATGTTATTCCTAGTATTTAGCTTGCACAATATGGACATTTGCACGATAATACACGAATACATTCAGCATGTACTAAATGTTGATTGCCTTTCTCTCCACAGGAATTTGGGCTTTGCATAATGATTTTTTACTATAGCAATACTAGTACTAATGCACTAACAGAGTTTCTGTGCTTTCAACCATTTCTTTTTAATGAAATACAGTATCCCCACGCAGTAATGCTTGGATGATGTTCCAGATGTTTCTCCACCTTTTACGAAACTGACAGTTGTGGTAGTGCATCCTTTATGCACTTCTTGCATTTCGTGGGTCACTGCCTGTTTATTACTGCAATTGCCTTGAATCTGATTATTTTAACCGCCGTTTTCTCTAAGATGTCGAAACTGTGTAAGAGTGGTCAGCTACAATCTATCATTGGTGGAGTCAGTGCCACCCTCGGTTAGGGTATTTCGTAATCATTTTATACCCTGTAGAAATATAAGTAATTCTTTCAGTATCACAACTTTTCAGGAAATATAAATAACCAACGTATCTTTAGTTATAAATACGGTTACTGATTGTACTCATTGTTGAAATAATTAATTTTGAACTCCTCTAATCTAGTGGTCGTGCCGGAATATATATAAGCTTATTCGTGGATTCGTTTTCACATATATATTTACTTAGTTTACCTTCATTGGGAAAAGGCTGATGAGTTTCTCTTCGTCAGAATAAGTTGTTTTCGTGTTGTATGCACAAGGATGTCGCATGTTAAATAACGAGTAGCTATAAAGTTTTTTTTAAGGAAAACCTCAAACACAAAGGATATTAGACTCTATAATAGTTAGTACCGTGCGTGTGTTAAAACTTGTTGATATTAGACTTCAATTTGTGTAGATTGTAGTCTTCAGGAAGGTTGTTCCAGAAAATAGATGTTGAAAGGGGGTTAAATGAGGAAAAAGAAATGGTGGTTTTATGAGTTCGAAGTTGGGCAATAAATGGAGACTGACTGGTTGTGGCACGTTCGGACAGCTTTTGAAGAGAGGGGTAAGGAATTACGGATGCCAATTCAGAAGAATAGTGTCCATGGAAATATCTATAGAAAAGTCGGGTAGCAGAAACAGAACGTCTATGAGACAGAGAGTGGAGACACCTTGTAAGAGATTGATCATTAATTAACCCGACTACCTATTTTGAATGGAGTCTAGAAGCTTAAGACAGCTTTTGGGTGCACTACCCCAGATTGTGGGAACAATATTCCACGATACGGCGGATTTGGGATTGGTACAGTGAATAGTTGTTCGGAAGTGAAGTAACTCCGAGAGTGAAAATGAAAATCCATTTTTTTAGATGCAGAGGAGGCAATATTTGTGATGTGCTTCTGCCAAGAGAGAGAGAGAGAGAGTAGAAATCAGGGTAAATCCGAATAGAAATATGTCATCTTGTCTAGAGATCTGGGTGCCGTAGAAGATAAGCATAGGAGCAGAAAACCCCTTTTTCCGATAGTTTTGCTGTCATAAGTTTTTCTGATGATAATACATTGCTTTCCACCGTCCCTTTAAAAAAAAAAAAAAAAAACAAAAAAAAAAAAACACTTTTCCCTGTGCAAGAAGCTTCATACTCCAGAATATCCACCACTAATTTCTTTAATTTTGGTCCCAAGGTAATTCTCTAATGGGAAAAAGATAACAGAAAAAGATAACTTTATCTTTTTCCCCTTAGAGAATTATCTGCAGACCAGCATTTAAGAATTGGTGATGGATATTATAAAATACGAAGCTTCTTATGCAAGGAAAAGTTTTTAAAACGGGAGGGTGGACTCTAATTTACTGTCGTCAACAAAACTATGGATAGGATTTCCAGTCAGTGGAAGAAAGACATTAATATACAAGAGGAAAAGAGTAGGAGAAAGAACTGAACCGTGGGAAATACCGGCATTAGTGGAAAAGTTAGACGACAGAGTGCCGTCTACCATCACCCTCAGTGAGCGGTCCGAGAGAAATCTGGATACCCAATTGCAAAAAACAGTCAGAAGTTCATAAGATGGAAGATTATTTAGAAAACCTTTATGAATTTCACCAGACTTTTCCATGGATAGGTAACATAAGCAAATATATCACTGTTGGAATCAATATTGGTGATCATTGATCAGATGGAAGGTTTCTAGATAGTTTAGGAGTTGGAAGTTAATGGATTTTTCCATAATGGGACGGGAGAGGTTTTTTATCTTCTGGGAACTGGCGGGATATGAGAAAATTTCCAAGCAGAAGGAAAAACACCAGCGGAATAAGAAAGCGTAAAAAGGCGACGCAGAACACGAGCAAGCTGAGGAACACAGGTTTTGATAATAAGTGGAGGCATCGCGATTGTTCAAAGAAACTAGAGGTTTTTTCGTCCAGAAAACCAGGCAAATCGACCAGAGAACACACGCAACTTACAGTCATAATACATATATGGGTATATGCAAGAGATTATGGGTGGCCCTAATATAATAATAATTTATGTTCAAATTATGTGTCTATACTACCCGCACAGACACATAATTTGATTAAAGCCAGCCCCTTTCAAAATCGGCCATGTGGTAGGCAATGGCATACCACCACATTATCTGATGCCAGAGACCATAACAAAACCAACTCCAAAAACTGCTCTTAAAGGAAGACCTACAACTAGGTGGAAGGATGGGATCAGTGAACTTTTGGGCGTGACATTTTGCGATGCCGCTCGTATAGCACACGATCAATGCAGTTGGAGGAATTTGATGGTGGCCACAATAGCTCCTCAGGGAACTATATGACTGGAAGAAGAAGAAGCGGGTAGCACAGTGGTATCGTCGCCGTCCGCCCCACACCGGGTGGAAAAGGCCCGGGTTCGAATCCTGTCGATGACGCGAAGAACTTTAATGAACTTTTTTCACTCCCTTGCAGAGTTGGTCGGTCTCAGGCGTAGAGAGCAAGATTTTTTATCCCAGAAACTGGAGTTTTTTCGTCCAGCAAAACAGGCAAATCGATCAGAGAACACACACAATTTACAGGAGAAAGAATAGGTCTTGAGAACAAGTGGAAAAATGACATCAGGACATGGAGCTCTCTTGGCATCGAGATTTTTCAAAATTATGTGCGCCTGGGAAAGTCTTTCCCCGGCCACGATAAGCTGGAAGGAAACAGGGGAAAACATACCTTTCGGCAAGCCATGTATGGGTAAATAAACCGTTAGGATTGATTTTTCTGGACGGGTTCTTGCAATTACAAGACAACCATGTGTTGTGAGTGCAAGAACACAGTAGTTTGCGTTTCTATGTGCTTCCATTGAAATAGTACTATTATTAGGTAGAAATGAATCACCATTTTATCAGAAAATTTTGGTTGGCGAAGAACGTTGCGTTTTTCTGTAAACTTCAAAATAATATGGAAGTTCAGAGGAGCATATTGTGCTGTGTGATTTGAATCTTGTGTTTTCATTTATGTAGGGCGGCGGCACCTAAAGTTTAGTTCAACACCTCCATGGTACACTGTGATAAATACAGAATTCTGTAAAAATGGCTGGAAATGAATATGTCTAATTTCTCGCCATTAAATGGTGTATGTCTGCGAAGGCGTGTGACGGGTATTAGAGAGCACCCTTCCTGGGTGCTCCCTAGTACTTGCTCAAAACGGCCTCCGTAGCCGAGTGGGCAGGAGCGGGAGTGCAGTAGCACACGCTCTTTGAGTAGACCGGGGTTCAAGCCCCTGACTGCTGAATACGGTCGATCTGCCAACCCCCACTGGACCAGCGTGGCAGATTATGGTCCATTTTCCCTCAGCATGAATTGTTGAGGAGGCTTCCATCCTGCAGTGGGTTTATAATGGCTGCACTTTACTTTTTTTTACTTCCTGGGTGCTCCCTAGTACTTGCTCATTACACGAGATAGGGAAGACCGCAACAACACGCGTACTGTCAAAAGAAAGTGACAAGGCAATAATCCGCATACACTAGAGGAAGAATCTGTTCGAGTGGATGCCAGTAGATCCTGTCTTTGGGAACCCAAACCTGTTTTTTTTCTGGCGGTACTAGCTAAAATATATATACAGGGTGATTCACTACCAGTGCGACAAACTTGCAGGAGGTGTAGGGGGCACAAAGAGGAATCGGAATCACATAGCATTGCAGGGTCCGAAATGCCTTCGTCATGCGGTAGAGGACGTTGAACGGGAGGTCGCGTGAACAGCGATCCCGCTGGAAGTCAACATTTGCGAACCGGTTCCCGAGGCAGTAGGATGGACGAGTATTCAAACGTTGAACTGGCCGACATGCACCTTGCGGACTGTAACGGGCGCGCCGCTCTGCGCTTGTACCAGGAACGTTTCCCGCACAGGCGTGCTCCTCATCATGCGATTTTAATCGTATGATGAGAAGGTTACGTGAGACTGGTTGTTTCACGAGAGGTACCATGAATCGAGAGCGAACGACGAGGACGCCAGACAATGAGGAGAATGTCCTACGTCTTGCAGAAGGCAATCCGAGTAAGAGTACTCGAGCGATAGGCCAACGATTGGGTATTTCCCAATCCACTGTATGGAGGATACTGTCAACAAACCAAATGGGTTCATACCATCTGCAACGCGTCCAATCATTGGAGCCTGCGGATTATCCACTCCGGAGGACTTTTGCTACTTGGTTTCTTCAACAGAAACGGTTCGCAAATGCTGACTTCCAGCGAGATCGCTATTCATGCGACCTCCCGTTCAACGTCCTCTACCGCATGACGAAGGCATTTCGGACCCTGCAATGCTATGTGATTCCGATTCCTCTTTGTGCCCCCTACACCTCCTGCAAGTTTGTCGCACTGGTAGTGAATCACCCTGTATATAATAATAATACCGCAAGTGTAGGCGACTAATAGGCCGCCGTAGTCTAGTGGTCAGGCAGGCGGGTGCATAAGTACACGTGTCTCGAGTGACCGGAGTTCAAGCTCGTGACTGCTGAATACTGTGCTGTTTCTTGTATTCTGTCTATCTTGTAAACTCCTCTGACCGTTTGGTCATCCCAGAGTATAAACAGAAAAAAAAAAAGAAGTGTAGTGACGAAAAACATTGTTGGGGCCGGGAAATAATGTAAACAAGGTACCGGTGCCGTCGTTGGTTTCAAAATGCTGGTCCACCGTTACGGCATAGTCGATAAAGTTCCCTGTCAGGACGACTTGTTGAATTCGACAGCAGTATGAATGTCACAGTTGAAGCTAGTCCCATCGTAACAATTAACAGAATTTGCTGAGCAACTCAGTTCGACTCATTCCATCATTCATCACCGCTTAAAACGACTGCGAAAGTGGAAAAACTGGGAAAAATGAGTTCCACGAGAATTGTCTTCGAAAAAGCTGCATATCATGAGTAGACATTGCATTTCACTGCATTTTCGTCATCAAGCACATATTTCGAATCTGTTACTAGGGTCGAGAATTAGGTGTGTAGTTTAACATTAAGCCTCGTCGACAGTGTATTAATCTCAAGGTTTCGACCACGCCACAGCGAACAGGAAAACTGCAGTCCGCGAAGGTTTTACTATGCCCTTGGTGGGATATGCTTGGTGTAGTTTATTTTGAAGTGAAAACTCTGAATAAACCCAATAGACGATCACAACTGATATCCATTGCCAACAGCTGGAACGTTTGTGCACTATATTGCAACTGAAACGCCCTTTGATCAATTCAAAACGTGTTTTGTTTCATAAGAACAATGAGCGCTATGTACCAAAAAGAGGAACATAGTTGAAGAAAAAAATGTCACGCCCGCTGTATTCTTGATACTTTGCACCATCGGACTGTACATTGCTATCTGTTTGGAGAGGTCTGGGTTCGATTCCTGTGGATGACTGGAGGACTTTCTAAAGTCCTCTTCAGTCGAGACTGTGGTTAGCGATCTCAGGCAGAGAGAGAAGGAATAGGTAACATGCAAATCGATTCTTGAACACACAGTATGAATATGAGCGACAGGCAATCGACGCCTTTTAAAAAATAGTAATAACATTTATTCTGAGGCGAAACCTACAACTGTTAAAATGGTTGCAGATTTCCAGTCGGTCAAACCCAAATTCTTCACCTTCTTTGCTTCAAAACCAATAGAATTTTAAATCTTGAAAATTATTAAATTGACATATTTTTTTTTTGAGGATAGTGAGCTTCCAGGAGGTCATGCCTAAGTTGACTAGGAGAATGGATTTCGAGATGGTGAATGGGTTCCCTCCCAGACAGTTCAGTCACCGCAGAATCCAATATTCCATTGACAGAAATTTGTTACATCGAGAGGTAGATGCAGAGGACCAGATTTCTGAGGCATATAGTAGTATAGGCGTGAGACATCTGTTAATGTATTGCCCGATCAGTTTGGTGTTGTGACAGCCTGCGAGCTTCTGGCGGATAGCCCAGAAAGCAGCATAAGTCTTCTTCTTTGCCTTTAGGAAGTGTTCCTTGAAATTTAAGTCTTCATCCCACGTTAGTCCCAGGTCAGTATGAGATTAAACTTTAGGGGCTTGTCTCACCATTAACTGTAACTCGAATGTCATTCTTGACCTTCTTCTTCGTTATTGTCATGTGGGCTGACTTGGCATTGTTTAGTTGGAGTCCAGCTTGCTGTAAAAAGTCAATTAACTGTCGAATTTGCTTGGAGGTTTCATTATTAATTTCATATATCTGTTTGGGGTCTTTTGAATTGATAAAGAATTTTAGATCATCAGCGAAGGAGCTAAAATTTGGATTTTTTGCGAGGAATGGTTCAAGTAGGATTGCGAAGAGGGTTGTCGACATCACCCCACCTTGAGGTTCACACCCCTTGTTGGCTATAATTAAGTGTCTCCGCTTTAGTAAGGACTTCAGAATGCTGACAATTTGGTTAGATACCCTGAAATATTCTATTAAGATGCCTATAAATGGAGACAGTATCGAAAACAGATTTGATATCGAAGAAGGTTATATCCAGTTGGACTCTGTCATCCAAGGCTTTTTGTGCTCTGAAGAGAGTATCGAGGAGATACGCCTATATGAAAATAAGACGGTCATAATAGTCTGCCCCAGAATGGTGGCGTAAATACCTGTTTCTGGCTTTATATGGAGGTTAACAGCACTATAAGGTATGCATTTTTCACCTAGACTACACGATGAATTTTCATTCTCTGCGAATGCTCCCCTCCAATGTGTCACTTCCTGCAGCACTCTGTGAGCAAACACTAGGATTTCCTCCTATGTCACTACAGGAAACAGGAGGTTAGTGACGCATGTTTAGAAATCTTTGTGGTGTGGTATCGTCCATTGCTGAGTACCCGCACTGAACGCTCACGAAATACATTTAACAGAGGTGCTGATTTCCTGTTTGTCATCGACAGGATCTGACCTCAGGAATACAGAGAAAACAAGATTAGTGAATAACAAAGTGGACAGTTTATTTGTTCATCAGGGGCCTTTGGAACACAAAGCTACAGGGATTCTTTTATTCTGGTCGATCGGTCGTATAACATGCTCGAGTTCCGTCGGGGTGCTTGTTCTAATATGGATTGCTGTGCTGTGGTACAAATACGAAATCTAGACAAATTCAGCTGAATTTGTCAGTTACTGTTATGTATTGTAAGTGTCTGGTTTAATTTATATATATATACATTTTCAACTCAACAGCGTTTTTCATCTTGGATATGCAAATCTCCTTATCTCGAAAATTTAACACTGTTTATCTGTAGATCAGTGTTTTTCTGAACTGTTCGGAAGTACTGAAATATTTGTACATGTACAAAATTTGTATATGAACAAAGACAGGGTATGAAGTAGATTGCTGTCCTTCCTCGTGTATGCTTTCCAAAATCCACTCGAATTCTCATAGTATACTTAATGCGTTTTACAATTGAAAGTGTAAAGCAAATTTTAAAAAAAAAATTATTTGTGACGTGGGTATTGTGTATATTAACATTATTTAATCGACTGTAAAACATTTTTCTTAATATTAGGTAAAAAAATATATATATACACACACATACCCACATTGTGTAATAAAACAATCCATAGACCTGTGTGTAAAAATCCGAAATATACTATTGTGCCACGCCATCGTTTAGAAATCATCTCTCTAGATTCTCTACTGTATAGAATAATAAAGAACAATCGAAAGTATTTCCTTCTCATATTATTCACTCAATAAATAAATGTATGTGTTTATCTTTATATTATTTTGGGAAAATTAGGCAAATTCAGAATTATATTCTTTGTTCTGACTACATCGAATAAAAAGAACAAATAATGTTTTTTGAAAGAGCAATTTCATTTCATCCAGAATATATATACACACACAGACATAGTTTATAACCTATGTACAGGTTGGTTTAAACTCTTGGTTCATTTTTAAAAATTAAAACTAGAAATGAAATCCGTAGAAAATCCCTTAGTTCTCTTTTGAGAAGCATTATAATCTATGTTACACAATACGACACCATAAACCTGACAGCCACTATGATAATGCATCATCACTAAGAGATGGGTCCTCGCGGTAGCACAGTTGGTATGATCGCCGTCCTCCCCACACCGGGCGGAAAAGACCCGAGTTCGAGTCCCGTCGATGACGGGAGGAATTTTTATGGGTCTTTTTCACAACTTGTTTGAGTTAGTCGGTCTCGGGCGAGGGGTAGTATGGTTTTTTCTCCCGTAAATTCGGGTTTTTCGTCCAGCAAACACACGCAAATTACAGACAATATACACGGAGCAACGTGTCCTTAGTTGCCGATGCTCCTTAAACCAAAACAACAACAAAACAACTAGGAGATGGGAAGATGACTTAGTTGCATATTTGGAAAAAGACAATGGTGATTTAAATTGTCATAGGTTATTAGCATTAATAATGGGAAATGAAGCAAGAAAGTATGCTTGCGCAATATCAGCAAAAAAAAAAAAAAAACTCCCACATCACCTGTCTGTTCCTTCTGATAATTTCCGTAGTTGTTCCTTAAATTTATTCATGCTACTCACTTCCACGACACCAGATGCAAGCTTGTTCCAATAATCAACTATCCCCCCCCATGTCTGAAAGCAGATTTCCTACACCTGTCATAATCCCCGGCAACCCAAAGGTCGCGGGTTCGATTCCCGCCTCGGGCTTGGATCAAAGTACTGCAAAAACCTTGGGAGGTGCAATATGGCCACAGAAGCCGATGCGCCAACAACTACCAAATCAAAACCAAATCAATCCTGTCATAATCGTATTTTTAATAGGTATGCTTAATAATTCTGCGTCGAAAAGTTGTCTACTGCAATGTTGATAAAAAAGAGTTTAATTTGACTTTCTTAAAACTGTGATGTGTTGTTATGGACGTTATTTATATACTTTGTACCCTTTCTGTGCAATAAAGAAGATTTATTTGTTTAATAATTACAAATAAAATTGGAAACGATAATGTCAGCAGGTCGTGTATCTCAACGAGGAACACAATCCATATCAAACTGGAAGAGAGAAAATTAATTGGTTTCCCTGCTTTTCCTGTTCTCTGGGGCTGGTTTGTAATACTTTTGACCCATCTTGCAATTCGGAAAACCTGAAGCTGTATTCAAAAGAAGGAAACTTTTAAAAGTGTTGCACATTCTACCAGCTGTGCGATGACAGCAAGTATAACGGTACAGATGCACTGTCTGCCAAGATATCCGGGAGGTTTCGCCTGTTCCATGTCACTAAGACGATTCCTTTAGCTTTCTATGACAGATAAACGTGACCTGGAACTCTTTCTCTAGACTTATTGGTTCGACCTATAAAACAGGAACAGCAAGACACCCTAGTTCTTGGGCTACCTGCCTTACAGCTAAACGTATTGAAATCGACTAAGAACGCACCGTGATCATTCACTCACTCACGCGCAAGAACCTGTATACAAGAACCAGAAGTAGTAAGCAACCAATCGAAAACGCCAGACTTATGTAGTGACCTACATACCCCAGCCTTGGTAACATCATTAAATGTGGACACTGCTGTTTTCGAAAGGAGGAAAGTAGATAATAGAGAGAGAGAGAGAACGGGGTCTAAATGGGATGAGACGGACAAATATCTCGGCTGCTTCACTAAAATACAATTGAAATTTCTTTGGTTCACACATTGCTTCTGTGGAATTTCAGGAATTTGTGTGTATATCTGACACTTTTAAATTTGTTTCATACAAAACAGGGAAAAACCCTTTTCAGCATTTAAACAGGTTATACAGAACCATACAAAAACTTAAAAAATATTGTCTTTCACATGATTAAGTGCATTACGCAGAACATCACTCAGATACAATAAACTCTCAGTTTAACGGACCGCAATTTAATGGACTTTGGGAAACAGGAATATGGTCCGCTGAACCAAACTTTTCATCGGGACCGGACACGCTGATGTAATCCCCAATTAAGGTATAAAATTTTAACAATAAAGCGAATTTATCTCACAATTAATGAGAAGGGGCTAAAATACTGTATGAAGCATTCTTCTTATCTTTTATGGGCGTGTGGTCAACGAGAAGTTTAAAGTAACTTCTTGTTGAAACACAGACTAGTTCCTGCTATTATCAGGAAACTATAAACAAGTCCAACTTTATACGATCTGGAAAGCTGCCCAGTGTAAGAGTGAAACTCGTTCATGAGACGAGAAATTCTGCATTTAGTATCACCAAGGAGCAGGTGTAAAGTTTTCACCTTTACAGCAAGAGCGTCGAGAGCCCCTGTTTGTGTATGTGCATGTATAGGTTAAAAAGCGGCAACTCATTGCTCACATATAATGAATTAAACGATTAAAATTAATAAAATAAAAACATTTTTATTATTTTAAGTTGGTAGAATTTTTTGCCGATTATCAAAACTGAATTTAATTAGTTAAAAATATAATATTAAAGTTTTGACCGGTCCCCTTGAAGAATTGCCAGGAAGAGCACTATGATCCTCCTAACTCCCCCCTCCCCCAACTTCTCTGTCGGGCCTGCTTCTACTTTACTTTCTGAAAATAGTAAGGCCTGTAAGGCCGAGAGTTTACTCCTGGGAGAAATCTTAGCAAGGAGGGAATGTCAGCTATGCTTTTCAGAAATGATGATGGTCGCAATCCACTTGAGTCTGTTGTCGTGGAAGTCATGGCGACCTCGAGTGCTGAAAAATATCATCTCTGAACTCTCAGTCATTTGTTAAAGTTCATCCAGTCTTTGGTTCGCCCAGAAGATTGCTTCTGACTGGTTCTACAACCTTTCGAACTTGCGGTTCGGCGTTATGAGATTCACGTCCATAATATTCTCTTCAAGGTTGTGTAGGCTTTGTTGGCCATTCAGTACTCCTTCACATCGCCCAATAGAAAAGCACTCAGGAAGATGATGTAAGGTGATAGAAGAAATGTTAGAGAGCCCTCGGATACGGTTAGAAACATTGGATGTAACAAAAGAAAATAATCCGGTTAAAGCTTGACAGTTTCTTCGAGTTTCCTCTTTGAAAGATTTGCATATTTTGTTACTATTAATAAAAAAAATAAATAATCACTAAATAAATTAATTAAACTTTAATTAAATTTAACTAGGAGAAAGGCTCGTTATCATTTTAATAGATACGTTAGAGTATAAAGTACGCAGGACGCTGCTGTAACAGTACCTTAATATTATTGGCTCTTGATGCTAAAGAACCTCTTGTATTTGAATTTGTAGCAAATGATCAGAACCTTCTAGAGTATTTCCATACTTGGGTAAAATATCTCTTATCAGAAGCAAGAATTCTGTCTTTAGTAACTAACATTAATAAATATTTGATTTATTTATCTGTTTGATGTGCTTTTTCCTCATACAGCAATTCAGCTAGGTGGAAGTACTTTTAGCATAGAATAAGGTAATTAATATTGAGATAATTGAAATCAGTAATTACATTACATTAGGAATCATATGACTTGAAGAGAGCCGATTTACAACATTTCATAGGTACACTCGTCATTAAAATAAAATATGGGATCATGCATTTGTTAAATACTAAGCAGGAGCTATAGGGTATCTTTAATTATAGGTATCGTCTAACTTGGCGATAATGAACATTTAAACAAGGGCATGTAATTGAATAATGTACTGTATTAGTGCTTCATTTGAATATTCATATTTTAATTAGAAGCTATCATTATAATCTATACTACATACAAGAAGATAAATAACTATCGTCATTATATTAATACAATGTTATACCTGTAAATTAAAACACAGGAAAAATTAGTACACATTAGAAACAAAATATATCAGTCATTGTGTGAAAAATGTCATATTAACTGATATATTCATGTGTACAATTTAACATAATCTCCACAATGACGGATACATTTTGACATAATCACTTATTGTAGAAATTGTCAGATTGAAAATATTCTTCGTTTGTGAATGCTAGAATGAAGATAAAAAGAGTTTTAAGAAAGCGGAATATAATTTAGCCCTATAGCACGCCACTCCCATGCCCTGCCCCTCTCCAACTGTCTTTTGAGAATGGTTTGGTGTATTTCAGTCTAATTAGTTAGTGTAACTTTATCTTTGTTAAAAAGAAGAATATAGGGTTAAGTTTGATCATGAGTATGGTCATAGGAAACTGTCTATACTTCTTTTTATTGTTAAATAGCAGATCTTTAAACACCATTTTGGATTATAAAGGTTTGTTTAAGTGAAACAAAGTATATATGCCCACTAACGATCAACTAATCTGCTGTATAAAAAATAAACAAACAAAACAGATATATATATTACTTCCCACACTGGTGGTAAAGGCCCAAGTTCAAATCCTGTCAGTGATACGAGAAATTTGTATGGATCGACTATAGAACACACAATTTACAGGCGGATATATACGGCGCAAGATCTAAATCGTTGATGCGCCTAATTCTTTTCCAATACATTAAACATTAATTATTACTTATAAAACTATGTAAAACGTGCTTAAAACATTCCGTAACAATTGTACCATCACCGACATGAATACGGTTATTCTACTACATGGATTGCAACAATAACCTTGACTCAAAATCAACTAAAAACATTCCTGAGTCTATTATTTGAGAGGCTATGATAACGAGGAGGAGACGGGCCAAAGCTTTGGGGTTGTGAGCGTAGAAACTGGTTGGTGGACAGTGGATAGCATTATTATTATTGTAGTTGTATTATTTTTCCCTGATGTGGTTTCCATCCCGTGGCGAGTACTGGTACAAAGTGCACAGGGTGGTTGTGTCTAGTGTTACTGTTGGTCGAGGAACTCTCTGACTATCCTACAGGTGTTCAGGATTGCGACTTTCTGGAGTTCCTTGCTGCTAGGCTGTTATGTAGGTTCTACAAGTGCTGTGTTAGATTGTTTCTCTATGTGGTCTTGATGGAGGTCATAATGATGTCTACCATGTAATGTCTTCCTTACCCAAATATTTTAGCTTCATTTGTTACATCTTGGCGGGAGGGGCTCCTCGCTTAGGTTGAGTGGGGTTATGACGCTTGTTTTAAACGGAGGAGCACTCTACCTCTGGCCTGGTAGAGTGCTGCTCCGTTTTTTTTTTTTTTTTGGAAGTAATCCTCCAGGTTAGCTATCGTTATTTTCTGTTGCTCGATGAGGTCTATCAGGCCTCTTCCTTCCCCTTTCCGAGCTACTGTCAGTCTTTCCACGGCTAACTTCGGGTGGTGTTGGTGCCTCTTAGTCATCATTGTCCTTGTCTTTTTCATGATATCCTCCAGCTCAATATTAGTCTAATATATGATCCCGAAGGAGTATGTTAGCACATGTTTTTATGGATTTACTGTATTCTTTCCTTTCAGCTTTGCTTTGAGCAGGCTTTGGAGTCTATATTTTTCATTTTGGCAGGCCTTGATCTCCTTGTGCTCTAACAGCTGAACCTGCATTATCCCTAGGTATTTGTAGGTCTCTGCGCCTGTTATGTCTTCAATCTCTTTGCCAGTCTGTAGCTGGGAGTTTTAGCCGACTATTTTCCCCTGAGGCAATCCGTGGGTCTTACATATGTGTAGACCAAATTCTATTCTGATATCATTGCTAAATTCTTTGGTGATCCGAAGTAGTTGCTGGAGTTGTTTCTCGGTTGCTGCATAGAGCTGGGTGTCATCTGTGTACATCAGGTGAGAGAGGGTGTATAGGTTTCTCTTCCTTCTTTGAGGTTATATCCATACTTGCTGTTGTTGAGCAAGGTGGATAGCTGGTTGAGTGTCAGACAGAACGACAGTGGGCTCAGGGCTTATCCCTGAAAGATTCCTCTCCTGATGTGGATCGATCAAGTTGTGATATTCTTTACCTTGATGGTGGTATTTCATTTGGCCACGGTTGCTTCTAGGAAGTTTGTCACTGTCCAATTGGCTTTGTACACCTTCAGCGTCTCTATTAGCCAGCTACGAGGAACGGAATACAGGTTGCGGCACTTCTTGTAGGCTTGCTCTATAAGTGTGGCATCAATGGATAATTGCTCCTTGCATCATTTATTCATCTGTTTGCATCCTTTCTGCGATTCGGCCATGATGTTCTGGCTCTCCAAGTGGTTTTAAATCTTCTTACTTATGCAGCTGGTCAGGATCTTGTACATCGTTGGCGACATATGATCGACCTGTACTTCGCTTAGTTTCTTGTACCTTGGTCTTCAGCCTTCAGATATGTGATTTCTTGAGTAAGAAACTCTGGGTGACTTATCATTCGGTTGAACTGCTCAGCTAGATGCTTCTGTGTGCAAGTCAGTTTCTTGTACCAGTGGTTGCGGATGTTATCTATTCCTGGGATTCGCCAGATGTGTGACTTCGTGATCGACTGTTGTACTTCTTCCTCCCGAATATTCCATTCTCTCTACTCTAATATGTCCTTGGTTTTCTTCTGTTCTAGTTCTATCCAAGGGGGGCTCAGCTGTTATATCTTACTCCATTGCTTTAAAAGTTGACCCAGAACTCCTGGATCGTCTTCTGCTCTGGTGGCCCGTTTCCGTTTTTCTCTTTTCCGATACTGCTCTATAAGGCTCATTCGGTTTTCATCGAAGATTCGGTTGTTTATTTTCTTCTGGGCGCTCTCTTTGTATCGGCGTAGTCTCTTGCTGAGTACGAGGAGGTTTTGCTTCAGTATGTCTAAGTATTCTATTCTCTGATTTTTGGTCTCCTGTTTGCTGTGGACGTCGTCGCTCTTGAAGATGCTCTTCACTTTTTCAATAAATATCTTACTCCTATTATTGGAACTGGGTCAGTTAGCCTATCTTGAAGTTTTCGTTTCCAAGCTGGCGGTTCCTTGTTTTTTTCGGTTCTTCTGCTGCTGGTTTCTCGTTTCTCTTTCATTAATCCTAGTGGCTGCTAAGCCATACACCTGTTCTCTAGAAATTTATAGCAAGATAGTTCTCTAGAAATTTATAACGATAAAAATTGACATCGAATTAATAGTAAAATAAATAATGCAGAGCATTCCCCCTGCTTGGTGATCCACTAGCTTTTATGGGAATTTTTTTTAAGGATTTTCCATATCTGAAATAATATAGTATTTAGTCGGGAAGTTTTCATAGGCAATTGAATCTCCATCCTGAAATAATAATGAGATATGACTAACTTAACATTAACACACCTAGCTGTTAACTGTGCATATTTAATCAATATTTTGCATTATTTTGTAAAAAAAAAACCCTGAAACTTACTCTTTGATTTCATGAAAGTACGGGGTTGCTCATGCCACGTGTGCGAATTTCACCCCCATGTTCGAGTATAAATAGAAAATGACTTAATTGCATTTATTATTCATACTCTGCTTTTAACTTTATTTTTCTTGCAATTAGCAATATAAGTTTACTGGTTGCTGGTTATCATTTTCTTACGCGTAACGTTAGTTCATTACGTTCACAGTGTGCCATATGTTCTTCGTCGTTTCTCTATCTCCCTCCTCATTTCCAGAAGGAACATACGAAATAAGTATCAGCAAACCAGTTATAATGCTAGAAGTAAGCGAAACACTTCAATTCGGGACATATTTTTAATATCACAATCTTCTGTATCCAGTGTTTGACTTCGCTAAATGTATTAACCGCCAGAACGTGCCCTCATTCATCGAAGCGTTTTCTACAAGTGGCCTCTTTCCTTTGGCAAACTTTCTTGAAATGTAAGAATCGTCAAAAAGTAGGCGACAGGAAAATCATAAATAAAAATTCGCTTTCTTTTATTTCTCTAGGTGGGCACAAAAATAGACTGGTCATAGCTGATATGTGATAGAGCTAAGGTGGTGTTTTTGTTTAGTTATGCGAGTGGTTAGGGCTGCAAAGATACTAAACGGGCTTCTGTCCAGTTGCGTGATTGGATGAGATCCCTTAATTTTAAAATTATCTGTTTCATTGCGGAAATAATTACATTTTTTGATATTGTTTATGCATTATCCTATTGCTTTATTAAAAATATTGTTTCCCTAGCATTTTAGTAAATATAGACGAAGAATCTTAAAACATAACTGTCGGTTCTCTAATTATCAATTTTACACGTGATTTATCTAATGGTGTTTTTGATGAAAGTATAATCATCAAGCAGTTACAGAGTTGCTTTTATATAGAATAATTCTTTTGTAATGATAAAAGATGCTCGTAACAAGATTAGCTTTATTGCCAGATTACAGGTTAAGAATTACAGGTTATACAGGTGCATAAATGTTGAGGGATAATGCAAAAAATTGAGAAAATCTGTTGTATGCTCACTTCTAATCACAGTTCATTATAAGATTCATAAGAATATTTATTACAAACAGTAAGATAATAAAACTGGCTGTACCAATATGCATTCAGTACCTCACAATTTCTTCCTCTTCCTTGGAGCTCATGATTGTTGTTGAGCTAGTTAGACTATATTGCGCCTACCAAAGTAACTTGGAGAACTTGCCAGGGAGAATGGATTACTGTATAATGTCTCTATACTTAACTTTATTAACGTGAAAGCACATTTAATGCTCATTATAGCCGATTTTAATTCATTAACAGAAGTTATAGTATGTAATTAAACAACTTTTATTGAAAAATAATAAGAAAATATTTTTCCATTGGGTCGTAAGCTAAGCATACATATAAATTACACCTTCATATTGGAATAACAATATTTGTTTGCTTGAATAACTTTTTTTCTCCATTAAACCCACAAAAACTTGTAAATTAATTTACCGTATGCGAATGCATATATGATCTACTGTAATATGTCACATTTGTTTTTCATTTTAATCAAAGATTAATTTTAATTTGAAGTTAGTTTTGTTTTTAGAAATGAAATTTGTCCTTTCAAAACAAAATATGTAGTAGATTAATTTTAGAGAAGAATGGATTTGTGGTAAGTTTGGATGACAAAAGATAAATGGCATTGGGAAATGAGTAAACGAAATTTAGCTTTGAGTGGGGTTGGTTAACAAACATCAAGTTTATTCATGTGCTTTTTTTTTTTTATTTTTCCCTGACTTAAGTATGGGGAATTAACAATAGAGGTTTGCTAATGTACTGTACAGGTATTTCCATTTATGTCGGATACGTGTTCCTGTGAACAGCAACGCATGTCGAGACGATGTAAATCGGATATATTTTTTTACACATGTACATTTATATGTTGTAAAGGGGTGATGAACTTCCATGATTATTTTTTTTAGATTTATTAAATTAATTTAAGTTTTCTTAATTATCCATTAAAATTAAAAACAAAAATTAAAGCAAATCAACATTAAAACACGAAAGCAATAAAAATAAACACATGTATTGTACTGTACTGTACAATAAACATTTATTATTTACATACTGTGTTAGTCATACCAAATTATTCCATTTTAAGCAGCCAAGTATTGAAGTCAGAATACAATTTTTCTTCTTCTTGTCTTGACAGAATTCATTATAGCAGTATAAAGGATCATTCACTACTCGACTGAACTTTTTGCTCCATTCCATGTTTTGGTTATGTTCACTGAGAATGGGCATCCCCTTCGGGAACATACTGAAGGCTTAAGTCAATCGTTTTGTTCTGAGCTGTTTCATTTAACGGTGCTGACTGAATTTTCTATTCCCTCCTGCACTTTTACATTTTGTTGTTCCAGCTCTGTCAGATCCTCGTTGGTCAGCCCAACACTGGTCAGGTCAGCTCGAGCGACTTTTCACCATTATGACTTCTTAATATTTTATCCCCTCCAAAACTCCCGAAATGAGGTCTAGTCTTCACCATTTGTTTCGATGATCATTTGTCGCATGGAAACATTCAAAGTCTTTTTGACTTTGAATGTTTCCATTACCCCTTAGTCCATCAGTTATAGATTAAAATCATCGGCGCTTAAACGTTTAGTCCAAGGAGGATAATCAATTATCGATTTTAGATTTCAAAATTTAAAAACTCATTTTAACAATGAAAAGTTCGTCTTTACAAGGATCCTATTTCAAAAAAAGTTTTATTCTTTTGATGCTGCCTTTTTTTGGAGACATTTTTGAATAGAACAGCCAGTGTTTCATGAAAATTAAATTATCACTTGTTCTGGATAATTTACAACACAATCGACTAAAATAATTGCTGCGATAAAGAAACATCACGATGTTTAACCTTTTACATAAAGAGCTATGAAGCACCTAATGAAGAAGAGAAATTTGAGCAGTTGGCCTCATTCTGTAGTCATTCGTTAAAAAATAAAATAAAAGATGTGCCCTGAAGAAGTAACACTTTGTTGATTCTATATGTATGTCATTCGTTGTTGGGAATTTTAAAGTTTTCTTGTATTATGAGCGTGCGGACGGTTATATAAATTTTCGAACCCGAAGAAAAATTCGTACGTGGACATCTGGGATGGGGTATCCAGGAGAAAACTTTCAATAATTTCCCATAAACACGGGTCCCAGAAACAATGAACTTATACATCTAGGTGTGTGTGTGTGTGTGTGTGTGTGTGTGTGTGTGTGTGTGTGTGTGTGTGTGTGTGTGTGTGTGTTAGAATTATTATCTTTTCACCGGGCATAATGTAAGGTTTCCTTGGGAGTACTTCAGGGGTAGGGTAGGATTCATCTTAGCAAGAAAAATGCCTATATGGAATTGAGAACCTAAACAAGCATTCGTGATCACCGAATGTGATGCATAAATTTATGGTTGAGATATGGTCGTGTAAGATAAGAGTTGCAAATGAGTCCTAGTGACAATTGCCTTATTGGTCTTGGGTAACAGAAGTAATAGAGAGGAATAAGAACAAAATGGCCCTTGTGAATAGCGAGGTGGATCTCGTCGCTTCTATACCATCTCATACATAGTGCGGAAACCTGTATTCGATTCCTGCCACAGGGATGAGATATGTATAATTCATAGACGCAGTATACTGATGGCCAATTGCCCCGGCGTATATTCTAAAACAATCTAACCTAAAAAAGAAATATTAAGAGAATTTAAAAAGACGAAGGTGGGAGGGAGGAAGGAAGAGAGAGAGAGAGACAATTACATTATATCTTAAATATTACAATACCTATATTTATATATATATATATATATATATATATATATATATATATTATTATTTTTTTTTTTAATTTAAGGGTATTTCGAAATGGTTACTCACCGAGCATTAGAAATGGGGCTGCCATATTGATTCCAATAAATTCCATTCCAGAGTAAACCATGAGACCAAATGCTGCTGCTACAGCCATACTTGAAGATAAACATCCGATTATTCCCAACCATGGCTTACTTCGAACCCAGTCGACCATCATGCACGTAGCTACGGAGAAGGTCAGCATGATGATGATGGTCACACTGAAGAAAGGCACCACGCTTTGGGTGTTTCTCTCAAGTTCTCGCGGCAGTGTGAATGAAGTGAACACAGCAACGGTGAAATTTTCGAAATCGTTACTATTAATGAACTCTACGAGTGCATCTTCCCATTTTATCGAGGTTGCTTTTATCTTTGGAGTAGTATTGTCTAGAAAATAATACAGCGTCACTGCTTTAGCCGATTCTATTATTCCTAATTCGTCGGTTTTCACGCCTCCCAAGAAGCCACCTACGAAGAAAACTTTAAAATTGGCCTCATCCATCATTAACGGATATTTCAGAAGGTACGCTCCTTTCTCAATTTCAGGTATTCGATCAAATATTTGCAATATTTCGTTGTTGAAACACTTTCCCCTCTTCTTGGCACACAGCTGAAGGTAGGTCCACGTTCGATCATCGTTCTCAACGGTGATATTATTAACCATATCGCTAAGCTTTACCACCTCCTGAAACACTCCCTGTTCTAGTACTGATCGATCATCTTTGGCCTCTATAATAAGTCTCCCAAAGGGAAGAATTTTGGTTATACGTCCTGGATCAAAGTTGTAAGATAAGTTCATCGGAAACAGACTTTCAATAATTTTTCTTTCGTCTTTTGCAGGCCCGGTTGTCGGACTAAACAAATATTCTGGATCCTCCTCATATACCATCCTTTGAAGACCGCTAGCTAGCAAGCCTGAAACTAGTAAAGGAACGATGATAAAATATCCTGGATAACGACCAACAACGTGGCCTAACTTTCTGAACATCCACGTGAAGGCTCTATCGATGCAGTCACACCTCATGTTGAAATCAGGACGAAAACGGAGAATGGATTATCAGGTTTTTTTTAAAAGCGGCGTTGAGAATGCACACAGTGGTTTGAAGTGATGAAGAACAAGGGCAGTGTAGAAATTAAAAGCCTTCTTCAATACCAAGATTAATATTCCATAATGTGCAGTAGCAAGCCAGGCAGTGATGTCGTAGCACAGCTGCTTATACACCAATTGAAAAATGAACTCAGTGTATCAAGCGACTTGCTTGTACAGGTGGTTACCGGACTGCCTCTAGCGTGATGAATAGGAACTTTAGTTGAATTAGCTGAGCAGCAGCAGACTTGACCAAAACGTGTAGCACATAACAATGTTGTCGTGACAACAGCAGCGTTTCGCACTTACTTGGTAACAGTGCTACAGTAACGAACAGTCATCAAACAGTTTTCACAGTGAATTCACCCTTCGCATTGAGGCAACTGTGTAGGCTTAACTTCTTAAGTATCCAGCGCACTATTCGTTTGCTTATTGCTAGTCCCAGAAGTTCCCACACGACTTAAGTGTCCTACTTCTCTTTTAACTTCCTCGACAATGTGTGCGTGGCGCTGTGTGCATGCTCCTTTACCCACTGCCTCGGTTAGCAGCGAGACTGGCATAGAAATAAAACTAGGCGATTAAGCAGACTTGTTACCTTTAGGCTACAGAAACCGGTTGGTCATTGACGTCACCGCATAAGTCAGCGAAGTAAAAACGACAAGATGGCTATCTGTGTAGCAAAATTTCCTTGCAATGAACCAAGGTTAGGGGAAGGGGGAAAATTTTTCATTAAATTCATTTCTAACGTCATCCTATTATTCCAGTGACGTAGTTAACCATTAGGCATCAATATGTTTATTTCAGAAAATTCCTAGAACTGTAAACAGAAAAAGTGAAAATGAACCCAACAAGAGGATAGAAACTTAATATCGCAAGCAATCCTAATCAGCATTTTCTCATTGCTTAATTCATATAGATGTTGTTTTCCTGAAATTAGTTAACCATTGTTGTTGGTTGATTTTGCACCAAGGCACCTAAAGCCATGACGTTTCAGTGTACTGTACTGCGTCAGCAAATTTTGTATTCTGTGATCAGTTTGGCTGTTTACCGGTTGAAAAACCAGAATTTACGGGAGAGGGTGGGGGAAACTTGCTATACTTACCCGAAGAGTGTGCGGTAGTATCGTCACCGCCCTCCCCACACCCGGTTCGAATCCTGTCAATGGCGCGAGGTCCTCTATGGGCTTTTTTTCACCCGTGGCTGAGTTAGTCGGTCTCAGGCGTAGATATCAAGGTTCTCCTCTCTCCCGGAAACTCGAGTTTTTCGTCTCCAGCAAAACAGGCAAATCGACCAGTGAACACGCGCAATTTACAGACGCAATACACATGATTAATTGAAATTCCAGGTGACCCTAATAGTTTCTTAATCCTTGCCCGAAACCAGCTAACCCTCTCGTTCCATATAGCTTTCACGCACATAATTGGGGTTACCGACTGTTTACATAAGCGATGCGTTTCTTAGACCAACAGTTTGTTGTTAAAAAGGGGTGGTATTGTAGCGTGAATGCTTCGTAAATGATCTTGACCACCTGTAGAAATTTTCTCAAGTGTAGTTAACCAGCTTACACTAAATTTCCATGTATTAAACGGAAAACAAAATTTTACTAGGGAATACCCATTACCAGTATTTATTACATTCAGCACTAAACTCCAGTCCAGAATCTCTTCTGGACTGGAGGAACTTTAATGGGCTTTTTTACCTGTGGCCGGGTTAGTCGATCTCGCGTGAGAGTTGCGTGTTTTTTTCACTGAAACTCCGGTTTTTCATCGCGAAAGTAAAACCAACAATAAATGCATAATTTTTTTTTTTTTGAAAATTTAAAGAGCCTAAACCAGCAACTTATATTTTATTTTGATTTTTCTATTCTTATTTGTTTTGAAATCTTTGTTCTTTATAATGAATTGTCATTTTAAAAACCTGATCCCACCAACAACAGCTAATAATTCAAGTTGTCGAGTTTCGGAAGTGGAAATTTCTGAGAACTACGTTTTCTAGTTTAACTAGTAATTTCTGAAACCAGTTGTGTTGTTTTTAATCCTTGAAAGCCTAATAAAAAGTTTTCAATGAAGTTATCCTTACATTCCTGAGTAAACCGTATACTTACATATCATACATAACAATAAAATAAAAGACAGGTGACCATGAGCAGAAATTAATTATATCGCAATATCCAACGACCGATTATATGTACAAGTGGCATCTCTAATTGCCATAGCGTGATAGACCAGGAGAGATTGATAGACCAGGTCTCTCATGATAGACCAGGAGAGATTCTGTCAGGAAAAAAACTTATAGCGACAAAACACTGAAGGACACATGCATTTATCCAGATATAAATCCTCATTGAGCACAAGAACCAAGAACACTACCACCAGATCTTCAGGCGAACTACCCATGTGCTTTGCTGGACAAAAAATCCCAGTTTTCAGGGGGGGGGGGGTAAGGAACATGAGCTGAATACTTCCTAAAATTGTAAATAATGATAAACCTCAAGGAGGAGGAAAGGACCGCAGTGACCATCTTGTTCTGTGAAATCGTGACCATGCTGCAAAATAATAACATAGTTGGTAAGGTGCTAGACCCGCCTTACATTTGAGTTAATAAGTGTAAAATAAGGATATCCCGGACTTCTCTGTTGTACGAACTCTTACAGTTCAAGTTGAAATTTATAAATTACTGTATGAAATCGTTGTAAATTGAGTTCATTTTTTTGTGCAGTTAATTTTTTTTTTTTTAGCTTAATTTGGTATGTGTCTATTTAAATCATGCAATTTTATCCAAATTTTACCATTAGAATATGCTTATAGCAGACATTGCTGTTTCTGGGTGAGGCTGCATTTGCCTAAAAAACGAAATAAATAATAATTATTATAGTGTGACATTCGCTGTACAAATTTTATATTAAATTTCAAACACTTTAGAAGTAAATTCTGTACATACTTAGCAAATATATTAACCTTTCTGGTTTTGAAACTGTCCAGGACTGCCTTTTACTGATATAAATAAACTGAATTTTATAATAATAATGGCATACATTATCTATATGAAGATGATGTTAAACAGTCCGCTGCCATAGGAAAATTTATTTACTGTTTCACAATATACTCACAATATACTGAGATAGTTTTGCATTAAGAATACCCTCAGCCGTGACTTCCTGCTCGGCTTCTACCAATAATGCAGCAACGTAGCGCATAGTCTTTGTATAATTTTTTCGAGCCTGGCACTGCATCATTCAGTGTTCCGCGCGAATAATGCTGGAGATGTGATGTAAACGAGTTCCAACGGGAATGATCGTTGGAGTCAGTGCCTTGGAGACGGCCGCTTTCCTTTCGTGTTCGTGCACAACCGTGTCTCATGTGTATCAAGAGTGGACCAACCGCGGAAGAAATGCCAGCCAGAGGGCCCATATAGGTCAGTTACACGCCGTTGACCAAAGGGATCGGAGGATCCGACTTGTTTCCACTGGAACAGACGTACCATAGTAGAGCAACTGACTGTGCAGAAAAACAAGGGCGCGACACAACCCATTTCAGTATAGACTGTGTAGTCGACAGCCTGTTACAAGCAAATGTGCCTACAATGGGCAAGGGAGCGGAGCTACTGGACAGTAGTTGACTGGAATTGGTTTGCCTGATGTGTTTAATTGTTTTCACCTGCAAAATGCAGTTGGAAACAATTTAACAGGGAATGGCAAATTTAACATGAACTCGAGCTCCACTGCACGGAGGGGCTTATGTAGGCTGGAGTGAACAACGTCTGCGGCTAGTTTCGATGGAAGACCTGTCCCCTGGAACCTATCTATCAGCATATCACTGGAGACGTGTAGAGATCCATCATTTCTAATGTATGTAACAATTTCTCATCAAACTTGGGTTTTTCCTTCGACAGAGGTAAAAGGGAAGAATACATGTAATTTTGGATATTGTACTGACACTACATGACCTTTGCTTAGATCACAATATTACAGACACGTATGCACTACAACACTTACGTGTACATACAAAAAAAGTGCTGAAATGCTTTTACTTCGATATAATAATGATGCAACCAGGTCGCAAGAATAACACATCAGAAGCTAGCGAAGAAATTCCAGTTGATCAAAGAAAGTATACAGTATTACAAGCGCGAACCTCAGGCAATACTAGAGACCAGACCTCTACGCACGAGTTGTACTGGGACCTTGCTATAAAAATGGACAAAATGAGCCCACAAGAGACTGGGCATAACTCTCACTGATAAGAAGATAAAGATTACTTACGTAATCGACCACAAGTGCTCAAAGCAAGCAACCTCCAGAAAATATACGAGGAAAAGACCAGGAAAGTACATAGACCTTGCAGAGGAAGTCAAAGAGGTGTGGTATACGGAATAAGTAACTACCACTCCGAACTGTGGGAGGTTTTTCTTTTTTTTTATTTGCTTATTTATATTATTTATTTTATTTTACCCCTGTACCTTAGCATTGCCATCAATGCCAATTGTTGCTATTATTTTTTTTAGTGAAAAAGCTGCCCTCAAAGAGTAAGCCCACAAGCTACCTCACTGCTTAAAATTATTAGATTTTCCAGGAGCTGGCTGAGTGATTTTTCCTCCATAGTAGAATATAAGCTGCCAGTATTTCATAAGCAATGACACCAAATTTAAAAAAAAAAAAAACAAAGTCATTTTTATTACGCTATGCTATTTACGTATACCAGGTGGTTTTAAATTAAGTTTCCCTATTCAGGAAACCCTAGTGTCAAAACGGTTAGAGATAGCGCTGTGAAAATCGGTGGGTATGTCATTTAGGGTGTGGGAAAGCGATTTGTAGAAGGAAAAAAAATTAGTTCAAATTTCCGCCAGCAGGGGAGAAATTGGAACTTTAAACACGAGATGGAATACCTAACTTATGATTAGATTTTAATATCAGAACTTAGAAATCTACAGATATTGTTCTATGTGCCTTCCTTCACTTGAGATGACATTCTGAAAACGGAGGACTACGTGCGACAATTTCGTGGTAGCATCTCATTGGGGATGTTGGCTACATGTGGTTTAATGCTTGTCGTCACGGTAAATTCTGTCTTTCAGGTATCCCCATAGCCAGAAATCACAGGGATTGAGATCTGGTGGGATTGAGGGTGGCCAGAACTGCAGAAAGTCTCTAGAAATGATTTATGAATGTTGAACGGAGCAGTTCCTTCACTAGTCGACCAACGTGGAAAGGGGCACCATCTTGCATCTACGGTCTCCAAGCATTGCCTTTCTTGCAAAGCGAGAATAATGTGATCTCTTAGAAGAGCGTCTTTACTAGTACCGTTCACTAGTTACCGTACACCTTACGGGGCCATGAAGTGTAGACCCTTCAAAGAAAAATGGTCCGATTATAAACTCTGCTGTGAATCCACACCATACTGTAACGTATGGACTTTGTAATGGTCTTTTATGCACAGCAGATGGACGAGAATATTCGGCAGTTTTGTGCATTTACAGCCCCATGAAGAGTGAAATGTGCCATCATCAAGATCATTCGAGCCCATGAATCGCCAAGTTCCATACGAGGCAGAAATCGTAGAGCAAAGTCTATTGGATGTTGCTGATCACAAAACTTTAGTCCTTACACTACGTGAATCTTGTACAGGAACCAGCGTAAAATTATTCGAAGCACTTTACGTACAATAAACCAAGAAAGGTTCAAGTCTCTTGGCACACCTCTGGTAGGCACTACTGACTGGTAGTGTTTCGCATTCTGACCATTGGTCATTCGCATTGGTCTTTCTGCTTTTATCTAACCGGATATCATTTGCGTAAGCATCGTGTCTTGAAGAAATGACAACTTTTACATATGTGCAGCGCCGTTTTCCCCTGGTGGCGGAAATTTGAACAATTTTTTTCCTTCTACAAATCGCTTCACCATAACCTAAATGACATACCCACCGATTTTCACAACAATCAACTCACTCTAACCGTTTTGACACTAGGGTCTCCTCACCCGGTATATGCATACTGGTATTCATTACCGCAAAATTATCCATTTCCTTTAACATTTAAAATCGTTTAATAATGCATTAACTCTTGTCTTTCACAAGAACATCTTTAAATTATACTATGCTGCAGCTCCAATTGTAATCTTCCATTGTAATCTTTCATCCATTGTAATCTATTTTCCTAGCTACTTCCATAAATAATTCATCTAAAATGCTTTTAGGGCACATTTACTATTACTAACAAATATTCTTTCTTCTCCCATACAATTCCTGTGAAGAGCTCTTATGGCACATTTACTATTACTAATAGATATTCTTCCTTCTCACGTACAATTCAACTAATTTACTCTTAATGCACATCTACTATTACCTTATCATATGCATTCACATTCCTACATTTTTTTTTTATGTAAACCCCAAACACGAGAGGTATTAGAACCTATAGTACTTAGTACAGTGCTTGGGTTGGGGGTTGAGAAGACGAAAGAAGATATTTTTTGACATTGGACTTGAACTTCTGTAGATTGTAATTTTCAGGAAATACGTATGAAGGAAGGTTGTTCCAAAAGACAGCAGTTGAATGAATAAACGAGGAGGATGAAAAGTTGGTTCTGTGAGTTTGAAGTTGGACAGTAAATGGATGTTGACTGGTGGCTGCACGTGTTCGGACTGTTTTGAAAAAGAGAACGAGAATTATAGAAGCCATTTCAAAAGAACAGTGCCCATGGAAATATCTGTGGAAGAGGCATGCAGCAGAAACAGTACGTCTATGAGACAGCGAGTGGAGAGATTCTGTTAGAGATGGATCATTAATTAACCTAACTGCCCTCTTCTGAATGGAATCAAAAAGCCTGAGAGAGGTTTTCGGGGTATAGTGTGCATAGTGTTAGGGTCGGGCGCCACCTGTGGTTTCCCACATCTGCGCCATATGTACACTGTGAAGAAATACAGAACACTGTAAATGCCAGAAAAAAGTGTAGTGTGTTGAATGTGTAGTATTGTGTTGGGTTCTGTTGTGTGTCCTGGCATTTGGACGCGGGATCCCTGATGGGATCCCACATTGCCCGCACACGCCACTAAGTGGTAGCCAGACTGCCCATTATTCTCTGGCAGGTCTCCGTCAGGGTCGCCTCAGCTTCCTGAACGGAGACCAATTAAAAATATATATAATAATAATAATAATAATAATAAAAATAAATAATTAATAATAATAATAATAATAATAATAATAACAAACATATAATGAAATAAATAAAAAATAAAAAAAATTAAAAATTAAAATAAATTTAAAAATAAAAATAAAAATATATTAAATAATAAAAAAATAATAATAATAATAAAAGATAAAATAAAGAAAAATAATAAAAGATAAAATAAAGAACAATAATAAAAAAAATAATAATAAAAAATAAGGTAGAGTGCGGCAGTACAGGGTGTACGAAAGAAGATGGGGGATAAAAGTAAGAGTAAGCGGATGGAGGTGAGGGCATCCCCTAAATTGACAGTGCAGCGTATACCCCACCAGGAGAAAAGGGGGGAGGGCAACTCCAGAAGGGTTATTTGGTTTTTAGGAGCATTAGCAACTAAGCCCATATTGCTCCGGGATATGCGGTGGTCATTCCTTGACCTTTCCGCATCCTCCGTATTTGGTGGTGGGCTCAAGTAGCGTGTGCTACGCACTGCTGCTCCTTCCCACCTGGGAAGGAGCAGCAGTGTGTAGCACACGCTTTCTACCCTTTTGGGGCGCGGAGGCGCCCCAGAAGGGTAGAAAAGCCACTCAGCGAGAGTGCTGAGTGTGACTTATATTTTGCGGTGGAGTTGCTTATGCTGCACCAGTCAAAAAAAACAGAATAAAACAATGATAAAAAAAATAATAATAAATAAATAATAATAATTGATAAAAGAAAAGGAAATTAAACCTATCATCCTATGCGCTTGCCTGACCCGAAGGTACTATCCAGATAACCTTTGAATTTCCCCAAACTGTCAGCCTCTACCACCCATGTAGGCAACTTATTCCAGTAATTTATAACTCGCTAGCTAAAATAAAACTTCCTGCAGTCCAATCTAAACATTTCCCCCTGTAACTTGAATTTATGTCCCCTAGTTCTAGCATCATTTATAATCTTGAAAATTTCGTCCTCATTCATTTTACCGATGCCTCTCAGAGCCTTAAACACCTCAATCAAATCTCCTCTAAGGTGCCTAGTTTCCAAACTCTGCAACCCACATACTTGACGTCTTTCTGACTGATTTTAAGAAGGATTGAAATCAACTAAGTCGTCTTTGCCCCACTGGAGAATTACCTGAAGATCGGCATTTGAGGAATTGGTAGCAGATTTTCCAGAAGTTGAAGCTGATTGAGCAGGGCAAGGTTTCTCAAAATGGAAAGTGGAATGCAATGTGCTATCATCGGCAAAACTATGGATAGGATTTCCAGTCAATGGAAGAAGGTCATTAATATACAAGAGGAAAAGATTGGGTGAAAGAACTGCACCTTGGGGGGACACCGGCGCTAGTGGAGAAGTTAGAAGACAGAGAGCCATCTACCATCACCCTCAGTTAGCGATCAGAGAGAAAACTGGATAACCAATTACAAAAAACAGATGGAAAATCATAACATGAAAATTCGTTTAGAAGACCTTCATGCCAAACACGATCGCAATCCTTTGAGATATCAAGACAACTACTTGTGTTTCACCGAACCTTTCCATTGAATTAGTCCATAAATGGATAACATAAGCCAGAATATCACCAGTGGATCGACACCAACGGAATCCATACTGGCGATCGTTGATGAGACGGAAGGTTTCTAGCTAGTTTAATAAGAGTTGGCGGTTAATTGATTTCTCCATTACTTTAGAAATAGTAGAAGTAATTGCAATGGGATGATAATTGGATGAGAGGGATTTGTCACCCTTTTTAGGAACTGGCTGGATATTAACAAATTCCCAAGCAGAAGGAAAAACACATTTGGAATAAGAAAGTGAAAAAAGGCGGCAAAGAATAGGAGTAAGTTTAGGAGCACAGCTTGTGAGAACAAATGGAGAAATACCATCGGGACCTGGAGCTTTCTTAGCATCAAGATTCGTCAAAATCCTACTGATATCCTTTTGACGGAAGACCACAGGAAGCATTGAATGGAGGGAGGTGTTTTACCAAGATCATTAATACATGAGTTGGAAGAAAAATGGGATGCTAGCAGGTCAGTTTTAACCTTGGCTGAAGTGACAACAGAACCATCTGGTTTGGACAGAGGTGGGAGCAGAGATGGGCAAAAGTTGCGGCCAATAGCTTTGGCAAGAGACCAGAATGCTCGACTACTATTAGGACAAGAAGCAAGTTTTCTACTCTTAGCCTGTTCAAATTCTATTTTGGACTGATTAATAACTGCTTTACAATTGTTGCAAGCTTTGTTGAAAGCTTGCAACAATTGTAATAATTTCTTTGGTGAAAGAAAATGAAACTGAAGAATTAGAAACAAGCCAATATGCAACATTCTTCTCTTGAACAGCCTTAGCAAATTTATTGGAAAACCAAGGTTTAGATAAAGGACGAGATTTTAAAGTGGAGTGTGGGATAAATGATTCCATTCCTGCAAGAATATTTTCACTGACACGATCTGAGCAAACATTGACATCAGAAGTTTTGAAACAGTAATTCGACCAAGGAAAAGAAGAAAAGAAATATCGCAGGTCATCCAATTTTGCATTCTTGTAATGCCAAACAACACGAGTTGGGAATATCCATGAGGTAAAGGCTCCATTGGAGAAGAGACAATCACCAAGTTGTGATTTGAAGTGCCTGAAGGACCTATCACTTCGACCGTGTGCTTAGAAGGGTTTTTTGTGAGAAAAAGATCAAGCGTGTTGGCTGTATGATTAGGATTGTCCGGTATTCTTGTAGGTAAATGAAAAACGTTTGCAAGGTCATTAATAATTGCGAAAGCCTCAGCATCTCGACCAGCTGGGTCGGTGTGACTAGAAAACGCAAGCCAGCTGGAGTTGTGAACATTAAAATCACCAAGGAAAATTACCTCACTGTTAGGAAAGTTGGACTGGAGAGAGTCAAGTTGCAAAGAGAGGAAGTAAAAGAGCTCCAAGTGATTAGTGTAGTTGTAAGAACGGTAGAAACAACAGACGAATTTGACACAATGGGGTAGAGAGATTTTAATCCAGAGAAAATCGAAGGGAGCAGATTCCAAATTACCAAGTCTCTGATAGGGAATATCAGAAGGAACATATGCACAAGTACCACCTTTGAGGCGAAAGGAATCATACTGCAAATAAATTGGGCATCTGAGATGAGCAATAGTTGAACCAACCAATAACTGAGATTCTGTCAGAAAAAGTACATGGGGTTTGGCAGAGTGCAAGTGGAAATGGACATCGTTGAGATTAGAATTGAGACAACGTATATTTGTGAAATTAATTAGGAAGTGTTTGTGAGGTTTAGATCTTTTCGCTGATAAGCTTGCTCTATTAGTTTGACAATTCATGGTTTTCAGTTGTAAGAAAAAGTGGGTGGGACATGCTGTACGAAGTCATGAAATTTTTGGATATTGTGTAAACATGGTAAGAATATACCCAGATCTTTGACATAAAGTGGCCTCGACAATGCCCCCCCCCCCACACACACACTACTCGGACTCCCTCCAGTCACTATCTGGCAGAGTAGAGGTAGCAAGATTATACACTATCTGATCCGGAAGCCTTCTAGAGAGTTACCAATAGGTTCGGTCCGGTGTACTAACTAGCGGCCGGCCTGCGAACACCGTTTTAGAGCTGTACCCTCGAAGAGGGTACAGCTCTAAAACGGTGTTCAGCTCTAAAGCGGTACAGCTCTAAAACATACTAATCTTATTAATTATGCTCATTACTATTAAACTTTAACTTCTTCATCTAACATTCTCTCCTTAGTAATTTTAACTTAAACAGAACTTTCCTGTCTATTCTGTAAATGCTTGATGACTGACATCTACGCATCCTTCCTTCCAGGGATCCTCATCTGCCTCCGGTACTAGAATTCTTTACATAAGAATCTTCTTTCCTGATCATTTATTCTCGGGAAAGGTTTTCTGGAGTGGGAGTGGAGCATTTTCGGCCATTTTTTCACTTACCACACACACACTCCACTCTGCACCCTTGAATATTTCTCCGTTACGATCTACTCATAGGACCCTCTATTCTTCACTTCTACTCTTACTACTCTCCCCCCACTCACTCACTTCACTGTTTTTTTTTTTACTTTTCTTGCATCCCTTCACTCTTTCACTTCACTCCTGATTCCCTCTCATTTTGCGCGCAAAAACCTTACATATTTCCCTCTTATTTGTATATCTCCGCCTATTGATTCGAACTTCACTCAGTCCCCGTTATTTCTTAAACGGATTCTTCTCATACGTTACTATTTGGTATTTGTTATGTTGAGGGTCTAGCGGCTTCTGGGATTTCTCCCATCTCCGCGGTGTGCTCTGTATCGAGTGACAGTACCCTGTCAAGCCAGAGATTTAAAGTGTGTGGATCGTGTGTAGTGTAGTCTGTTGTGCCCATTGTTCATCTGGCTTATTGGCCATCGGGCCCCTGATAGGATCCGACGTTGCCCATACCGCGCCACGTGGAGGCTAGCCAGGTGTTACCAGTAAGGAATCAGTACTCTGGCAGGTCCTGCCACCTACTTTTCTCAGATTTCAGTGGCTAGGACCTATAAAAAAAAAAAAACATTGCTTTAATCGCTGTTGGTGTTTTTGTTTGGTCATAGAGATTTGCCTTAAGAGCGAGAAGAGATTGTACGCTGGATTAGTTTTATTATTCGCTGAAAAGAAAAGGGTCGGACAAGCAATTTTGGTGTAGTCACAATTTTGACATGTGGGGCTGTGCGCTGTGAAGGTAGACAGATTTGGTGGGGAGAAGGAAGGCTGGAGGGCAGAAAAGGAAGAAAGGGACCGATAGAGAAGGTGGCCCCCAAATGTTCAGTGTGCATGCCCATGCCACACCAGAAGGAAAGTGGGTTTTGCAGGGAGAGGAGGGGACAGGGTTGTCCCCTCCCGCCGGGAAAAGGAGATAAAGCAGGCCCGGAAAGGTGTCGGATCTGGGTCGCCATTTGGCTAGTTGGCAGCAAGGCTGCAATCTAAGTCGTTCACTTTGACTCTCCAGGTGGTGGACTTAGTCTTGGCAGAGGCCAGGATGCGTCACCTGCACGTGACAGGCCAGCTACATCTAGGTCCCAGTGTTTGGTCGCATCCAGTTAGGACTCAGTTGTCTTTCAGTTGCTGTATGTAGGTTGTCCCAACCACTTGTGTTCAAGTCCTGTAGTCTCTCAGCTGGTCGTCAATGGCCAGTTGTGTTCTTTGTGTCCATCGGTGGTTCAAAGTCTGAAGTTTGTTTCAGGGTGGTGGAAGTGCTCATTGCCTCGCGAAGAGATTTTGAGCCAAAAGCGTTATAGTTTTCGTTAAGGCCACAAGCCTTATAGTTTTCTTCTTCCTGCAGCACTATGTCCTCCTGATTTCTAAGGATGGAGCGTAGTTTGGCAAACAGCAGGCCACGGAGGTCTTCTTATATATTACATTCGTAGAGCAGGTGCTCCCAAGTTTCTTCTTCTTCTTGTCCGCATCTACACTGCGCTATGTCCGAGATTCCAAAATCGTGTAGCTTCTTCCTGGAGGAGCCATGTCCTGTCAGCAGGTAAGTGGTATGAAGTCCAGGAGAGTACCAGGTCGGGGAAATAGGGTAAACACGTCCAATGTCTAGTATGAAGCTTCTAGTTATGCGGCCTTTAGTGGAGTCATTCCACCGATTACTCATACTTTACTAATACACAACTTTGTTTTTTCCCTTACAACGGAAACCTTTAATCTTCTACTATTAGACTCCTTACTGACTATACTTTAGAACTACGCCGAGCCAACCCCTTCCCAAAATGACTACGTGCCGGGTCTTCAAGTGGCTGTATCATAGAGGGATTAAATTAATCTCGACTACTTACTTGAGCACCTTTTCAAATTTGGAGTCTTTCCTGGCATAGCCCTCTTTACTACTACTTTGTCCTGATGCTTTTAATTTTGACCTTCTTCCACACCCTATCGTATCGATGTTTAGTTATATGGTTGATGTACCGTACCAACAGGCCCACTCCCACTAACTGAAATATATCTGAAATGTTGTTTCCTTTGTTCGTAAAATTACTTTGTTTCTACTAGCTATTCTTACTCAGAGAAATAGGTATTTTTAAGACTTTGAGTCTTACAGAACAAGGTGTCTTTTTTTTCTTTTTTTTTTTTTTTTGTTAGTTGTTGGCGCATCGGCTTCTGTGGCCATAATACACCTCTCAAAGTTTTTGCATTTTACTCTGATCCAAGCCCGAGGCGGGATTCGAACCGGCGACTTTGGGTTGCCAGGCAGGCACTTTACCCACCTGGCTAGCCCGGTCGGCAAACAACGTGTCAACCATCGGCATAGTGCCAATGAGCCCTACGTAAAACTGTCATATTAGGGCCACCCGAGAACCAAGTCATCTATCTGCCCATGTGTAATATGTCCATAAATTGCGTGTATTCTCTTGTCGATTTGCCTATTTTGCTGGGCAAAGGACTCGAGTTTCTGGGTAGAAAAAACCTTCCTGTCCACGCTTGAGACCAACTAATTCATCATCGGAGTGAAAAAGAACCATGAATGTTGCTCGCACCATTGACAGGATTCGAACCTGGGCCTTTTCCACCTAGTTTTGGAGAGGACGGTGGTTATAACTAGCGCGCAAACTTGACCGGCGGAATCTTGCAACGAACATATTTAGTATTAGCCATATAAGTTACAGGCTTTGCTGCCTAGCAAAAAAAATAAATAAATAAATAAAATAAAACAAAAAAAATAATAAATTACATAATTAAATACAAATAATTAACAATAAAATAAAGAGAAAAAAGCAAGGGCGGATGTAACTTATTCCAGTAATTAACAGTTGTTAATTACTGGAATAAGTTACACCCGCCCTTGCTTTTTTCGTGGATTAAAAGAATATTTTCTACAATCCACTCTAAATCTCTTTTCCCATAATTTTTGGTAAGCACAGTGGTTATAATCACTTTTTCACTTTCCTCTCAAGATAACCCCATACGTTCTCTAATAGATTTAAATCTGGTGATTTGGCTGACCAATTTAAATTCCATTCTCTCATGTTCCTCATGCGGGTAAAAGCCTTATGGACCGGATCACAGTGAGCTCAGGACATCTCCCCGGAAGATTCTTCTTTCGAATCGGTCTGATCGTGATGTCTCGACCTTGATGGTGGTCATCCACTTCGCCAAGGAAACATTGATACAGGCACATTTTCTTCCTTCGATAGAGGCATTTTCTTCCTTCGTGGGTAGTCACTAGCTCAGTTTGTGCAGGAAGCACTTCCAGTTGGTTGGGCTGTATGGTCTCTTGCCCTTCCTTGTTATTATTGTCATTATTATCTCTTTCTTATACCTCGGGTTCCCCCTCCCCATCTACGACGAGTTCTGACACGAGATGTGTGGGGTGGCTGTTATAATTATTGGCGGCTTTCTGGAGTTCCTTGTAGGTCTTCTTTGGGAGGCCTAATGCTGCTAGATTCTTATGCTCTTTGACACCATGCTGTTGGGCGACACGGTGATCGGGATGGGTGTTACTTGTTTAATATGCCACATCTTTTTCAGAACTAGGGAACATAAATTCAAACTACAGGGAAAGATATATATATACTGGGTTGTAGAACGTTTTATTTTAGCTAAAGTTGTTAATTACTTGAATAAGTTACCTCAGTGGATGGATGAGGTTGACAGCTTGGGTAAATTCACAGGTCAGCTATATAACTGTCTACGTGAGTGATAGTTAGGCTGACCTCTGATAACTATCTTATTATTATTTTATTTTTCACAGTGCAGCATACGCCTGTGGCATTCTTACATTATATGTCTGGTACTGATATTAAGACTGATTTAATTAGCTGCTGTGGGGTTGGCAGTAAAGACTTTAATAGAAAGAATAACTCTGACATATTTTAAAGTTTGCTGAAGACAGAAATGTGGTAAGGGTTGTTATCAATCAGTGATCATTTACAGTAATCAGATATTCTACTTCTACAAAACTCAGTTAAGTGATTTGGATGGGTTGAGAAATAACAGCTGAGGTTTAATACTGGAAAAAGCATCGTCTTCCATTTCGTAGCATTAATCCAAGAGTAATGTACCACTTGGGTACCACCAAACTCAAGATTGTAGATAATGAAAAGGTCTTAGGAGTAACTATTCAATCTCATTTGGAGTTATCCGAACAGAGAAGACAGGCTACTAGGACAGCTCATGAAGTCTTTTCAGTGATATACGGAAACTTTGCCAGTAGAGATATGGAGGTGACTTTACCATTATAGAAAGCAGTGTTTAGGCTGCATTTTATACTATTGCATATGGGCTTGGAGATCCCATTTTAGGAAAGATGTATACCTGTTGGGAAGAGTATAGAAGAGAGCCACGAGATTGGTAAAAGGCACGAAGGGGTATTCTTATCTAAGTGAAATTAAATGCCGAGGAAATTTCTACACATAGTGATGTCATATACGCTAGGGGACATTAATTTTTAAATTGAGCGTAATAGTATTCGCCATATAGTGCAAGGAAGCCACAGGGTTTTTCTGCAAGGTGATAACTGTAGACCGGATGTTCGAAAATTTCTCTTTAGTCAAAGAGTGATAGACTGTGGGAGGTTGGAAATATATCTAAATTTAAGGTGGTATTGGATAAAATGCTTGAGAGAAATTGGCATATGAAAGGAAGAAGGTGATTGGCCACTATTTTAATTTTTACTTAAATTTCAGTTATTTCTTTTCTTTTTAGTTATTTATCTTATTTTTTAGCGTAAGCTTGCTTATTTTTCATCATTTGCCGATACTTATTCTAATATAAATTTTCTGGAGCAACAGAATAGATTTCATAAAGTTTACTTTCAGGTGGTCTGTTGATTATTTCCAAGGTAGTTGTGGTAGAGAGGCCGACAAAATTCAAGGCGCAATTGGATTTTTCATTTTTAGCTGTGGAATTGTTTAATGTTTTATTCCTTGTGGACCACAGCGTGCAACATGGAAAAACTTCACTTTCAACAGTTAACACATAAGACGCCATGTGGGGATGTTGACATATCATATTGTCAAGATGATGCTTACCTTCCAATCCGCAGAGAATCAGAGTAGAAAGGGTAAATATAGCTCAAAGTTACAGAAGTTGAAAACAGTATACCAATATGGTCATGTTATAAGAAAATCGAGAGCATTAATTGGCTCATTGGCAATATCTCTCCGAGAGGTTGGCTTACACGGATTACGATATGTGGAGGAATGCATAGTTTAGAATGGTTCGGAACTCCGAAAACTTTGTTTTCCGAAACATTTCGGATTCGTCTCACACATCCCAATGTTATGTACATACTTATTATTAAAAATAAGATATTTTATTAACAACGTTTCGTTTGTAAAATTTTCCATTTCGAACCACAGTCAGGAGCTCCAGCTTGCATAAAAATGGTGATTTTAGGTCATCCACACTCTTGTTGGAGTTTATCAAAAACGAATGGTTGCAATCGCCATTTACAGAATGTGTTATTGAGCAAGTTGTGAGACTGGCTTGAAAATGAGAATGGACATACGATGAAAAGCCCAGATTAATATATACAGTGATAGGCTTATCGCATTTTTGTCTTACTGTATTGAGTATTTAAGGGAGAAAGATGTTATTTATTTACAGGAGCATATTGGGAAAAAAAATGTGGTCTGGGTCGCTAATAAATTTTATGGCTGCCTATATATGTTGTAGGGTTTTAGGAGCATTAGCGATTAAGGCCATATTGCTCTGTGTATATTGTTTGTAAATTGTGTGTTCTGAGGTCGATTTTCTGTTTGCTGGACGAAAAATTGAGTTTCCGGGAGAAAAAAACCTCTCCTGAGACCGACTAACTCAGCCAAGTTGTGAAAAAGGTCTACATTTATATTAAATTTCACATTGAATATGTCTTTTTGCCTTAATAAGCAAAATAGAACCTATTTTGCTTATCAGAGACTGTCTTCCGCAAACAGTACAATTTTCTTGGATAAAGCCCTACATTTGAATCTGGGTCATGCATTTCTCTTTGTCTTCCGGAACATGTGGATGTCATAAACCATGTGATTTCGCTGCCGTGTGCATTTAACTGTTGTGCTAACAAGTTGGCGTGATAGTTGATGGTATTCAAGATAAATGTTGCTTGGCCGGAAAATAAATGATGTTATATTTCAGATTCTGTTGTCTTCTTGCTTGAGAAGTATATGAACAATGGAAGGCGCGATAGTCGAGTTAATGGGATGCTTGAAATGCATCCGTCATGCGACAGTAGCACTGAGTTGAGATATTTTATACCTAATGAAGCAGTAGTGATAAAAACGTTGATTACAATAGCTCACCGGGTTGAAACGACCAATACGACATGGACAGAGAAAATTTAACTGAAGGATACTTGTATTAATTAAAGATGGCTGATATTGTTAATCTGCAGGTCACTACCGGTATCAGAACTTGGTAATATATATTTCTTCTGGCTATTTTGTATTCATTACTGTGTTCGATAAGGGTTCATTCTAGGAACTTCGTTTAACACTAATGAACCGACGCAATGGCCTAGAATACACGCAATTCACGCTCTTCAACACCATATTTTCGGAAGGAGGAAGATAAGAAATCGAAATGACTTGCATTGCTTTGTTGTTTGGTTTTGTGCCAAAGCAAATAAAAACCTTTGTAAACAGTGTGTTGTGTATGTAAATAGCATGTATTCTATGGTAAAAGTGACCATAGCGTTTATTTTGTGGCGAGTTTTACCATAGAATGTCGTTATGGTTAATTTTTGTCAGATGAGAAAACATGGGTTTCGGTGGAGAAACCTGTGAAATCTCTCCCAAGACAGGCGTCTCCATATCCAGGTGGGCAGGAGCAGCAGTGCGTAGCACACACTTCTTGATTAGACCGGGGTTCGAGCCCGTGACCACCAAATAAGGAGGATGCAGAAAGGTCAGGGAATGACCACCGCATATCCCTGGAGCAATATGGTCTTAGTTGCTAATGCTCCTAAAAACCAAATAACAAACAAACATCTCCCAAGACAAACTAACTCGGCCATGATGTGAAAACAGACCGTAAAGATTTCACCCGCCTTGACACGATTCGAATCGAGACCTATGGAACGATAGCGATCATAATTACTATGCTATTCACGAATGTGACATTTTATGGAGATAATTTTAATATATAAAACGATTTCTGAGATTTAGTCCTGTAACTCTGTGAACAGTTCTTCTCGGCAAAACATGCACTAGCTACCCGATTAGGATTTTTACATCACCAGATCGCTCTCTCAAAGTCATACTTTTATAAGAAATGGTCAAGAAAGATTGCAAGAGTATTTTGTTTTTGCTTTGGATAAGCCTTTAGGCACTTATGCCTAAGTACTATTTGACTCTTGAGCCAGTCGTAAGCATCATTTCACCATCGAACTCACAAATTCGTCAATATCCTTTCCAAAGCCATCGCAGTTCAGGTTTTTCTAGATAGATATGAAGAAAAGTTGAAGTGAACTGGTTTGAGCTGATCTTGCAGTACACGCTTCAAGATCGAGGATAATGATGAAACTGTAGCCACTGCAATCAAACTAACACGAATAACATATTAGTAATAAATGCAGGGGTCGAAATGGAAAATTTTACGAAAGGGAATGCCAGTTAATTATTATCTTATTTTTAATAAATTATAAACATATTACCGATGCACCTGATGAATGGGAATAGCGTTCCGCTGGGCTCCTGCCGAATTCTTCAGTACCTTCCTAACTTACCCCAATTCATATTTTGTGTGCAATTTTAGATCTGCTGTGGATCAGTTTTCTAAGAAACCTAAGCTCAAATTTACCTGGAGAACAGTAATCGTCCATGCGACCATTGTCTTTTCGATGTCAGTGTGGCGTTCATGTTCGCTGAATAATAATGCAATTATGTTATTTCAATCTTATCATTATTTTTGTATCAGTTTTTATTCTAGAGTCCAACGTTCCTGTTCGTTGTGTAATTGCGCAAGTATTTTATTTTTGTGTACTCATCTAATTCTTTTTTGATACATGGTGCATGGTAAAATAATTAGTATAAGTGATTTTACTGCTGAGAACGTAACGCACTGTTACAGTGCGTTATTACTGATTGTAAAAATAAATATTGACACTGAGAAATGCCACTATTTAGTTTATAATCACATTCAGTATTCCAAAATGTATTTTGTTATACGTTCATAGATCATTATAAATTATATTAAAATAACTGTCTACAATTATTTATTATTCTGTTTTGGGGACACCGATATGACTTTGGACAAAGCTGCCTCTTAGATGCGTGGCGGCCCTGACTTTCTGTGTCACCTGTTAATGATCATCGTTTTTGCAGGACGATCTATACTTGTGGTATTCTCAGAGAAGAGGTGGTCTTGTTTCAATGCAGCCAAACGCAAGGTTGGACTGCCTTAAAATGGGAATAGGAAATGTTCAACGAATAGCAACCCAAAATAATCTATATACTGTACGGATGAATTAATAAAAAAAAATACAAGTAGACGAGTAACGTGATTTGGGGGGGGGGGGGTTACAGCGCAGGCGCAGATGAAGTCATATTTATGACTTTTCGAACGTTTGCTGTAGAGATAGGGATGTAATAATCCCACTATATAAGATAATGGTGCGCTTGGAATACTGTTTCCAAATGTAGAGACAGCACCTAAATAAAAACATCGAGTTTCTTGAAAGGATCCGAAGACGGGCAGTCCGCTTGGTGTGATTTCTACAAAAGGTCATGTGAGGAAGAACTTCCAATAAATAAATAAATAATCGTTGTTGCTTACTAGAGAATACAGAATACGTCGGCAACAGAGATTGGCAACCAAGGACCCTTGAGGGGGACCTGATTGATGTCTCTAATGCACTGAGAGGGAATGATAAAATGAATGAAGGTGAAATTTTTGCTGTCATAAATGATTCCAGAACTAGAGGCCATAAATTCGAATTCGAATTCTCTCATTTTATTGACAAGAATCCACACATTATTGCGATCCTATAATATAAGCAACGCTTATATTATATTCTCGTTACATTTTTACGGGAGGGTGTTCTATTTGGAAATTTAACTTATTGGAAATTCCCTTTATAAATAAAAAATACCTTTTAGAGTTTTTTGTTCAAGTTTTAAGGCCTGACAGAAATTACTGAATTTACACTCATTAGGACTTAACATAGAGAAAATTTCATGTCAGATTTTCGGCTTTTCACTAAGGACTGGGTTTTCCATTTGTTCTTTTTTTTTTAATCAGTAATCGTAGCCTACAGACTATCAACCAGTCCATCAGTTATAGCTCAAGGTGATCAACATTACCTTAATTATCTCTTATTTTTTAGTATTAGTGCAACTCTCGATATTACTTCCTTGAAAATTTTATATTATTCAAGAAACCAGATCGTAAGCTGGTTTTATTATTCGCTGAAGTCATAACTGAAATTCAAGAGAACGAAAAGGAGGGTTAGTTTAACTACACTCCCATCCATCTAATGTAACCTAGGAAACTATAAAATGAAGAAGAACACTTGCAGTTTTCTGTGATCCTATATTCAGTATGATGAATCCGTAAAGAACAGGTTACAAAACTATTATAGTTATTCAGTGAATTTCTTTCTGTTTTTTCTGTAATTTATTTATTCTCTAGTTCAGTTCAGCTTAGTTAACTAAAAATTAAATTTAGAAATTTTAGTATTATAAGTTTATTTCTGATCACGAAATGTATTGCATTACTGAATAAAACCTTACCACTTCCACCACGATGTGAGAATCACATGCACATCAGGATGCATTTCGCTGTTAAGTTTATTATGATGGCAGTTACGCTACGTATTTTTTAAATAAATTCATTTAATGTAATTTTAATTACATTAAGCATAGTTAAATTTAAATGAATAGCAAAAGTTTTTTTTTAATATTTTACACAAGGCTCGACTATAGCCGATTGGTCAAGTGAAGTTACAAAATTATACACGACGTTTGTTCGAATCCATGTAATATTGCAAAACATATTACTGTAATCGTCTACTGTAGTCTGTATCATGTTATCACCTCTGAAACTATGTGACATCTGGAGTATAAACAGAAAATTCATTTAAAATGTTCTTTTTAATTGAACACGACCACTCGGTCAGAGGAAGTTGTAGCTAATCATTTTGACAACGAATACAATCAGCAACCGTAATCAGCAGTCACGTAGTCTCGAATCCCAGTTAACTCAAACGTGTGATCGGTGCAGGAGTGCCTTACCATCCTGGCCTTGACCACTCGGCTACGTAATTTTAAACTTAATAGTGTTAATGATATTTCATGGATACATACAAACACTGACAAAGCGATTTTAAAACTGAGACAAAATGCAGAGAAACCAAAAGAACTCTTCTTTCATCGCCCAGTTTCTTGAGTAGCAGTAGTTCTGTGTCCTTGGTGACTACTCCCAGACCACCAATACTGGATTAAATCATGGCCCTGACAATAAGTAGGCAGACATGGCAATCTCTTGCGTATCTTGCAGTTTTTCACTTCTTTTCTTGAGTTTTTTCCATGGCTGAAAATGTAGTCTCACTTTGGTAGGAGTTAAGAAGGATAGCAAAATATTAAACATATCTCCCATATATTGCAAGCTGTTCTTCTTTCACGGATAGCTAAAACGCAACCAGAGAACGAACGTGAAATTTTATTTGAAAAATTGTGTTTAAATTTACTCAGTAAATTTTTACATTTCTACAGGTGTAAGATTTCTGAATGATTACACTCCATAGCTCTGGAGAGCTATGGAGTATAAACATCCAGAATGTATCTGGTCGAAGCAAGCTGCAGAGCAGACAAGTGTGTAACAACATTATTTATTCATAACTCAGTATAGCATATACTTCGTGCGGTTTCCGCCAGATACGCACCTTCCCGTCCGTTCGAAATAACTGGAAACGGGACTCATCGGACCAGGAGACCGTCTCCAATCATCCAAGGTCCAGTACCGATGTTCTTTCTCCCAGTTCTGGCGTAGAGTCCTGTGTCGTGGTGTTAGCAATGAGTCTCTGGTGGGTCGGCTGCTCCCATAACCTGTTGCGGCTAATGATCGCTGATAGTCTTGGTGGAGACGTTTCTGGAACCTCTCTCGTTGAAGTCGGCGGTGATTTGTGCCACTGTCATTTTCCCCTCATCTAAGTCGGCACAGAAGTGGCTCTCTATAACTCTTGAGACATCATTCCTAGTCACTGGGCATGGCTCATTGAACGAGAAGCTCTTCCAAATAGGCCGAATACCCATAGACGTTTGTTACTGCGGGGCCAAGGAGAATTGGTTCCACCTTCTCTTCGAGTGCGCTCTCTATGAGGACCTGAGGCAAGACCTAGCAAATACCATCCCTCTCACTGAAAACCAAGTGGACATTCTGTTACAGACACCACAGAACCTTGCTGCCTTCCAGAACTTCTCGACGCAAGTATTCACGCACAGGAAAGCCTCCTACAGAATAACGCAGGCTACGAATGGGGATCCCCAGACAGCAGCTTAAAAATTTAATTAATTTTATTTTTATTTTTATTTTTTTTTTTTCACTTCCTCTGGAATTTTTTTTTTTTTTTTAATTACACCAAGGGATTTTTTTTTTTTCTTTTCCACTTCCTCTGGAATGGGCCTCCAGAGGAACCTGGTCCACCTTTTGACAACATCAGGTGAGTCAGAGTTTCTTTTGAGAAGGTACTTGTATTATTGGGACTGGCCCACCTTCCCGTGGTGTGGACGAGAACCCAGAATCATCTATCCAGGTGACTGATGCTTCTGGGTAGCCAAGAGGCCAGAACAGAACAACAGAACACACACATAATACACACAAACCTACGTCATTCACATTCTGGCCCATTTGTAGTGATACTGTTCTTCACAGAGATACGAGGCGAAGTTGAACAGACGTTCTAGGAGCCGCCCTTTACAAAACGCATGTCCACATACTTAATGATTTTGTAATAACTGAAAGCAAAGTGGAGAAGAAATTGTTGAAGTTAAACATAAGAAAAGCACCTGGGGTGGATGGGATCTATCCAGTTATATTAAAGGAGGTGGCAAAGCAACTATGCAAACCCTTAGCCATAATTATGAGAGCATCCTTGGACTCAGGGGAGATTCCCACGGACTGGAGATGTGCAAATATATCCCCAGTTCACAAAGGGGGATCGAAGGGTGACACGAGTAATTACAGACCAGTTAGTTTAACTTATGTTCCGGGTAAAATAATGGAGTCACTGGTTAAAGATGCATTGCAGGATCATCTAGACAAGACTGCAGCAATAATTCAGACACAGCATAGGTTTGTTAAGGGAAAGTCTTGTCTGACAAATTTGATAGGATATTATGATGTGGTTACAAAGGAACTGGATGCAAAAAATAATTTTGATATCATATATTTGGATTTCAGGAAAGCTTTTGACACTGTTGCGCATGGAAGACTATTGTACAAATTGGAGCAGAATGGTATTAAGGGTAAGTTGCTACAATGGATAAAAGGATGGTTAAGTGGGAGAAGACAGAGGGTGGTAATCAATGGGTGCTGCTCTTCGTGGACTAATGTTATTAGTGGAGTCCCACAGGGTTCGGTGTTAGGTCCACTGTTGTTTTGTATATTTATCAATGATATTGATGAAGGTATATCAGGCTTAATGTCGACGTTTGCAGATGATACAAAAGTTGGCAGGGTTGTTAATGACAGTAATGGCAGTGCGCTACTGCAACAGGATCTAGATAATTTGTGCAAATGGGCTAAGAAGTGGCAACTGAAGTTTAACCTTGACAAATGCAAAGTACTGCATATGGGTAGAAGTAACCCCAGAGAAACGTACCAACTGTGTGGTACTACACTTAAGGTGGTAGAAAATGAAAAAGACCTGGGAGTAATTGTGCAATCAGATATGAAGTTTTTTGAGCAATGCAGACAGGCTGCCAGGGCAAGTAATGGGGTTTTGTCAATGATATATAGGAATTTTGCTAGCAGGGAGAAGGAGGTGATTGTCCCTCTGTATAAGGCAATGGTCAGGCCACGCCTTGAGTACTGCGTACAGGTCTGGAGGCCTCATTTTAGGAAGGATGTAGATTTACTTGAGCGGGTACAGAGAAGGGCAACAAGATTGGTGAGGGGAATGAAGGGATCCTCTTACCAAGAGAGGCTTAAGTTCTGCAAATTGCAGTGGCTGGAGACTAGGCACCTGCGCGGTGATCTGATTGAGGTGTATAAGGCCTTGAATGGGTTGAGCACGCTGAATTCTGATGGGATCCTTTCACTCGTTCAGATTACGAACCTAAGGGGGCATAAATTCAAATTAAGAAAAGACAGATGTAGAATAGATGTGCGAAAATTTGCCTTTAGCCAGCGGGTGGTTAATTGCTGGAACAAACTTCCATCTGTCGTTGTGGAACTTGATAGGTTGAATAAATTTAAGGAGGAACTGGACAAGCATTTGGAGGGAATGGTGTGATTTTTTTTTTTTTTTTTGGCTGATGCTGCATAAGCTCATACACTTGCTTTCTTGCATCACATGCCACTACTACTTCTACTACTACATGTCCGGTTGGTTGGAATAATGTGAGAGTCGTTGGCTCCCACGATGAGATGTTATTCCGGAAATAGCGCATTCCCGATACACTCTTGATACTGTCGAAGTGAAATTTCTGTACCACTTCCGATAGAGATAGAGTGACTTATGCGTCGGGCACCCACTATCATTCCTCTTTCAAAGTCTGTAACTCACGACGTTTATCCCTACAGACATTGAATTACCGTTTACGTGAATGCAGTGTACCTATATATCTGCCAAGTGGTGGGTTCGTCCACTAGCGAGAGGGGTGACAGCGTCGCGTTGCCCAGGAACCAGGTATTCCGTGAATTCTGTCCTTTCAGTTACTGTATAGTGAAAAGACTGCTGTTTAAGCTTCTACTTTTAATAAAGTTGATCACACTTACTGCATCTTTCAAAACTTCGTGCAAATCAGTTTGCATTTCCTTCGCTGCTGTGCAGTGTATAATGCAATGATTAAAAACTATATTTGGAGTAATATCCTTTACTTTGCTTTTTAAACCTTTATTTTCTCTTGTTAATACAGCCATCAGTAAAAATTGCAACACAGTTGTTCCATGTTAGATTATTTGTTTGAAAGAAAATATATATAATATCAAAAATCTTCTGGACCATCGGTCTTCCTTCCAAAGCTTTGCAAAATAGAAAATCCTCCAAAATATCCGCCTCGTAGCAGCATCCGACATATACAATAAGTTGAGCAAGGTTTGAAATATCTGTAGATTCATCTAACTGCATTGCAAAAATTGGACTTTATCTCAATCGATTTAATAAATTGAATTTTATGTTGTCCGATAACTGTAATACGCCGCGAGACTATCTCTGGACAGAGGAATTGTTTTCAAATCGTTGCTGTACTTTTCTCCATGCATAATTGAAATAATTTTTATTGCAGCAAGGAGAATGCACTGAATTACAAAGCAGAATAAAGCTTGCGTGCAACACACTTGCCATATATATTTACTGCTACTGCACATTCGCACCTCTGGCCTTTATGCAATACAGTACAGGCAATTTGAGAATTTGTGCTGTAGGAAACACGAATTAAGGGCTAAAGGAATTACTGTAAAGGGATTAATTGAATAGTACTTCTTAGTACTACTCAGCATTTGATTAGTACTGAGAAGTACATATTAATACATACTGAGAAGTCGCACTAGTCAGCTGCTTTTTGTGTGTCCATAGCCAGTGAGCAAATTAAGCTGGTATTACCGACATGGTGGCAGTAGGGTTCATTCTTATCTCAGACATAGTTCGAATAGCGAAGTTTCTACACCTACAGTACTGAAAAAGTAATTTGAACAACAGGTTTTAAGCTTTTATGTACACAAAAAATAACGCGACCCTTCTGGGGTTAGCACCCTTCAGTTTGTGTATCATTACACTAAGACACAGAACAAGATCTCAAAAAAAAAAAAAAAACGAATAAAGCATGACAGTACATCAATGTTACTTTACCATGACAATTGTCAACCTCAGTGCACCCATGCAAGAATTCGTCGCTGAGATTTGAAGTATATTTGCACTCTCCCTATAGCTGAAACTTTTCCCTTTGCAACTTTTTTGTTGTTGTTGTTGTTTCTAAAGCTTTAGTGACGTCTGCGAGGCAACATATGACTCCGATGAAGAGGTTAAAGCAGCCTTGGACGTTAGCCTGTGAGCCGCCATAATTTTAATTGAACAAGGAAATGTGTTCATTTGTGTGGAATGTATGTAGGATACAGCAAATGCACTAGCGGATAGAACAGTTGCTAGAATAGCCACCTTCCCCACACCTGGTGAAAAAGACCTGAATTCGAATCCCATCGATGACGTAAGGAAATTTTATGGGCGTTTTTCAGAACGCGACTGAGTTAGTTGGTCTCATGCGAAGGTTACATGGTTTTTCTCCCCTAAACTAAACGCGGGTTATTCGTCCGGAAAACAGGCAAATCGTCCAGAGAACATACGCAATTTGCATAAATAATTAATATATTATATATTGCACAATATGGCCAAAGTTGCTGATTGACACGCCTGAAAAACTCTATAATTAACTAACGATACATCAAATTAAAGACAGCTGTTTTTTCTTCATGTAATTTGTTTTTCATTTTGATTTTTCCCTGTTCCTTCAGACCACGTGTGTAGCACAGTTGATGTAATCACCGTCCTACCCACACCGCATGGAAAAGACCTGAGTTCGAATCCCCTCAACGACGCGAGGAATGTTTATGGGTCTTTTTCAACGTGGCTGTGTTAGTCGGTCTCAGGCGAGGGTAGCTTGGCTTTTTTTCTTTTGGAAACTCGGGTTTTTCGTCCATCAAACAACAAATCGACCATCTCTATATGCAATTTACACACTTATTATATATGGTGCAATATGGCCTAAGTTGCTGATTCGCCAATAACCCTACAACAACCACTCTTTTCCTTTAAAATTTATGCCATCAAAGGCATTACTTCTTAGTCTACCCTAGTATAATCCAGATTATTTTCATAAAATAATTAAATTTCTCTTTGTAATTACAGCCTTAAATCCTTAAAAATAACATTAAGAGACGTTTCCTCAACGGTCCCTAAATTCTGAATAAATCAACCGTAAACTTGCTCATCCTTGCAAAAGATCCATATCCAGAAACAGTAACGTCTCTATAAAGACACATGTAAAACTATGGTCTAGTACGCAAATTAGCAAAACTGACTCGAGGTAAAAATTTTTATCAGTAACCCTCTTTTTAATAATATGCCCCATATTTTACTGACACTACTCCAATTCGCCTGTTATTCATGCTACTTGTAATTTAAGCTGTTCAGGATCATAATTTTTATCAGTATCTTGACAGATACGGAAACAGTATTACGCTTAGTGCGCGAAAATTAGGCCACGTAAGACAATAAGATATCAGGTAATCTTGCAAAATTTACTTGCAAGGCGTCCTCCTGGGTAGCACGGTGGTTATAGTCATCGTACCGTAACGCCGTGTGATAAATGCTTGAGTTCGAATGTCGTTAATGACACTAGGAAGTTTTATGGGGTTTTTTTACAACGTGGCTAGCCGGTCTCAGTTGGGAATTGGGTGGTTTTATTATTATTATTTTTTTTTTTGCCCCAGGAAAGTGTAGTTTTCGTTCAAAAAGCCTACCCAAGGATACTCTCAGTTAAATAAATAAATAATCTGCATGTCTAACGTTGAGTACAATAGTGCCAATCGCCCGAGGAACGCCAGGAGTTTATATAACATTAGCATAAAATACAGAGATTGGGTTGAATAATATAAAGCAGTATTAATGGAGATATTAATGGATCAGAAAGCAAAAATAATTACATGTAGTTGATCAATCAAACATAGAATATTAAGAGGTTGCCAAGAATTTATTCTTACACAAGTCATTTTCTTTGGCATTGTGGTTGCATCAGTCAGCGTTGCATTACGTCTTATTCATTCAGTGACACCTTTCAAGGATGTCATTCACCTTCAGATGGCATCCGGTGTTGGTAAAGTATTATCTGCAGTAGTGGGGGGGAGGGGATTGAATTGGTTGCTTGTGTACTTAGTGGCAAATTTCAGGTCAACATCAGTGCTCTTAAATTGGGTAGCATTTCATTGGACAGTAAGCCTGCTGGAGTTGCCAAACAGCACAAATGTGGTTCGTAGTGGGAGTGGAGAATTCACCAAAACGTGGCCTTTCTAGAGGTTTTGGCTGAGAGATCAGTACGATCACTATCTTTGGAGCGAAGGCAAGATTTTTTTTCCTCAATCAAGGATGGTAGTCTTCTTATCATTAGCTCATTTTCCATTTTGAGTTGTCCTCTCAGTAGGAAGAATTCAGAGCTTATATGAAACCCATGTCAGTAATCATTATTCAGCCCTAAAGATTCGCTTTACAGTGGTTGGAGCAGAACATCCACCAGATTAGCCACCAAAGCTGATCCACTTTGATCCGAACTTGCCAGTATGATGTGTAAAGGTCAGTTTTTGGATCGAATGTTACCCCAGGTCTGAATTCCTTTGTGTTAGGAATTAGGATACTGCCAATTCATGATTGCTGATGAGATGAATTGCGCTTGAGGGGAAAAAATCATTTGAGCTCATTTGAAAGGATTAATATCTATTTTGATGTTCTTTAGATAGTTTTCTAGGCCATTAGTTGCAGTTAGTTCTCTGATCAGTGGAGTATCGCTTCCAATATTCAGGAAAGTGTTCTTTGGATAACACTTTCTTGAAGGTGGAGTGCAACGGATCAAGAAGGTATTGGTTAAAGTATGATGGTGTGATCTGTTTTGATCAGATAATGAACTGTAGGATACCGTTAGCACCTGTTCTTGCTAAAGGAGGGAACTCCCTCATTATTGTAGTAAATATTGCCTGTTTATTACGAACGTTGAGGAATGTTGAGGGGATGTTATCGTTGGAAAGAGGTTTTGCTGTCCGTTAGTGTCGTCCATTAAAAATCTAGCTGCATAGCCATTGATCTGCATCTGGCCATTTTTAGGCTGAGTTAAGTTGGTGTTTACCATTTCTGATAATTAAACCAATTATGCTTGAGGAAAAAAAATCATTTGAGCTCAAACCCGTATTTTTGTACTGCGTGTAATTTGTAAATACAGCGCTTTCTCTCAAGACCTCTAATCGGTCTTATAGTGTGTGGTATTTTTTTTTTCAAGTTTTATGTAAACTTTGTTTTAAGCGGAAGGCATTCTTATCTCCGAAATTCACCACATTTTGAGTGGATTTTTTGGGATGTGATGCAGCATACTTAGCAGTGCATGATCAGCCATCTTGTGAGGAGGTCTAAAAGGCTGAAGAGCGCTCTCTAATAGTACAGTGAGTATAATGGCCATCCTCCTATACTGAGTGGAAAAAGTCCGAGGAATTGTTATGAGTGCATTTCACAAAGTTGCCGAGTTAGTCTGTCTCCGGCGAGCCTTGCATGGTTTTTCTCTCCCGAAAACACGGATTTGCCATTGCTGCCCCAATGAGATATGACTTCTTATAGAGAAAAATATTAAGGTTTACGTAAAACGTAGGATCTATTACTTGCAATCTTGTAACCTAGACCTAAACTTATGATCCATATACGCGTATGGATTGTATTTAAGATTTTTAATATTCTCGAGGGGGTTGGAGCAAAAACATTGCATAAACCTGTTGTTGTCTGTATTTAAAACCGCATAATTTACACACACACACACTCTCTCTCTCTCTCTCTCATTACGGGAGGAATTTTTATCGGTATTTTTCACAACGTGGCTAAGTCACACACACACACACACACACACATACACACACGGAGCAACATGGTCTTAGTTGCGATGCTCCTAAAATCCAATAACAACAACACACAATCTTATTTTGAGTACTGTACTTGAATTCTACTTCAAAGTAATCGTGAATAACCAATTCCTTGTATTAAGCATGGATTGGCTGTGAAAATTATCCGTTTCGATGACACAATTATGGAGCTGCATAATTTTATCTATACCCAGTTATTTCTCTATCGGTGATATATATATTTTGTCTGTACTTTAGATCTAAGCTTTGCTTTTTTTGCAGATTTAACCGCTTTATTCTAAATTTTAATTATTTCACAAAACTCAGCAAAAGCTTAGGAAAAACTCTTAACAGATTTTGCTTTGATTATGGAATTGAATTCGATTTCTCTGCACCTATCTCTATAAAAACTGCCAATTCCTTAACATGTTCTGTATTTAAAACAAACTGGAATGCGTTTTGGCCTTTTAAGGTCGACATTTAGTTGTCTGTTATCAAGAGTTAAAATGCAGTCCTATATGTCCACATTGCCTAATGTACTTGCTGTTTAGGAGAGTACAGGGATGTCACGTGCAATGGAGGAAGCTTTCTCTTTATCAGCGCACACACACACACAAAGGTTTCAGTGAGAGGTCCACTGAGGAAAATATGAAAATAGATATTTTTATCCCGCGTCTTACCTTGGCGTTTTCCTTCAAACCAATTATTTCGAAGAAACTGCGATTATGATTATCAAGTGCCTGACATGCAATGTTTGAACATCTGTATGGCTCACCAAACAGAAATGGAAAGTATTACAATTTTTGGGCCTAACACTTCGAAATACGCTGAGAAAAAATGAAAACTTTTTTTCAATATAAATGTAGACTTAGTGTGTTTTTTAACGCTGTTATCGAACTAGTAGCTCATTTTTTTCTAGCACCCTCACGTTGCAAGATATTCATATTTTGTTTACACGTTCGTACTTATATTTTTGACTTTCTAGACCTTGTTACAGTGGTCAGTTTGTGGCAGTTTGTAGACTGCTCCACCTCCTTCCATATCAGACGGATAAAAGAAAGTTCGAATTCAGCGCTGTGTTGGTTAGTATTATATACAATATTTAATCTCTTACAAGGGGTCATAATTCAGATCAGAAGGGAAGAGGTTAATTCAGTAGCTGGCTCACGCCCGTTGATTACTCTGTGAATCAACCTTAGTGACTGCATTAGCGCCATTTAGGAAGTGACGTCATTTGCACCACTTCCTAATTTACAATTTCGTTACCCATTTGACATTTTCGTTACCAATTGGTTTTGCTTCAGTCCGAAAATGTAGTGGGTGCTGCCAAAGATGTTTTCACATCATAAACTAGTATCCGAATAAGCCGTCCGCCATTGCAATAGTAAGGTCACAGTGGTAAACTACCTATCCCTGTTCCTCCAGAAATCTGCTCATTAGAAGAGGAAAACACAGATGACCCAATGGATATTCAAATGAACTCTGAATAAGAATATTAGTGCCCAGACCCAAACAAGCCTCATCTTACGACTCAAATTGAATTAAACGACCTTGTTTGTGATTTAAATATATCTAAGGCATAATCAGAGGAAAAGGAATCTAGGCTGAGGGAATGGAATTTATTTCAAAAACGGTATAACTGTATTTGAATTTCATAAATGACAAGTGCTTTCTTTGTATTTTGCTATAGAAGAGTCACTTTGCCACTGTAATGATGTTGATGTCTGTGATTTATCAACTAACATAAACGAGCTGCACAGAATGAAAGATTTTCATTGACTCTTCGAAATTTAAGTCTAAAAGTTGTGCTACTTCTCAGTGGAAACATGCTAGCTTCTATACAATATGGCTCTACAAAATATTGTTGCTTTTTTTTTGTGCGAGTGGAACAGTCAAACCAAAATCATTCATTCAAAATTAAAATTTGTATTCCTCGCATCAGTGTTGTACGTAGAAAGAAAAATGTCATCTGAAAAGCTCTACTTTGCCGAACAAACGTTTGTTTACCAACGTTTCACATGAAGTTAGGTGCAATGAATAATTTTGTAAAAGCTATGAATAAGAATGGAGATGGCGTTCATTATTTAAAACTAAAATTTCCACACATTTGTGATACTGAAATCAAAGAAGGTGTTGTTGTTGACGGGATTTGAATCCCGTCATTGACGCGAGGACTTTTTATTAGCTTTTTTCGCTACATGTCTGACTTGGTTGATTTGAGGATCAAAGATTTTTTCCCTTCCGCTCGGAAACTCAAAACTCAGGTTTTTCAACTAGCAAATAAAACAGATAAACCGAACAGAGAACACTCGCAATTTATGGACCTAATACTCATGAGTGTATGAGTTTATTCTCGGGTAACCCTAATAGGGCAAAGTTTTGTTAGTAGTTTCTAACTTTTTTGTAGTAGCACTTCATTGTGTCGCGAAACACACCGTTTAGCAAATGGGACACCTTTTCTACCCAGATACACTACTTATTCCCGAAATGGTCATCATTAGAGATCTTCCAGCAATAATGAGGTATGTATAGACACCAACCGTGTTTAGCTTACCGGTCGGTGTAGGGTTCGTATAATGCCAACTGCATGTATGCCTTGCTCCTCCACGGTATCTTAGTTGGTAGGGTGCATTGCCCTCTGTCACTCGTTTGGTGGCTGATCCGATTCCCATAGAGCCGAAGGAATTAAGTCTTCATTGATTGAGGCTGAACTTAATTGAGCTTAGGAGGAGAAGGCAGGGTTTCCCAGTGAGTTATTCCTTCACTCAGGCTGTGAAAACACACACCCAAAACCACACACTCTTATATAGACAAAATAAATTATACGAATATGAGCAACAAGCTCTGTTACCGCCAGAATGATAATTTGTGTCTCGTGCAATTAGCTGCGCAAATCAAAATAACAACAAAAAAACATTAATTAGAAAAAATGGATTGCTACATCAAAAGAAATTACTTTATTCCAACGAAGTATACACGAATTTTCTAAGCGTTATTGTTTGCTGCTTTAATCATTTTTGCCTGTTCATTCTTTTATAATGTTATACGGCATATTTATTCCCTATTATACATCATTTCATTACCAAGTTTGTATTAGCATTAGTAGTGCCAAATGATGCAAAAAAGCAGGCTTAAAGCAGGGGGGAGACAAAGACCAATAGACTGACAGTAGCCACTGGCAGAGGTGAAAGAGATTCTTGCACTGCTTCTATTAGAATGAGCAGAAGCCTGAAAAACAAGATACATGGTATTTCAGAGACTGCTGGGAGCCATTGCGGCACAAGTAAACACATGGGTTGTGTTAGGGTAGCTAAGAATAGAAACAGGTGCAGGTATACTTGCGTGTACACCAATGCTAGGAGTTTAGTAAATAAATTTGATGAATTTGAGGTATTGCTCAAAACATCGAAGGCAAATATTGTTGGGATATCAGAGACGTGGTGTCACACAGATATAAGGGATGCGGAACTGCAATTTGGGGAGTACAACGTCTACAGAAAGGATAGACAGGATAGGAAGGGGGGAGGTGTTATGCTATTAGTTAAGAAACACATAAAAACCAAGGAAGTGAAGCCAGTCGACATCGCTGGACAGTGCAGTGTGGAGTCAGTTTGGTGTGACATAAACATTGGGAGATCAAAATTGAGAGTAGGAGTGTGCTATAGGCCTAATGACTCTGATGAGTATAATAAGGAACTGTACAGGGAAATAGAGTGGGCCAGTAAATCAGAGTGTCTTATAATGGGAGATTTTAATTTCCCAGATATTGACTGGATTTTGGGGGCTGGTTACTCACACACTAGCAGGGCTTTTGTGGATTTATTGGATGATTGTTTTCTACATCAGCATGTTCGGGAGGCAACTAGAGGGAGTAATACTCTTGATTTGATTATCAGCAGTGATTCTTCATGCATTAAGAATCTGCAGATAAATGAACCACTAGGTGGCACTGATCACAGTGTGCTGAAGTGGGATTTACTCAAAGAGGTAACTACCATTAGGGGTAAAGGGAAGGGTTATTGCTTCCGTAAAGGCGACTACGATGGACTGAGACAGTATTTAAATTCTATACAGTGGGACCAACTGATGATGTTACCAACAGCAAATTCAAAATGGGAAGCATTCAAAGAACTTATCTTGGAAGCTACTTGGAAGGCTTTACATACCAACTAAGAAATATTGTTCAAGGTTTAGGCCAAAATGGATGTCAGATGAACTAATGAGGCATATGGCAGAGAAGAAAAATGCATGGGATACATACAAATTAACACATGACACAGAAGCCTATGATAGATACAAGTTGATATGCAACCAAGTTACAAAGGAGGTTAGGCAGGCGAAGGCAGATTACGAGAAATCCTTGGCAAGGGATGCAAAGAAAAACAGCAAAGAGTTCTTTACTTATGTAAACTCTAGAAGGAAGGGGATGAATCAGATTGGTCCACTTGATATTGATGGGTCAAGTGTTGATGATCCTGCTCAGGTAGCTAACAAACTAAATGAATATTTTGCATCGACATTCACACATGAGGAGGTATTCAGCGAGGGGAATGCCAGAGGTGTATTCAACTGTAGCAGTAAGCTACAGAATCTTGAAATAACTGGGAGTAAAGTGGAGGAGAAACTGTTGAAGATAAACACAAGAAAGGCACCCGGGGTGGATGGGATCTATCCAGTTATATTAAAGGAGGCAGCAAAGGAAGTAAGTAAACCCTTAGCCATAATTATGAGAGCTTCCTTGGACTCAGGGGAGGTACCCATAGACTGGAAATGTGCAAATGTGACCTCAATTCAGAAAGGAGGATCAAAGGCTGACACAAGTAATTATAGACCTGTGAGCTTAACTTCTGTTCCAGGAAAATTAATGGAGGCACTGGTTAAAGAAGCACTGCAGGATCATTTAGACAAGACTTCAGTTATAGCTCAGACACAGCATGGTTTTGTTAAGGGGAAGTCTTGCCTGACCAACTTGATTGGATACTATGATGCAGTCACAAAAGAACTGGATGCAGGGAATAACTTTGATATTATATACTTGGATCTTAGAAAGGCTTTTGATACTGTTGCACATGGAAGACTGCTACACAAATTGGAGCAGTGTGACATTGGAGGCAAATTGCTGCTCTGGATAAAGGGGTGGTTGAGGGGGAGAAGACAGAGAGTGGTAATCAATGGACACTGCTCATCGTGGACTGATGTTATTAGTGGAGTCCCTCAGGGCTCAGTGTTGGGTCCATTATTGTTTTCTGTATTTATAAATGATATTGATGATGGTATATCGGGCTTAATGTCCAAGTTTGCAGACGATACAAAGGTTGGCAGGGCTGTCAAGGACACTACTGACACTATGCTGCTGCAACAGGATCTGGAAAGGTTGAGCAGATGGGCTGAGAGGTGGCAAATGAAGTTTAACATTGACAAATGTTTTTTTTTTTTTTTTTTTTTTATGAAAACCCCAAACACGAAAGGTATCAACCTATAGTACTTAGTACCGTGCATGGGTTGAAGGAGAAGAAGGTAAAGTACTACACATGGGAAACAGCAACCCCAGAGCAACGTATCAACTCTGTGGTACAACACTGACAGTGGTAGAGAATGAAAGGGACTTGGGGGTGGTTGTGCAGGCAGATATGAAGTTCTCTGAGCAGTGCAGACGGGCTGCAAGAGTAGCTCATGGAGTATTGTCAATGATATACAGGAATTTTTCCAGCAGGGATAAGGAGGTGATTATTCCATTGTATAAGGCGATGGTCAGGCCACACCTAGAGTACTGTATACAGGTCTGGAGGCCTCATTTCAAGAAGGATGTAGAGCTGCTGGAACGAGTACAGAGAAGGGCAACAAGATTAGTGAATGGAACAAAGGGGTGCTCTTACGAAGAAAGGCTTAAGTTTTGCAAATTACAGTGTCTGGAGACTAGGCACCAGCGAGGTGATTTGATAGAGGTGTATAAAGCCTTGAATGGTTTAAGCATGCTCAATGCTGATGGGATTCTTCCTCTAGCTCAGAAAAATCACCTGAGAGGGCATAAATTCAAATTGAGGAAAGACAGATGTAGGATAGACGTGCGGAAATTTGCCTTTAGCCAGCGGGTGGTTGGTTGGTTGAACAGACTTCCGTCCTTTGTGGTGGAGGTTGATAGCCTAAATAAGTTTAAGGCTCAGCTGGACAGGTATTTTGAACGAACAGAGGGGTGAAGTGGAAGTGGTTTTTTTTTTTTTGGCTGATGCTACATAAGCTTGCTTTCTTGCATCAAATGCCTCTACTAATGCTAATGCTAATACTATGTAGCATCAGCCAAAAAAACTGCCCAGTGCCTAGTTTCCAGACGCTGCAATTTTCAGAACTGAAGTCTTTTATGCAAACGTATCCTTTGTGTCCTTCACTAATCTCGTTGCTCTTCTTTGCAAACGTTACAGTAGTAGCGTATGTATCGAAAGCTATCATGCTATGGAACAAATTTTCAAAAAACGTCTGTTTGTCTGAATTTCTTGGTGTTTCTTTACGAATTTGTATATGGTGATTTGGAATATGACCTTAGTTTTGGCATAGCATCAATGAACTGCTCAGATGTGATACAAGAAGTATATATATGCAATAATAATATCAGATTTAGTAATTGTGTTTAACTGCTTACAGAATAGAGTATTAATCTTTGCTACAAGTTAACAAACTAAAACAATGACAAAACGTAGGAGTTTTTTGTCAAACTCCTTGGCGCATTATAGCCTTAGACGCTAATGCGCCATAAAATCCTAAAAGAACCAACCAACCAACTTGGGTTAATAAAAAAAAAAGTCCTTAAATGGTACATTTGAACGTCTGTCTTTTGTAATGAGTGTGATTATCCTGAACTGAGAACTTCATATATTCGCATATGATAGCTGCATCCCGGCTTTCTTGTTAGCTCTTTTCTATTGACTATGTGTCCTGGTGAAATCCCTCCCCATACTCAGTTTAAACTTCAGATTAAACTGGGCGATGCCCAGTTTAATCTGAAAAAAATCTAGTTGAGAGTACAAGTAATGGAGCTTGATTGACATTTGGTATCCCATTTTTCCTTAAAATCAACTTTTCAGCTAGTTCTTGTTATTTTTGCCCCCATTTTCTGAATTAAAAACCTCTTGTTTGAGAGAAAAAACCACACAGCCCTCCACCGAAACAGACTCTCTTAGTTACGGTGTGAATAATGCTCATTAAAGTTCTTCCCGTCTAGACAGGATTCGAATCCAGCGTTTTCGACACAATATGAAAAGAGAGCGATTGTAATCATTGAAGTAACCACGAGGGCGGATAGGACATGTTTTTCCGCTCACTGTCCAGAAATTGAGGACATTGGCCAGTCTGCTTAGAGCGATCCTTATCTCATTTTGTATAACTCACGTCGAAGTTGATTTTCTCTGCAAGCGATCGAAACTTTTACACGCTATTAAGTTGTATTTTTGACTACTAGAGACAAAGCATTAAATACGCTTTAGATGTTGGTTTGTTTCGTAACTATCCAGTTATAGCTTTTTGAGGGATGAGGAAACTAAGATAAATGAAACAGACCTATGATGCTCAATGAGTTCTACATTTCTGCACTAATATATAGAAATTTAATCCAATACATGCTTTTTTTGTAGAATACTTCAGGACGACGCACTCCTGAATTTAATCTCATTTTTAATGGTTTCTCTCCCCCAAAAACACATAAATGGTTCGACGTATCCGCGATCGATAGTTAAGGTTCCTCAAACCGACCACAACACATCAAACCACCAATATACAACCCTGATTGACAAAAGGCATTATGTCTAATAAAAAAAATCAATTAAATGATTACGGTGTATGATATTTAAAACAAATTTGAAGGAAGGAAGTGTCTGTATAACAGAGTCTATATATACAAGTGTAGTCAGCTTATTACTTTGTTTGGTGGCCAAATTTAACTAAGCCTGCATTGAGTCCTTATTACAAAGATGGCCTACTCAAATGTTTTTTTCTCTTTGTATGTCCTTTGGTAAATTTTGATACAGAATTTTTGCATGATTCTTGGTTATATAACTATAAGCAAGAGCATGTGAGCGAATTGTGGGTGGTGCTGTTGATAAAATAGATATCAAAATGCTTCTAGGATATTGGACGTCTCCGTTAAAAACTGTCCAGTTTCCAAAATGTGATCACGCAAGGATCTTGACATCATTCTTGTTAAAACTTATCATTAATTTCTCTTACGTGATGCGGTGTATTAAGCCGAAAGAGTTCTACGATATTAAAACAAGAGAAGATTGTATATATAAAGTAATAATAGCAATAAACAATAAATTGAAAAGAATGATGGATAAATCGTTAATTCCACCCACGCTTGTGGATCCGCAAGTTGAACCAAAGTATAAGAATTAATACTCAACTCAAAAATTCCTGCTCTAGAGTATTATGTTCTCACAGGGCTTAATCACATACTCGCATTTATTTTTACAATATCGAGAGAGACAAGGTATATCAGTAATAATATAAAAATTAAATTTCTCTAACTCTGTATTAAAGGATCAAATCACTACAGTTACGATACAAGACACTGCTATCTCTAGGTATCCAACTTCTCGAAACTACATCTAATAGATAGACTTTTTCAGAATCTACCATATAGATAATTAACTGCTTTAAAATAGACTGCTCAAGTAATAAGCCCACAGAGACAAAATATTCTAAGGTCTAAAATTTGTGAGCGTCCAGAGCCTAGCAGTGTCAAAATTCATATAGAATCAACAAATTACCTGCATTAATACTAACAGATGCTATCATACTCTATTTTACTCACTGAATATGATTTTATTTTGTTACAGTGTACAATATAATTCAAGTTATCCGAAAAAAAAAAAAAAACCAAAAGAGGATGGGTAGATTATACATGTCACTTCTCTATATCACCAACCACACTGATATGATTCATGAAACCTTTGCTTAAAGAAAAAATTTTTACACCTTTAATATTCAATTGTAAGAAACAAAACTGAATATAATCGCATGATTTTATAGATATTTTATTTTTTGATTTAAGCAAAGGTTTTTATGCGTCATATCAGTGTGGTTGTTGATATATACACTGAGTGACCACTGAATTATGTCCTATATTTGTAGGTCTTATATTCGTAGGTCCTTATATTCGTTGTTACAGTGTACAGTATAATTCAAGTTATCCGGGAAAAAAAATACAAAAAAAAACAGGATGGGTAGATTATACATGTCACTTGATTCAACTAGATGTCGGAAGCTTTCAGGAGGTATGGCCAACCAATCCCCCTCGACGTGGGCACCTGTACGTGGTGAGGGGACCTCCCAGTGACGCTGCTGGACTTCCAGACTAGCATCACTGGGATCCAACGCCCACAGCCTAGGTTCCGGGCTTACATCAATGGAATCCGGCGTGTTTGCCGTGCGCTGCGATCCGTGGAAATTCGGAAAGGGGGATCCTGGTGGTTGAGGGGCCCAGCTTCAATACACCACTTTGGCCCCTGCTTCGACAAGACGGGTGGTCCTGGAAGGCCCGGCTAGGATCAATCGGCTAGTAGGTTCGCCTGCGAGGGTCAACCGTGTCAAAGCCACGCCCCTACCCTCATGGTCCGAGGGACAGGATTCAGGCTGGCGGCGGTGCGGGTATAGTGTCTGGGTAGCCCTGGCGTCCCACTCCCGAGCGCATTTATTGCATGCCGGGTAGTGGGCGTCCCTTTGGGCTCCGTGGTGGTGGGGAGCCCGGGCACTGAACAACTTAAAAATTTCCATGAATCCTGATAAACTTACTTCTTCAGGGGCCCCAACCCGGTCCCTATCTGAAAACATAGACGGAGAGGCAGATATTATTGCAACAAAGAGGCAGCGAACCGAAACATCACCATCAGGGCCTGTCCCAAGATTTCTCATTATGCATTCCACCAATGAAAAACCGATTGGCAAAATGTCGCCCTTTTTTATTCAAAAAGGGTTAGACGGGTTAGCAGGTTCTCCCAAATCAGTTAAGAGGCTCCGTTCTGGAGACCTCTTAATTGAAACTAAAAATGACAGGCAATCGGAACATCTACTCCGAGTAACATCAATCGGAGGTATCCCTATAACAGTGACACCACACAGAACACTCAATTCATCTAGAGGTGTCATTTCGGAGTGGGACCTTCTCGACGTATACGAGGAGGAAATCTGCTCCGAATTAAAACCACAGGGAGTCATTGCCGTCAAGAGAATCACTGCGCGAAGGGATGGAAAAATTGTTAAAACCAGGAGCGTTATCCTGACTTTTAACACTCCTAAACCTCCTGATGAGATTAAAGCTGGATATATCAACTGTTCAGTGCGTCCATACATTCCGAACCCTTTACGGTGCTTTAAGTGCCAGAAGTATGGACATTCTCAAATGGCCTGCCGTGGAGTCCTTGCATGCGCTCGATGCGGTGCAAAGGACCACGAAACAACAGCATGTTCAGCCGCAAAACCCACCTGTATTAACTGTGAAGGCGAACACCCGGCCTATTCACGAGCATGCCAGAGGTGGAAAGAAGAGAAAGAAATTCAACGGCTGAAGGCAGAGCTAAATATATCATACCAGGAGGCAAGGAAATCGGTCAAACCCTGAATACCAACAGACCTACCTACGCCCAGAAGGTAGCAGGGAGATGTTCCGTCGGAACTCAGACGGACATGACCATTCCTCCAAAGGAGTCTTTCACTCCCATCGCGCGGTATCTATTAAGTTCTCAAAAACCCGCACAAAAGGACCAATCAGCTGCCACTCCTATATCGGTACCTCCTAACGCTCTACAAGTTCCAAAGGTAACTATTAAAGAAAAGAACAAAAAAGGGGAAGTACCACCTAGTACCCAAGAAAGGATGGATGTTGAGCAGAAGGAGGTACCCGAAGAGTCAGTCTTGGAACTCTTTGCGGAGGAGGAAATGGACACGGGACAGCGTCCATTCTTCCCCAAAAAAGACAAATCCAAGACAGATAAAAGTAAGCCCTCAGCACCTCGGAAGCCGCCTGATGGACCCACCAAGCCAAAATAATGGCTAAATTCCTACAATGGAATTGTCGTGGATTCCGGCGAAATATAGATGACATCAAGGCCCTCCTGCAAAAGCACGAGCCAGTTTGCTTCTGCTTGCAGGAGACATATCTCAAGACAAATGACGATCCCACCATGCACAACATCACAGTTTTCCGAAAGGATAGAATTGCGGACGGCTCTGTACATGGGGGAGTGGCTATCCTTGTGGGTAACCATACCCCAGTGCAGCCCTTGCTAATTACAACCAGCATAGAGGCTGTTGCAATTCGCCTTTCAGTGGGATTCTTATTAACTGTATGCTCTATATATTTGCCACCTGGGACTGACATCTCCCAGGCAGACCTTGATGATCTTCTAACGCAGCTGCCTCCCCCTTTCTTACTTCTTGGGGATTTTAATGGACATAACACCCTGTGGGGTAGTGCTAACATCAATCGAAGGGGACGAGTCATAGAGCACATGCTCAATGACAATGACCTTTCCCTTCTAAATACTGGAACAAACACCTTTTTCCACATGCCTACCCGTACTTTTTCTGCCATTGATCTCTCTATCTGCTCCCCTTCTCTACTCCCTTCACTCACCTGGGAAGTGGAGGAGAATCCATACGGTAGTGATCACTTCCCCGTGATAACCTTGCTACACAGTGGGAGACCATGTCTTCCCTTCAGGCTACCACGGTGGAAGATTGATCAGGCTGACTGGACTGCCTTCCAACACCAGGCAAATTTTGATCTTAGTACAGTCAGTCAAGAGCCTATCAATGATGCAGTTAAGTACATCACAGAAAATATTGTCCAAGCAGCTGCTAATGCTGTCCCAAAAACATCAGCCCGGTTTCCACCATTTCCTAAACCTTGGTGGAATTCACAATGCACAACAGCAAAAAAGGCTCAAAACAAAGCGTGGGGGATATTTCGCCGATATCCTACCACGAACAACCTTATAGCCTTCAAACGTGCACGAGCCAAAGCACGTAACATCCGTCGTCAGAGTCAAAAGGAATCGTGGATCCGTTTTACAACCTCTATTAACCAGTCTACCAACTCTAAGGTAGTCTGGGATAAAATCCGGAAAATGAAGGGAAAATATACATCCCACCCTTCTTCAATCCTAGATTATAATGGATGCGCTATTGCAGATCCAACTGCAATAGCTAATTCTCTTGGGGAAACATTCTCCAAGATCTCTGCAACATCTTCGTATTCCCCAGAGTTTCTGGTCCTGAAATATAAAATTGAAAAACAGGCACTTAGCTTTAAATATAAGAGTATTTATCCCTACAACGGGGATTTCACTATTTTGGAACTGAAAAGGGCCCTCGCTCTTTCCAAAGCAAGTGCCGTTCGACCAGATGGCATCCATTATGAAATGATTAAACATCTTTCATCAAAATCTATGGATTGTCTGCTCCTTCTGTATAACAGAATTTTTACTGAAGGGCAATTTCCGGACTCCTGGCGAAAGGCTATCGTTCTTGCCTTTCCTAAGCCAGGAAAGGATCCAAAAGTCACCACCAATTATCGTCCTATTGCTCTGACTAGCTGTCTGTGCAAAATCCTGGAGAGAATGGTTAATTCTCGTTTAATTTGGTATCTTGAATCAAACGACCTTCTCTCCAACATTCAGTGCGGCTTCCGAAGGAACCGGTCCACTTTGGACCATCTTATTAGAATGGAAGCATCCATCCGGGATGCTTTCCTAAAACGCGAACACTTGGTGTCGGTGTTCTTTGACTTGGAAAAAGCGTATGACACAACTTGGAGATTTGGCATTTTAAAAGATTTACATAATCTAGGCCTTAGAGGGCATCTCCCCTTTTTTATTCAAAACTTTCTCGCCAAACGATCGTTCCAAGTTCGGGTGGGATCCTCACTCTCTCGCTCCTTTAACCAAGAGGAGGGAGTACCACAAGGATCAGTATTAAGTGTCACGCTTTTTGCCATCAAAATAAATTCCATCACAGAACAACTTCCTCCAACTGTAAACAGTGCCCTCTATGTTGATGACTTTAGCATTTTTTGCCAGTCATGCAACATGAGGGTTATTGAAAGACAACTGCAGAAAGCCATCAATAGTCTGAATTCCTGGGCACTTGCTAATGGCTTCAGGTTCTCGCCGGAGAAGACCGTTTGCGTACACTTTTGTCGCAAGCGTAATCTTCATCCTGAACCTGAGTTAAGGCTCGGACAAAATGCTATTCCAGTAGCAGCGAACACAAAATTCTTGGGACTCATATTCGATAAAAAATTGACCTTTTTGGATCACATTCGCCAACTCCGCACAAAGTGCACAAGAGCCTTTAATATGCTCCGCTCGCTGTCCTCCTTATCCTGGGGTGCAGACCGATGCACCCTTTTACGGCTTTACCGTGCACTTGTGCGATCCAAATTAGATTATGGGTCCCAAGTATATTCTTCAGCCAGAGACAGTGTACTTCGATGGCTGGATCCTGTCCATCATCAGGCTATACGTATTGCTACTGGAGCATTTCGAACATCTCCTGTCCAGAGTTTATACGTCGAAGCAAACGAACCACCGTTATCGTTTCGACGTAAGCAGTTGTCTTTAAAGTACGCTTTAAAACTGAAATCCCTGCCAGACCATCCTACGTGGCCCTTCGTTTTTGAGCCACGATGGGAAAACTTGTACAACACCCGTAAGACTGCCAATCGTCCTTTTGGTATTCGTGTCCAAGAGCTACTCAACGAACTCAATATCAAGGTAGACAAGGTTGCCCAAACATCCAAGCAACCCTTTCCACCCTGGCATGCTCGTGTCCCGGCATGCGACTTGTCGCTTAGAAACTGGAGAAAGTCGGACACTCCATCATGCGTCTACCTGCAGCTCCATTCAGCACACCGAACTGAATATTCCGACTTCGCGCCAGTCTACACAGACGGTTCGAAGTCAGAATCATATGTGGGATCTGCTGCTGTCTTCACAGACAGCACTATCTCAGAGCAGATTCCCTCTGAATGCAGCATATTTACTGCTGAGCTGCACGCTGTAGAGTTAGCCTTGGATCATATTAGTAAATGCCAATACCAACGGTTCATTTTATATTCCGACTCTCTTAGCATGTTACAGGCTGTAATATCTGTGAGGTATAATCCCCATCCAGTTCTGTCTAGCATTCAGCAGAAGATTCACGTTCTCCATGATCGTGAATATGACATCCGCTTCTGCTGGATTCCGAGCCACATTGGGATTAGGGGAAATGATTTGGCTGACGCCGCAGCCAAATCAGCAATTCCCAATAATAACCGTTGCCTGTTAGTCCCTTATACAGACTACAGGCAAATAATACATCAAAACATACATTCCCAATGGCAGGACTCGTGGAATAGACAGACTGCGAATAAATTATATTGTATAAAGCCTGTAATTGAACAGTGGCAGTCTTGTCTGCGCAGGAACCGTAAGGAGGAAGTTGTTCTAGCTCGTCTCCGCATCGGACACAGTCATCTTACACATTCTTTTCTGCTGAGGGCAGATGACTGTCCTATGTGCGAGCAATGCGACACCATTTTATCTATTAATCACATTTTAACCGTATGTCCACGTTTTAGACATGAACGTGATTTATACTTTACCGTTTTTAGTCATCTGGCTGAGCCTTATACACTCAGTCAGATTTTATCTGACAATGACCATGTGTCTGCTGTTTTTAGCTTTTTAAAATCAATAAACATTTTTACTGCCATATAAAATTTACATTTTATTGTGCTTTTCCATTGATTTATCTTTTATACTTTTGTTAATATTTATTTTGACATGGTGACCTAACTAGTTAGGTCACTGAAAGTTTCAATTTTTATTAATGACATGGTCTTGGCGCATTATAGCCCTAGTAGCTAATGCGCCAATAAAACCAAAACCAAACCAAACCAAGCCAACCAATCTGTGCTTAATGCGGTCAGCAATACAGGTATGGAGGTGATTGGTATATCCAGACGCCTGATATGCCTTTCCATAGTGTCCCACAAGTGCTCTATGGGATTGATATTGGGGGAGTTCGGAGGCCAATCGATATGCTGGAAGTCAGAACTGTATTCCTCAAACCATTCCGGCACAACAAGTGCCCGATGGCTAGGCGCATTGTCATCTTGGAAGACACCATCACCATTCTGGAAAAAGTGTAACATAGCGGGGTGTATACAGTCAGAAAGCAGTTGACGATAGCGGAGACCACTGATACGTTGTTCTACATGCACCAGGGGTCCAAGTTCCTGCCAGTGAAACATGCCCCACACCATACAACCGCCTCCACTATCCTGCACTTTTGATACCATACATGGTGGATGAAGAGCCTCATGTTGTTGACGCCAAATCCGTACACGATCATCCAGGGTGCAGAGTAAATGTGACTGTGGAGGAAATAAACGTGACTCATCCGACCAGCACATCTTCTTTCAGTCTTCTAACGTCCAACTTGCATGCTCTTTGCACCAGGCGAATCTTTTACGCCGATGAACCTTGGTTAGGAGAGGATGCCGTAGGGGATATAGCTGATATAGCCCATGCGTGCGACGCGTGGTCATGCCAGATATTGTTCTGGGATGGCCCATGTTGTATTGGGTAGTGAACTCTTCAACAGTGCTGCGCCTGTTCGCCTGTAAGAGTCGTCAGACCCGGCGCTCACCTCTAACCTCAACCTTTCGCTGACCTTTGCAGTTTTGCCGTCGGGTTGCTGTTAGACTATTTTGATGCCAGTCCTGGTACACTTTAACTACGGCAGCTCTCGAACACCCCACCAGTTCAGCCGTTTGGGAAATTGAGGCACCAGCTCGTCGAGCACCCACAATCTGTCTTTTATCAAAGTACGATAAATTCTTCCTTTTACCCATCACGCTCGGAATTTTGCTACCTACTGAACCACTGACACCTTATTGATGCTACGTTTGTCGACTAACTCCGCACTCTCGTACCTCATGTGGTCAACGGGTCGCATTCAGTTTTCATAGAGGTGGTCATAATTCAGTGATCACTCAGTGTAGAAGTGGCATGTATAATCTACCCATCCTGTTTTGGAGTTTTTTTTTTTTTGAGACACACAAAGCTTCTTAAGAGTATACGCCTTTCTTTTTTAATTTTTATTTACATAGTCCATAGATTAATGTTTCGATAAACAGGGATTTTCTGTGTACAGCTTGATGGATACTGTAATAAATCATTAGGACATTTTTAACAGGCGCGAAACTAGAGACAAAGCATTAACTACACTTTAGATGTTGGTTGTTTTTTGTAACTATCCATTTATCACTTTTTGAGGGATGAGGAAACAGTTTCACCATTAAATACTAATCCAATTCAGGCAGGAATTGAAAAATGAAGAGGGGAACATTACGATGAATGTATACTACCAAAACTACCAGCCTGTTTTTTTCTTTGAGCAATAAATAATTAATTATTGATTTATTTCGTTATTTTGGTCTACATTTTGTTTTCATCCTAGCAAGGATGTTACACTTGAAAGTGACCGTGGTCGCGCGCCTGCTGACACACGACACTCACCAACAGGTGTGGCATTAATGGATACACGAGGGGGAAAACGTTCGTACACTGACATAGATAAAACATCAGTAGGAAGATGCCGTGTTTAATATAAGTTGTGTACATATTCAATAACTAAAAAGTTAAATGTCATTCCCGTAGGTGATCGTACACTAGAGGTGGAGCTTGGAATCTGAGGAAGGACGCTGTGGTTGACAAAGTGGAGTATCGAGCAGGGATCAAGTTCCTGCATTTGCAGGGTAAGAAAGCTCAGAAAATTGACGAAGAAATTAAAGCTGTATATGGGCAGAATTGTCTATCCTATGGCATTATAAAAAAGTGGAAACGGTAGTTCCAGTGCGGTCGTACAAGTGTCTTTGACGAGCCAGGAGAAGGAAGACCATCAACGTCCACAGACAGTGAGACGGTTGCAAAGGTTGAGCAGCTGGTGCTGAGTGTCAGACGTGTGACAACTCATTCCATCGCAAATGCAGTGGGAATTAGTTATGAGTCTGCCCACAGCATTTTACATGACCAAAAAAAAATATGATATTAGGGTTCCCTGTAAATTATTACATCTACCCATATATTTATTTTGTCTGCAAATTGCATGTGTTCTTTGTTCGATTTACCTGTTTGCTGCTTTCTGGGGGAACCTTGCTATTTTCGCCTGAGTCCGACTAACTCAGCCACGGAGTGAAAAAAGCCCACTAAAGTTTCTCGCGTCATCGACGGGATTCGAACCCGGGCCTTGCATTTTACATGACCATCTGCACATGTCTAAGGTCTCCGCACGATGGTTTCCAAGATTGCTGACGCCTTTGCAGAAGCAATGTCGAATGCAATGTGCTCGTCAACTGTTGGTGAGAAATTGGTGACAAATGATTTTTTTTTTTTTTATGTTTATACTCTGGAACGACCACACGGTCAGAGGAGTTCATAACGTATGAGAGAATACAAGAAACAGCACCGTATTCAGCAGTCACGGGCTTGAACCCAAGTCACTCAAGGCACGTGTAGTTATGCACCCGCGCGCCTGACCACTAGGAAAAAAATAGAGAGAGAGAGAAAGAGAAAACCAAAAAAAAAAAAAAAAAACCCACGAACCTTTTGATACCTCCTCGTATATGCGAACTATTTTCATGTATGTGGTTCTCTCACGTTTAAAAATGATCTGACTACTCACACTTAGGAAAATTCCTATAATTAATGAATTTTATTTGAAATTTTAGTGTAACTCTTTTAGCTATGACCATTTAACATTATTTCCTTATACATTTATCACTGTTAATCTGTAAAATTATTATTTTTTTTAACGATGGGAATAGTATGCGTGATTGGAGAAATTGTTTTCTTCTTTTTATAAATATTTTCAGAAAAAATCCGGTTCCTTGCATCATTTAGCCACTCTACTAATACTAACTCTTGCACCGAATAACAAAAGCTCGATAGATGCTAGCTTTATATCCCTTATATACAGTACTAGACCTATTATCTTTTCTATAAATTGAGGGACACTCGCAATAGATTAAACAACAGCACATGATGTTTGTTTCCTAAGAAACTACAGGTTAGTTGACGTGAACAACATAAAGATTTTTTTTTTTATTATTGATAACTTAAAGTAGGCGTCCTTCAGTTTTCAAACCCTACAAGTTTTTTTAGTTTAAGTAATTTATATTTATAGTCTTGTGTTGGGGATGTGTAGAGACTTGTGATTAGATGATTGGCCAGATCATACGTAGTTTGTTGTTGTAGAGTTTTAGACGCGTCAGAAACTTAAGACATATTGCGCCATATGTAATATATCTGTGAATTGCGTGGGATTTGTGGTCGATTTTCTGTGAAAAAAACCGAGTTATATCGGGCGAAAAACTATGCTACCATCGCCTGCGACTAATTAACTCAGTCACTTGTGAAAAAAGCCCATAAAAGATTCCTTTCCTCATTTGAGGGATTCGAATTCAGGTCTTTTCCACCCGGTGTGCAGAGGGCGATGATTTTACTAAGGTATCGCAGCTGGAAAAAGAGACCAGGCATGCTTCGTATCTAAGGTATTAATAATACTGGGGGTCTCTTTCATCATCAGTAGCTGTTTTCTTTTTTTAAGAAACCTATTACTGATAATGAAAGATTCCGAAACCGATCATCAATGGATTTTCATTGCTCGTGTAAGGATGTTTCCTCTGGTTCATGGTGTTTTTTTTTATCTCTCGCTTTATTCTACTTATTTTGCACTGATGTTAATACATATTTTTATGGAATCTCTTCTGTCTCCTGTTTTACTTCTTAATAAAAGTTATGAATTTTTTCCTTTGTTATTTTAAAGACATTGGTAAAACTTCAACTTATGTTGTCGCAACTGTTGTAATATGCAGTAAGCAACCCAGTAATATAGCAATGATTGAATCGAAACTTTGGATCAAAAATAAACCAAGATCTTTGCGCATGGCGAGTGATGAGATGGAGACCTATGAATTTCTATGTTCTGTTCTGTTCCGATTTGGTAAGGTTTCAAGAATGTCATTAGTGGATGTTTTTCTGGATTTCTTTTTATGGATAATGATGAGAGAAATATTAACTTGATGGTTGCAGAGACTGTATTTCGGATGTCCGTTTGAAGGGGTGTAGATGCTCCACTGAATGAACTCGAATGAATGAGAAGACATGAAAAATGGTAAATAGTATTCTGCTTATATGATCGTTATTATATGTTATTCGCAGTCAAGTGCGAACCCTATTCATTAGGAGCGACTTTCAGCATGTGAGTGAAAGGCCTTTAATCTGGTATGCTTTCTCACACATCTTCAGAATGGTATGGATGTCGATTAGTCAAATGAAAACTGGATATCCAAGCAGATAACTGCTATGTCTGCACTCTGTTGAATTGATTCCCGGTGGTTGTTGTTTTATTTGTATGGTGGATTTGCTAACCTTGTGATGTCAGCATCAAGTACAATCACGTTCGCTATTAGTTGATGTTGTTGAAATTCAGCTGGAAGGAACTGATTGAATATATGCAGCGTGCTGTTCATTGACAAAGAGATGGATTTGTCCTAAGAGAATACGCCACTTGCATGTATTCCAGATATTGTCTATTGAGGTTATGCCCGCCAGTAATTAAATGATTATGACGAGGCATCTAGTGTCAATCAGCAGTGGCAATATTTTTTTTAGATTTATTTCTAAAAACCACAAAAAAGTCACAATCAGGTCTCAAATCAAGTATCAAGTAGGGGATTTTCTAAATTACAGGGATAAAAATAAAAATAAATTTTCTGTTTATACTCCAGGACGACCAAATGGTCAGAGGAGTTCGCATAGTAGATTGAATACAAGAAACAGCACCGTCTTCAGCAGTCACGGGCTTGAACCCCGGTCACTCAAGGCACATAGTTTGAGTTCCTTCTTGAGGGCCAATCTGAACAGTTCTTTCTTGTAGCACCAAATCCACAAAGAGCCAAACGCAGGAAACACATGTAGGAGAATGACACGAGGAGAGGACTGTTGTCAACATATGTGATTAAATCAGTCATATCTTATAAAGTTGGGGTAATGGTAATTAAACAAAAGGCTCTGGTAGATCCCATCTTGCGGCGCGCTATTACTGACGATGTGAGTATAGTATGTGAATGTCCATATAGAGTAAATTAGCAGTTCGATTGACAAGTAGGCATTAACAAAGAGATGGATCTCCTCACGAATTTCCTAATACTTTAATCCTTTAATAATAAATTCCAGTTAATAATTTCTAGTTAATTTTTCTATTATTAATCTTTATTGCTACTGGAATATATGCAGCAGAACAATAATACCCACCATAGCTGTTCTACCCTTTGAAGAATTAAGATATACTTTTAGTACAATGGGGCAAAGTAGACTAGTGGGATTTGCCTTACTTCACATCACAAAAATATCATAATTTGATTCGAATGAAGTGTTGAACTTTGCAAAGAAACATTCTAGAAATATGGAATATTTGTGAATAGATTTCATCAGGCAGGAAATGTTAGACGTAAATTACAGTACTAAATATATGCTTTATTTATTTTAAAGTCTTATTTATTATTAATTTTTATATGTCCAGAATCCTAATACTGTATGACAGGTAACTGTTATTTAAAAAAACAATAGTATTCTATATTTATGTTGTGAAGGTGTTGCTTTTATTATAAAATATATATGTAAATTTTATACTAATTTTATTTTATGATAATAATAATGTTTGTACGATGTTAGTTTACAAAGTTGTTAATAGAGCTTATTTACCTGTTATATATGATATACAAAAATAAAGTTATAATAAAATAGAAATCTTTTAAATAAATAAAAATTAATTTGTTAAATTAAACATAGTATGTCCAGTTTCGATTAATTTTAATTAAGTTCTCGGTAGTATGCATTCTTAGTAATTAGCTGCTCTTTGAATGACGAGAGAATCACTTTGCTGCGTTGATTAAAACTTTCTCTCTATCCGTTGCTTATATTTCCTTGGGGGAGAATGCCTAATGTATAATCAGTTTACATCTTCCAGTCCTATTTTGTCTCCTCAGGTAATACAAGCCTGTGTGCTGAGGAACGAGAAATTCGTGATATTGCGTCACACACACACACCTGAAGGTCAAAGCTTCTTGACGTCAATGGACATAATAACAGTGTCCCCCCTAGGAGGACAAATACAAAGAACCATGGCTGTTGCCAAGTCACCTGTGGAGTATTTAAAAGAAAAACAGACTGTTAGAACAGGGTGTAGGGTAACCGACAAGTAACTCTGAGAAGTTGAAAAATCAGACTCCGTATCCGAAATTCAATGTATCGATTCAGTAATAAACAGAATGGATCTCGCAGGATTAATATTAATGTAGTCATAAAATAAATGGATTTCGTGAACAACAGGTATTACAATGGCTGAATTGCCATATTATGTTTGTGTGGACATTTTTAAGGTGTAGCAATCAGAATGTGACAATAACTGAAAAACGCACGAACATAGTTCATGTAAACAATATTCTCGTCAAGATCGTGACAACGTAAGCAGGATATTTTGCAATATTGATGGGTTCTTTTTGTGTGCTTCTGAAACAATGACTGAACACTAATTATTTGTTCGTAAAACTGGTTCTTTTTCCTTTAACCCCTTCCCGTCTTATTTTAATAAGTATTTCGAATTCCCTCCACCTCCTGTTCACAGAAGTACAAAAATACCATATATTTCGACCTTTGAAACACTAAAAATTCAGTATTTTCCAGTATTCAAAAAGTAAACTTTCTATTTCTTGTAGACAAGCAACAAGGAATGGCTTGGTCACATAATCGGAGCGTTGCATGTACACAATACTGTAGCATCACTATTAACGTTGTCATCAGTGCTTATGTAGTAGTTTTGTGACCTTCTACTGCTTGCTTCACAGTTTACTCTGCAGAGTGATAAAACGTCACAATGTAAACGTAACTGTATTGGAGATTTGGTTGTAAAGAAAGTGTAGAAATAATTGAAAAAGTAAACTGGTTTCATTACGAATTATTAATATATATCATAGACCACTCTTATACCACGTGGAGTTTCTAATATATTTTATTCAAGCATTAGTCTACACTAATATACATTGGGTAACTTTTTCAGGTATCTTGCCGATACCCATCATCAGACCGTGCTGTCTGCTGACCGAATCCTCTCTTTTCGGGTTCACAGTCCCCATTCGCTTCAGGTCTGTGAACCCGAAAAGAGGATTCAGCCAGCAGACAGCACGGTCTGATGATGGGTATCGGCAAGATACCTGAAACGTTACCCAATGTATATTAGTTTAGGCTAATGCTTAAATAAAATATATTAGTAACTCCACGTGGTATAAGAATGGTTTATGATATATATTAATAATTAATGAATAACAACCACGTAACGTCCTTCCCAAACTATATTAAACTGGTTTGTAATGCATATTTCATCGTAACATGCCACTACGTGAAATACGAAAGATGGTTTAAAAAGGGGAGGGGGATCGACTTATACGACACTGCCCTACCAGTAATAGAAGTGCACAACTATAAATCGTATCAGACACAACTGTAAATATTTTCGTAGGGCTTCGAGGAGACAATACGATTGTGAATGCAAGATGTCGCAATCCACCGAGTTAACACACTTCCAGCGCGGAATGATAATAGAATGCTATGTAGCATCAACTAAACGGTCTGTAGTGACATTTCAATGCCATTGAAGATCGCTAGGTCGACGATTAGTGGACTGGTGCTGAAACCATCACAAAACAACAGGGAAACCTCCGAAGTGACGGAACGTGGCAGGAGAGCCCTGGAAGGAATTACCCTTTAGGAACGCATGTCGACGTTGTAACAACACGCACAAGCTGTAAGTGTGATGGTTGGGACACATGTCAGTACTGGTACAATGGGCAGGACGCTACATGATGTTACTTACCACAGTCGTGCAGCCGGCCACTAATCTAGATGAATGCCAGTCATCGTATAGCTTGATGTGAGGCTGGCTGTTTTTGGACTGTAGACAATGGAAAGTTGTGCTTTGGAGTGTCGAGTCACAGTACATGCATGGGTGTGACGCATGCTTGAAGAAACAAAAGATCTATGAGTTTAAAGTTGGACAGTAAAATGGTGCTGACTGGTTGAGACATGTGTTCGGACTGGTTTGGAAGAAATGGGAATTATAGAAACCAATTCAGAAGAACAGTGCTGATGGAAGTAGCCATAGAAAAGGCATACAGCAGAAACAGAGCGTCTGTGAGATAGACAATGGAGAGACTTTGTTAGAGATGGGTAATTAATTAATTAACCTAACTGCAGAAGTTTCGGGGACACCGCAACAGATGTGGGAAAAATATTCCATGGTAGGACGGATTTAAATTTGTACAGAGTGAATAGCTGTTTAGAAGAAAATTAATTCCGAGAGCGAAACCCAGTGTTTTAGATGCAGAGGAAGCAATGTTTGCGATGTGATTATGCCAAGAGAGGTCAGCAAATCAGGGAAATCCCTAAAAGAGATAGGTGATCTTGTCTAGAAATCAGAGTGTCATCGAAGATAAGCATAGGAGCAGAAGAATCCTTTTTGCGAGATATAAGACCGGACTGAGTTTTATAAGGATTAAAATCAACCGAGTTATCTTTGCCCCTGGCGAATTATTTGGAGATCAGCATTTAAAGAATTGATAGTCAATATTCGAGAAGCTGAAGCAGTTTATGCAGGGCGAGGTTTCTCAAACTGGAAGATGGAATGCAATGTGCTATCATCAGCAAAACTTTGGATAGGATTTCCGGTCAATGAAAGAAGATGATTAACATACAATCTCATCTTTGGTCATTTGTAGAGAACGTGTGATATAATGTCTAAGAATGTTTTGCTAGAAATAGAGTACTCAAATACGCCATGATTTTCAGCTCTTGTGAATCATTTGTATCTATATCATCTAAGGGTACGTTACTGCTGGCATTAAAAAGGCATTACTGCTATAGAAAAAGGGGTGGTTGAGTGGGAGAAAACACAAAGTGATTATCAATGGCACTGCCCGTCTTGGACTAATGTTATTAGCGGAGTTCTCCAAAGTTCAACACTGTGTCCATTGTTCTTTTCTGTGTTTATTAATAACATTGATGAAGGCATATTCGGCTTCGTATCTAAGTTTGCAGAAGTACTAAGGTTGGTAGGATGGTTGATGACAGTAATCAAGATAAGCTACTGCAACAAGATTTAGAAAAATTAGGCAGATGGGCTGAGAAATGGCAGTTAAAGATTAACATTGATAACTGCAAGATACTGCATATGGGTTGCAGTAATCCTAGATTAACGTAACAACTATGTGGTACTGCACCCAAGGGTAGTGGTAAATGAAAAAAGACGGGAGATAATTATTCAGCCAGTTATGAAGTTTTCTGAGCAGTGCAGACAGGCTGACAGGATCGCTCATGGTTTTTTTTCAGTGATATACAGGAATTTTGCTAGCAGAGATAAGGAGGTGATTATCCCATTGTATAAGGCAATGGTCAGGATATATCTTGATTCCTGCATACAGTTCTAGAAGCCTCATTTTAGGAACCACGTGGATATTTCGGAACGGGTGTAGAAAAGAGCAACAAGTTAGTGAGAGGAACACAACGGTACTCTTACCAGGAAAGGCTTCAGTTCTGCAAAATGCAGCGCTTGGAGACCAGTAACCTGCAAGGAGATCTGATTTAGGAGTTTAAGACTTATAATGGATTGAGTAACTCAATTCTTATGGAATCCTACCTCTTGCTGAAGCTGCACACACGAGGAAGCATAAATTTAAACTGCAGAAGGATGGTTGGAGGGTGTGTATGTGCGGAAATTTGCCTTCGACTAGAGGATGAATTCGCAGTGTCGATCGCTTGTGGAGTGACGAAGAAGATTAATCGTTGGATGCTTTATCAGTAAATTGTCATTGCATACAATAGGTATACACCTGGCAAAGCTAACGTAGGCAAGCCACAAAAAAGATGGAAGGACGAGAGTTATGCAGATGTGTGCAAATGGTTAGGTAGTCCAAAAAATTACAGCAGTAATCGCACCTATGAAGAAAGTGTTAAAAAGCGTGTCAAGCGACATTCTATGAAAACTTGGGAATCCATTTCCGGCAGAAGTATCTACCAATTTGCCGTCTTTAGGGAGATGCTCATATGGACTTTCACGATAGTGATGCTGCTACTCACAAACCCATCTTTGTTTCAGTGTAGGTAATCAGTATAGTACATGTTTTCAACAAACGGTGCACTATAAATATAAAGCACTCTATAAATATGTAAATAAATTGTAGTGCTTGCGTAATTATCAAGATTGTCGTGCTGGAGGTTGGAGCAGTGGCCTATCATCTGGAACCCTGAACTCGGTGAGGTTCCAAAAGGAAAAGAGAAAAACTAATCTAGAGAGTCAATAAAGAAACGTTGCACCAGGCTCGTGATGATACACCACTGGAGTCCTGTTTTAGTTTTCTTTTTTTTGAAAGGATATATCAATAGCATTATAGGCTTACAGTAATAAGATGCAATTCACTAATTATCCGTCTTCGCGGTAGCACAGGGTAAAAGTCGCCGTCCTCCCACATCGGGTGGGAAATGCCCAGGTTCGAATCCCGTCAATGACGCGAGGAACTTTTATGGCCTTTTTTCACTCCGTGGCTGAGTTAGTCGGTCTCCTGCAAGGACAGCAAGATTTTTTCCCTGGAAAGTCGCATTTTTTCCCAGTAAAACAGGCAAACCGACTACAGAACTTATGTAAATTACTTACATAATACACAATGGTAAATGAGGTAATTCTGCAGTGGCCCTAATGTGACACTTTTTTTATTACAGATAGTATTTCTAAGATTACGTTGACAATTCTTGCTTACCCATGATTTTGATTTATTTCAATTGTTACAAATAATATGACATGATATCCTATATTGATTTCTTTCTTTCTTTCCTTTTTAATTTTATATTTGAACTTAATAAATGAAAATAAAATCAATATATGAAGGAATAAACAGTTTCCTATTTTTCATTATATTTGTAAATCAGAAGTGGTATCGACCGGTTCTCATATCGAAATTCTCTTATTGTTATCATCATCTATCTGCCAAGATCAGCTCCAAGCACGCCATTAAACAACCAATTCTCCATATTTTCCTGTCCTCAGTCCCTCTTCATCTTCCCATATGCACCATCTTCTCTCAGTTCATCAGTGACAGTTTCCTCAATCTCCCTCTGGGCTTTTTCCCCTCAGCTTTACCCTACATCATATCCTTCATCAATCCTTCACCTCGAAATACATATCCAGTCCAGTTTCTCTTCCTTCCTTTGATTATTTCAGTCAAACATTTTATTCACCCTTCTCAAAACCTCCTTATTCCTCATTTTATCAACTTATCTTATTTTTTCCATCTTCATGCATACTCACATCTCAAAACTTTCCACTCTTCTGATATCTTCTATTCTCAAATGTCCATGTCCCTTCTTTATGAAGCAGCACACTCATTATTATACAATGTACCAATATTTTCCCTAAATCAATTCCTTATCTCCACCACAATAGAGTCTGCAATTCTCCCTCACATATATTTCTTTTATGAAATGCCTCCTTAAACATTTCTTCTGCACATCTGCACATGTCTTCTGCACATAAAGTCGGGGACAGACAATCCCCCTCTCTTTCCACATTCGCTGTCACCTTGTCCGCCCTAATATTGGTTTTTGTCCCTAAGCTTTAATCACTCTTCTGCCGTTTTAATCCACTCTTATTCTTTCCTGTACAATACTTTAATCCTGTCTACCCGATGAAAGTGTTATCCAAATCTATAAAATATAAAGATACATCTGTTTTGTTCACTTCCAGGTGTCTTTCTATCGACATTGTCATCACGCTTATTGCATCCCTTGTTCCTCCATCCTCCTGAACCAAGCTGAAATTCTCTCACGTTTTCCTCCATCCTTCTTTTCATTCGTCCATTTAATATTCTTAGCATTATATTTTCTGCCTAGGGTACCGAACTTATTTATGCACTATTATACGACCTCAAAATGATGTTTTTCAGCGGTTATTGTTATTCTGAGTTTAGTGCTGTTCAAATGCAGTTCCTTGCATTTATGAATGTGAAACCTCTTGTTTCAATTTTTCATTTCATCTTAATAGTTTATTTGGAGTAGAGTGGCAAAGGTTAGTAATTCAGTGAACCGCATAAGATAGTATTCGAAGGATTAAGTACCGAAAAAAGTAATAAATGTTTTATAGATTGAGTTTTGCACAAGATAGGATTTGAAGGCGTGACAGCCGCAAGCTTTCGAAGTGCGTACGTGAATTTTTCATTAAATAAAATCAACTAAATCCACTTACTCAATGTAATCTTTCCTTTCACGGCGGGTGTTCAAAATCACGATTAATAGCTTCATTTTAATTACATTTAACAAGCTCATTAATACATGAAGTAGCATGATAAGAAACTATTATCGTGTAACTCGCCTTTAAAGGAAAGGAAAAATACTGGGTTTAAATATTTGTGGCCATTTTCATATACAATCATCATTAATGGCTGTTTTAACTTCTGGATATGTTTAAGGGTTCTTTTAGACGAGGATGTTTCCCTCTTCCTATCTCCTGCACAAATTTGTTGGAATATAAGGCAATATAAACGGACGGGTAGGCGAAGTGTGTGAAAAATGGCGTGTAGCACAGCCGTTAAATCGCACGAACAGTTTCTGTTAATCTGATCAGTCTTGTCTGAACATCAAAAATGGGCACAACCCATTTGTATGGTGTATCTGCAACTGTGCGTTTATTTAATTAATAAATAAATAGGATGGGTTCATCCATTGAGTCGACCAGGCTGACAATAAGTGCTTTTCTTTCTTCTGTGGATAATTCCAGTTTTCATACATGGCTTGCGAAATTTCTCTCCACAAAACCGCCTTCACATCCCTATTTCTATATTCCTTCCATCTCGTATTGTACAGAGCTGGACATTTTTCAATTCCACCAATAAAGTTTTCAATCTCGAACATATTAATCAATTTTAGAAACGGGGTTAAAATACAAATAAAAAGGCGCAACCCCAACGAGTCTGGAGGAAAACTGAAGTGAGTCAACCGCTCGGGTGTAGTCCGTCTCGTGTATCTTGAAAGCAAATAGGCGACCCACAGGTTGCGTTCCGCCTCTGGAATCATGCTCGTCTAAAAGAGCTCCATAAGTAGGGTAACTGATGTTTTTGGAGTGAAAGTTGCCATTCGTAGTAACTAAACGTCACACGAAGAAAGCGATAATAATTATTTATTGGTATTTTCAAAAGGTAAAATCGAAATATTTCTAAATGAAATAAAATTAAAATCCGCTAGAATTTCTCGAAAAATAACAGCTGGTGTTATAATGATTAGTTATTGAGTTGCTATTCGCTTATCTTTTCACTGGCGTTCTCTATTTATAAAGCGCTTATTATCTTCAAGCGTTACTGATTTGGTTGACCACATAGCCGAGTGGGCAGGAGCGGGAGTGCAGTAGCACACGCTCTTTGAGTAGACCGGGGTTCAAACCCCTGACTGCTGAATACGGTCGATCTGCCAACCCGCACTGGACCAGCGTGGCAGAATATGGTCCATTTCCCTCAGCATGAATTGTTGAGGAGGCTTCCACCCTGCAGTGGGTTGATAATGGCTGCACTTTACTTTTTTTTATTTTTTTTATCATCTTCAACAAATCCATCCGTTGGCATGTAATTCCTGGTGGACGGATTTCGGTGAAATTTTATATTTGGTTATTTTAGAAATAGTTGTAAAGCTATTCCAAATTTAATTAAAATCGGACAAACAGAAATCGGCCAATTATTTTTTTTCCCATGCTTATTTATTGAATCACATATCAGGTCAGTACAGAAGCGAAACTATAAATTTTGGGCTTTGTAGCTCAGATTGCCAGCCCCACTTGATCTTTAACAATCATGCCAAACCAGTCGTTGGGTCCCCTAATTCCTCGGGGTGGTAGATGAGGGCTGTGGTGGACCTGAATGGTGTAGTAGTTTCTCCACTGCACTGAGACAGAACACAGTAACAACGTGTAGTATATCAACAGTGATAAAATATTCTAATGCGCTGTAACGTATAGGATTCTATTAAAAGTAAAATACGAATTGCATTAAAAATAGAAATAAGACAATGTTAAAAAATAATGAAATATTTGAATGAGAACTACAAAATAATAAATTATAAATGTGTAATAACATTTATTATGACATAAGTATCCATATGCTGTATATTGTGTGTGTGTGTGTGTGTGTGTGTGTGTGTGTGTGTGTGTGTGTGTGTGTGTGTGTGTGTGTGTGTGTGTGTGTGTGTGTGTGTGTGTGTGTGTGTGTGTTTTACCCTGCATTAATTGGAGGATTGAATGAGTATTATGGTGGAAGCGCAGAAAATAGAGTCTTGGTTTAAGCATTGTTCATATAAAAATTGTTGCTTTTTGAAGAGCTCGTTATCGGATTATTAAATTTATAACTCCGACTTTGTTTAGTGAAATGGCATCATTACTACGTGGATTTTAAGACCAGTATCATTATTATAACCTTTAAAAAAATGGGAATTCCTTCATAATGAGTTTCTATCCTATTATACATTTCTATCCTATTGTACTTTGAATAAGTAATACTCGCCATTAGAGAAATTTCCTGTTAGTTATTCTCAGTTGAGTATCACCACCCATTTGGCCTCTCAACGGTGGGCCCCCTCTCTTATATTTCTGGGTAGCTACCCGTCCCTTGTCTAACGGGGAAGTGTTACTTTTTTAAAGTATAAGAAGATGGAAACTCGTGAAGGATTTTTAGTATTTTACAATGGTAAATTCTAAATATTTCATTTAGGTATATTCAGACCCAGCTGTATAAATATTTCTAAATGAAATAAAATTAAAATCCGCTTGAATTTCTCAAAAAAATACCAACTGGCATTATAATCATTATGTTGCTTAAGTAAGGCCTTAAGGTAGTAAGGCAGTATTTAGCAGGCAGGGCTCTCAAGCCCCTGACTGCTAAATACGGTCGCACTGGACCAACATGGTACACTGTGGTCCGTTTCTCTCAACATGAATCTTTGAGGAGGCTTTCATCCTGCAGTGGATTGATAATGGCTGCACTTTACCTTTATTTGCTTCCTAGCGCACAGACTTCGCTACTATAAATTTAACTATGTAGTAATAATGCATATTCACTAAATAGTGTCATAGTTCGAGGCTTTCTGCCATAAAATTTTATTAGTCTGAATTTATAAATCATAAATTATTACTATTTGCTTATTATATTAATCACAGTATAAATGCGAAATGTGTGTTATATTTCACTTTTTATTAAAATTCATTAGGAAATAAGTAAAATGTTACATGAAGTTGAGACTATTTCGTTATAAGGTAGGTATGTGTAGTGAAGTGAAAACAATTATTTTTTTATATGTTATTGGTTAATTAATTTGCAAATTAATCAAATAAATCAGCTTATGGCCAAGAATATAGACAGTGGCGCTCCCTGCAATATCCAACCCAGCGACCTATATATATGTATTACATACATATAGAAATGTAATACCCCTCTCAAAGTCGGTCAGTACATCCTTACGTACCAAGCCGAGAACAACTAATTTGCTTGGTTCCATCTTCTCTGAGTAATTTTTTATGCTAGACTTGTTTATTCGGACTAAGAAAACAGGCGTATCCAGATATTTTGGAGTGTAGTGTATAGGGTAAGCGTTTAAATTCTTAAAGATCAGTTTATTCTGAAGGCTCTCAATGCGATCATTGTTAGGTGCCTGAACACCATGCAATGATAATAATAAAATCCGATACGATTTTATTCAATAAACCAAAAATGCAATTAACAGCTCTTTAAGGAAGTCATAACCTGTATCGTCAAGTTGGTTTAGTGTAACACAATTCAAATAAATGATAAGGAAAAACAGCGCCATCCGTAATAGGTAATAAAGTATTACAAATTAAGAACTTTCTTGATAAGAACTTTATCTTTTAATATAGACCAACGTTTCCTTTTGGCTAGTTGTAGGATTTTAGGGCGCACCAGCAACTTAAGCCATATTGTGCTGTACTTAATAAGTCTGTAAATTACGTGGTCGATTTGTTGTTTGTTGGACGAAAAATCTGGTTTCCGGGAGAACTATGCTAACCTCGTCTGAGACCGACTAAAGCAGCCACGTTATGAAAATACCCATAATTCTCCGTGTCATTGGCGGAATTCGAACTCAGGTCTTTTCCACCCGGTGTGAGGAGGACCGTGATTATATCTACTGTGCTAACCACGTGGGCTCCTTTTGGGCACCGGTGTTATGAGATCCGCAGCCATCTAATTTGCAACAACTGTGGGAAACAGTTGAGCCAACATGGAACAACATCTCTGTGAGCATTTCAGACCTCATGGAGACCAGGTCACCACGAATCCTGGTTGTTCAGATGGCTGAATGGCGGATCTGTTCGTGTTTGGTAGGTGTACATAATAAAGTGGTCACTCGTTGTATGTACTACATGATACACTGCTTGTTTTTTGTTCACCGCTGCTCATAAATCTCGGGCAAATGAGAATGCTGAATTTCTCTGTATTCGGCCTAAAGAAGTTGGCATACTTTCATAATCTATCAAAATATGAGTTGGTGTCAGTATTACCAGTTTTTTTTTTAGGTACATTTGAATTCCTCTGTACCTTACACGGCACGTAGAATAATCGATCACCTATATAGGCAAAGAAGGCAGTGACGATATTTATGATATATTGCTCGACGAAATGAACAGAGCACGTAGAAAACGTGGTGTAACTCATGTAGCTTGCGATGAAGGGGCACAAAATTTGTTATGGTGGTGGTGGTGTACCATTGAATAACAATGAAATGAGGACACAGCGAGAGACTTCGGACAGGTATAAGGTGTGATCGCCTGTTATATTTATATTTAATTTATTTTTTCTTAAAATGTTGTTGTTGACTTCCACCCTACTGAAGTCCCAAAGCGGACAAAAATCGCAACTCACTGCAATTTATAGAAAATTCCAAATTCTAGAGTGGCAAGTTATCAGAGCATTAGACCACACTAAATTTATATAATTAACACATTTTAATGAGCCTTATACAAACAAAATTTACATATATATATATATATATATACAAGTTCCAAATTTAAATTTACATATATAGGAACTATGATACAAGAAAATTCACCATCTCACACACATCATCAACTTTTCTCAAATATTACGCGTATGTATGCATAATTTACGTTGGTAACACAGCCTTTCTTTTATTTTTTCCTTAGTGGTAATCTCTCACACACAATTAATAAATTTCAACTATTGCTTAGGAAAAGATGCTTCTCAAACTTTACAAATATCACTTTACATCAGTTGTCTCTTACAACAAATCACCAATGTCTACCAATCACATATCCATCAAATGAATAACTATTTTCATCACTTACTTCAGTAGTACTTGTTACAAATCACTTATTTCTATCAAATCACCTATCTATCAACACATATCAAATAAATTACTAATTTTCATCACCTTACATCAGCAGTACTAACTGCAATCACTTATTTATATCTTAGTTACTCCCTTAATTAGCATCTTAGTTACTCCCCTTTCTAATACAGGGTGTTATTCCCTGTTTCTCTGAAGGTCTCTGAATAAAATATATTTTTTTCTTTCTTTTACACTCATTACCTAGAATCTTATCTGTAATATTATCATCTGTTAACACGTTGCCTAGAATAATAATAGGTTACCACATTCTCATCCAACTATGCCTATGATTTATTCTATTATAAATTCCCTTATACTTTTTTCTTCTTTCTTCCATACCCCTTAGTATTCTTACATCATTTCATGGTCATTAACTTATCTATAATCTAACCCAACTTAATTGTACATTACAAAAAGAGATTTCCTTTGAAAGCAACTATAAAACAATTTCTCACATAGTTTAGCTTATGAGGTCGGGTTCAATAAAAACTGGAACACTTACGTTCTGAAATGGGCTGATACTTCACTTCTTTTCCATTCTGATTTTCCTCCGTGGCAGACAGGCTCCTCACATCAATTTTAAATCTTTCTGGCGATTTATCTGTCCTTCTTGGACTGGACACTTCTTCTCGCGTATATTTCTCGACTCCCATATCTGCATACTTGTCTCATTCTCGACGGGACCGGATCTAGACAGAAGTGCAGCTTCCTACATGATTATACTTCAGAAATACAGCATGCGATTTCGTTGCTATATTTCAGAAATACAGCATGTGGTTTCATTGCCGATCACCACACTAATGGCCAAGTGTACCATTACTTTATACTTCAGAATATATGTTTCCCACTCGTCCGCACTTCCCAAAAATAAACTTCTTTTTTTCTCTCTCTCTTTTCTCACATCTCACCTCTCTGACCGGAACTTATGTCCTCACTTCCTCTCTGTCTCACAACTTTTTTCCTGTTTTTCTTCTTCATTTCGCTCCCACGAATTCCGAACACCGAATTAAAAAAAGAGAGAAAAAAGAAAATGTAACTTCAGCTTCAACCCACAACTCACCAACTTTCATCCAAACCCTTTTTTCTGAGCAGTTTGAACCTCCTCCCCCAGGACTCTCAATCAATCCCAATACTAAGCTTAATTTTCCCTCCTTCCTATTTGCTAAAAAAACTTACCACATCTCTATCCCTCGTGAACAAACCACACCCCTCTCTTATACCTTATACCCCTTTCTTATATCTCTTATGCCCCTTTCTTGTTTACCTATTTACTTAGCTCCCCAGATTACAACTGTTTGATGTGTGCGGATCGCCTCCAATAATACCTATTTTCGTGTTGTCACAGTTTGCTAAAATGTTGCCAACTCACCTAAAATCCGCCACCGTGGCTCTGCTTCGGCTTAGATCAAAACACTTCTTATCACCTGATTTGACGGTCCCATTGTCTTGCCCTTAGTAACTCTTTCTTGCCTGTTTGTAAATTGCCACTCCTTCCCCAGTACGGGCCACTGTTTTTGATTACTCTCAGTTCACCCTTTTTTGTACTACTGTATTTCTTGTCTTCATTTATAACCCACCTATTTCTAAATCCAGTATTTTCAAAATGTTAACAATGTTCTAATTTAATATTCAACCTTAATATTTACCATATTCCATCTTAATACTCAAACCTCAATAATTCCCAATTTTCTTTGCCCTACTTCAATTTATTTGACATAAGTAAATATTTTCATTTAATTTGTAAGAGATTACTTTTAAAAAGGGACATTTATAGGAGTTATATAAGAATTATTAAAAAGGTCATTTACAGAAGTCAACACAAAATGCTCGAAAATAAGGTCACATGACATCATGGAATTATACGGCATATTCCCTCCAACGGCTAAACAGGCCTCACAGCAGTGAACCATGCTCGATATAAGGGTGTCTATAAGATTCTGCGCCAACAAATCCATTCTTCGACCAGCACAGACCTCAGCGCACCAAGTGATCGAAGCCTTGGCTGTTGCCGTGTAATGCGAAGCCCAAGGGCGTCCCACATATGTTCGATCGGAATTACGTCTGGTGATCGTGCTGGCCATAGCAATCGTTGGATATCTTCAATTTAAAGATATTCCTCCACCACTTGAGTTCTATGTGTAATGGCGTTGTCGTGCATGAAAAGAAAATTTTGGCCCTAAAAAGTCGCACATAGAGTTCGTGGATCTGTTCTCGGTTCCGCTGCTCATTTACAGAATCCCTATCAAAAACATGAAGAGGGGTGCGGCCGTTGAACATCATTCCGTCCCGCACTAGAACACCGCCTCCACCGTAAGTGTCCCTTACTCTGATGTTGGAGGGATGGTACCGCATTACTCGTTGTCTCCAGATGAAATAACGTTTAGAATCTGTTTGTATGCTAAACCGGGACTCATCGGAAAACAGAACTGTACCTCATTTGTCAGGGCTCCGAGTGGCATATTGATAGCACCAGTTTCGACGAGCTATGCGGTGGTTTGGGGTTAATGGGATTTAAAGTATTTGCGTATTGTAGGGCGGTCTTCAGGGTTTCCCCTATACCCCAGGGTTAATGGGATACAAACCATTTGTTTCCTTGCTTAGAATCCACTTGAACTGAGCCTTCTTAACACAGTCTTGTTGAAAACGTTTTCACCTGAGGCCGCTTCAGCCTCAAGAAACAGTTGACAACAGCACATCGTAGAGTTCCGTCTTGCTGTTAGAGCCAAATAGCTTTTCTTGTAATGATTCCTGTCTCCTGAAACTGCTTCCATAGTGCCAAGGCGACACTGCGTGACACATTAATCCAACGTGCCACTCCGCCTGCGACTGCCCGGCTTCAAGTCGTCCAACGCCTCCACCATCTCATCATCTAAATTGAAATCATCAAAGAATCATCTAAAATTTTCCCTGATTGCAATAAAGTTATTATATCAACGTCGATGATTTGCCATCCTAAGTACTGCAGATGTACTTATCCCACTGAGCAAGCCATAAAACGGGAATGAAGTGACGTAGTCGCAACCTGTATTTTTATAGGCATGAATAATTTGCATAATGTGCGGCTCTGTAAGGTTGTAGATTGGATTCTCGGAAATTTCATGCCAGGATGCTTATAACATCCAATATTCGCCTTGGTGACACTGTTCACAATAAAATATTCATGGAAAAACATTTTGTTCTGTTAATTTTTTCGATCAGTGTAATTACAAAAATTGCTGCTAATAGCAAGAGTGATAGCACCCATCTTGACGATATTGTTATTAGCTTCTAAGAATTGAAATATCTGCTTTCCTAAACGGTTATAAAAATTTTCCTGGGAGCTATAAAACCTGTACAAAAACAAGAGCAAGGGGGTTCACCTTGGACCGAGACAAAGAGTACCCCAAGTCAAGGAATGCAATGAGAAGAGTTCTGAGTTCCTGGCATGCATGAAGACAGTTTCCGATTGTTTTTTTTTTTTTTTTTTTTTTTTCCATCTCATAATGATTGCATAAGTGTACGTTAAGCGCTAAAGAAACTAAGAGTCTGAGGTGACAGTGTATTGTGCCTGTAAATGACGATCAATTTACCTGTTTTATGTCGATATACCTGTTTTTTTCGATTCATCTGTTTGCTGGACGAGAAACCCGTGTTTCTAGGAGAAACATCGTGCAACTCTCGTCTTTAACAGGGGATTAACAGCAGGTCTGGTAGCCATGTTTTGTCTAAAATTTGTTTAAATTTTATTAAGTAGTAGAGAAAGTTTTGGTGTACAGTTTAATTTTTGTAATATAAACGATATAAACGTTATCCTCTCTATCAAGCAGAAAGCAGTATCATTGACTATTAGCTCATTCTAGCATTCCCATGGAATGCTACAATGACTTAGCTGTTAATATTGTCTCACAAATAATATGATCTTATATGTGAGATCTGTAAGATGGTCCTGTGGTTATAAGCGAGATAGTGATCCAGCTCGTTGAGGGTTCGAATCGTACTGTGGCGCAAATTGCACAGTCTTCTCCTTTAGAGAAATGACGATCAGATTTACTTCTTGTCAGTTGCTGACATTAAAAGTGTAGATGCGTTTCCTGCTCTGTGGCTAACACCTCAGTAGTATAACCTCAGATTCCCCCCCCCCCCCACCGCCCGCAAGAAAATGGAGTATACCCTTGCATTTTGATTAATCACCTTGTTGTGTGTGTTTTTTATACTATATAGTCTCATTATACTCACATAGTTCGGATTTTTTAGATTTTCCATATTGAACTCTATACGCTGTGCTTCACAGCGTGTACATGTTTTTCATGGGTTTCAACCGCCAAAAGAAATAGTAGTAACCATCGGACCACGGTCATAGACAATTTCATCAACAGGGAGGGCTATATATACTTTTTACGCGCTTCGAAGATATTTTATATTCTCTGATGAAGTGTTGCAAAACCATAGTTCAGCTCGCACATCAGCCATATTTTTGATCGAAGAATCGAAGAGCTTCGTGAACACAACGCATGGTCTAAGGTTGAAGTCTCCAAGTACAATCTCACGTTTATTGAAGTCTAAGGTTGGAACCAGGCAAGCAGAAGTTTATATTAACCTTTCAAAGACTGGTAGATAAACAAAACAACCTGCGAACATCTTATTAGCGACCTGATACGGCTTGAAATCCATTCCAGGGTATAATGATGACTTTATAAGTGTTAAATTTTCCGTTTGAGCACTGGAACCCACTGCCTTTCTGTTTGCTATCATCGTTTAATAACATTCGTTTGCAGAAGTTGCTAACGTATCCATTAAGTTCCTCAGCCAGGTTTCAAATAGGATGAGGAAATCAGATTTCAGAGCTGGAAAACAAAGTAAGTAGGCCACCAATTTTATTCTTTATATTCGGAGCATTTTACAGGTAACAAGTGACTAGCACAGCGTTTGGGGCTTTAACTTCGACAAGATTACTTTGTGATCTTGCATTAACGATTCACTTTCAGTTTCTTACAACAGGATAAGCAAAATTTAGCAGAATATTTCCGAATGATCTTATTGAGACCACAGAATTCAGGAAATTATAGTTCCTATCGCATCACATTTTTTAAATGAAAACTCCAAACACGAAAATTATTAGAACCTATAGTACCTTAGCCCATGCATGAATTGAAGGTTAAGAAAATGAAAGAGGATACTTATTGACATCAAATTCCTGTAGATTGTAAATTTCAGGAAATTTCAAAGGAGGGTTATTCCAGAAAACGGAAATTGAAAGAATAAATGAGGAAGAAAAATGTTGTTTCTGTGAGTTTGAAGTTGGACAGTAAAAGGATGCTAACTGGTTGCTGTACATGTTCAGACTGGTTTGGAAGAGAAAGGGGGAATTATAGAAACCAGTTCAGAAGAACAGTGCCTATGAAAGTATCTATAAAAAGGCATCGTTTCGTCCACCAGTTGGTGGACAAATTATACGATATGAACTAATTTCCTAAATCCTGTGATCCCAATAAGATCTTTGAGATTTCAGATTTGTACAGAGTGAGTAGCTGTTTCGAAAAAAAGTAACACCGAGAGCAAAAAATAAAACCCCGGTTTTTTAGATGCAGAGGAAGCAATATTTTGAGGTGCTTATGCCAAGAGAGATTAGCAGTTAGAGTAATCCCTAATAGACATATGTGATCTTGTGTAGAAATCTGAGAATCGTCGAAGATAAACATGGGAACTGATAAATCCATTTGCGAGATATAGGACTGAGTTTTAGCAGAAGCGAAATTAAATAATTTGTTTTTCACCCACAGGAGAGCAGAATTTAAAGAATTGGTAGTGAATATTTGAGAGGTTGAATATGAAGTTGAAGTGCAAGTGAAGGTTTGTCAAACTGGAAGGTGGCATGCACTGTGCTATTACCCGCAAAACTATGGATAGGATTTGCATTCAGTGGAAGAATGTCATTATTTTGTATAGAATTAGTAGGTCTTTACAACAAAAGTAACAGAGAGATCCAGTTGTCGATTTCCCTAGTTGGAGTTTTCATTAACACACACACACACACACGCACGCTGAAGAAGGCAGCCGTAATTGTCATGACTTTATATATAGGACCTAATATCTCCTTAATGGCCTAATAGAATAATAAGATCAATTGGTTTGTGGTTAAGAGAATGCGGAACTTCGATTATTCAAAATAAAGAACGTGAGGTTTGATTGTCTGGTGAAATTAACTTAGGATGTTGTTGCAGTAGTGGGGTTTTAGGAGCATCGGTGACTGAGGCCATATTTACCTAGTGTATACTGTCTGTAAATTACGTTTCCTGAGGTCGATTTTCTGTTGGTGGGCAACCCGAGTTTCGGATAGAAAAAACCCTCGTCTGAGTCTAACTAACTCAGCCACGTTGTGAAAAAGGGCCACAAAAATTCCTCATGTCATCGACGGGACTCGAACGCAGGTCTTTCCACGCGGTGGAGCGATTCTGCCAACTGTGCTACCTACGAGAATCCTCAAGATGCTATTCATGCAAAACCAAAAGAGCTTGGTTCTGCTCGCCCGCTATCTTTTTTTTTTTTCTTTCGTTAGATTTTGGTCAGTGTACTGAGCACGTTATTAACACATGTGTGATGTGTTAATGACGCACAAATTTGTCAGTATATCCTGTTAACTAAATTTGTCGACATAATATACTGGCACCTTGCGGACTTATTTGTCTCGGCATAAATAAATAAATAAACCCTTTTAACTTGAATGTCCTATCTAGCAGAGTCGTCAAGTATGGGTACCTGTAGCACACCTGTTTCGATTGGCCAATATTTCAACCCATATTCTTGTATTTTTTTTTTTTTTTTTTAAATCTTGTAAGCACCTTAGTTCTCGGCCTTTCCAGAGTGTAAACAGAAAATTTATTTATCTCACCCTACGTACCTTTCTTGGTCGCATCCATAAATTGGTCTGCGTAAGTTTTCGCGAGTTCATTTTTGCGAAATCTAAGCCGCTGATATCCTCTTTCAGTGAGTTCAACATATATAAGACAACCGTACACAGATGTGTTCGTGACTCTCATCACGTGGTTGTATTTGATTTATTTGCACATTTCTCTATGAATGTAGGAATTATGTAGGAATTCAGCAAGAGCTTTTCAAGGTCCGTTGTTCGTTAGAGTATCTCCTTACTTGTTCGTGGTCCGTGTGCAGTAAATAAACATCCTTTTGATGCCAAAATCCTCCAGACTGTCCGAACATGGAATGAATTCACTTTATCATAAGTGTCAGTCAAAGAAAATCAAATGCTTTTTACTCATTTTCCGTTTTATGCATCACTTATTTAGCTTTCGCATTACTGTGTGTTACTTAGAATCACTGTGCACTAGATTTTGTATTCTGGATTATTTGCTAACTTACAGTGTAATTTATTACATAAGTTTTCTTTGTTGACTGATAATAGGCATTTTACACTTTTTAGCTATTTTTCACAATAATTTGATTGGGCTGAGCCATTATCACCTATTTGTTCTTACCAATACAAATTGTCTGTTAATCTAACGAAAAAGACAAACTGATTATAAACTACACGCCATTTATAGGCACTCTATCGCTTACTCGCCGATCCCACCGCTGTCCTAATCGCGAGGGCTTATCGCGTTGCGTGAGCTTTCGCGATTAGCAGAGTGGTTGGGATCACCGTCCTTGAATATCTTTTGAAAAAGGCCTGGGTTCAAATTTCGTCTCCACTGGAAATACTTTTATTGGCTTTTTGTTTTCATAGTGTGGCCGAGTTAGTAAGTCTAGGTCTTTTGTTACCCTTATCACTACTGTAAGGGCTATTGCTTCAGCTCAATGCGCCATGTCTGGCTTTGGTTGGACATTTAACCTCGGCTGACCCACTTGATCTGCTCTAAACAATGGACATAACGGAAGTTTGGCATCGTACCATAAAATCTCATTGGAAGGATCAAAGCCTTTACTTTGTTCCATCACACTATCAGCCCCTGCACTTTGGGCGTATTGCATCTTTATAAATTCTATCAACACAAGTTCTGTCATGTACTTCTCATGTTATCGCTTAAATTTTCCTTTTCCTTGTTCTGTTATCCGTTAAAGGATATTGTATTTTTGTTATATTTCGGTAGTACTAGACCTTTCTTTATAGAGCATATTATATCCACCTGCTGAGCATGTGTATATAATGTTACAATTAATAATTATTGATTAATTGTCAGTAATTATTAACTCTTAAATTTGAACATTGTTCCTCTTTCCAGTTAACATTGTTAATCATAGTAATTTTAGTTTTTTTTATCTTAATTTACGTTTTATTTTAGTTTGAAGAAGTAAAATGTCCATTTTTTTTTTTGTTAATAAATATTCTGCGAGCAATGAGTGTGTAATATGAGTGCCAAATCCAGATACGTTCGAATTGTTCAATGGAAGTGTCCTACTACCCTAGATTTCTACTACTAACCCAAGAAGTCCATTCAATAATAATAAAAATAACCAGAAACTATAATTATAATTTTTAATAAATTTTAAATTGCATGGCTTGTGTACCCGAACTGGTTGCTGCAGATGCGTAGTAACATCAATCTAAATGTTCTTGAATTAAACGAATAGCTGATGAAATCAGCCAGACATAAATTTTTGTCATATTTTCGAGTCACATAAAAAATTTGACACGAAACAAATGTTGTCTTTCACGTAGGGTCCATTTAAGAGCTCTCTGGGCCCGGAGCTGGACAAAATTTTGCGATCCTCTATTGACTGAATATACAGTATAAGTAAATTTTGCTCCCCCCCCTCTCGCTGCTGGGCCGTGGCTGCGCTTCCCCCCAGATTCCACTCTTACGTACAGACCTGAATACAACGATTGCCACTATTGCAGTGGAAGATTGGAGTTTTTCAGACCTGAAGTTAATAAGAACGTTGGTTTTGTACACTGTCCACTTTGCTCCTACGATTACACAGACAGAAGTAGCCAATAATGTTTTGTGACCTTATTGCTATTTATTAGAGCTTGGATATCATTTTTGTTCCGCTTCTTGATAATAGATATTTTGGAGGAATTTTTCTGATTTAGTTGGAGCCCTGCCATATCTAAGTAGACAACAAGTTTATTAATTTGTGCAGCAGTAGTTTGATTTATTTCTTGAACGCTTTTGATGTCATCAGAGAAGACGAACAACTTCAAGTCATCAATGTAACAGCTGAAGTTTGTAAACTTCGCTAGAATTGGTTCTAAGATGAGTGCAAAGAGTGGTAGATAACATCCAACCTTGTGGTACTCCTCTTCTTACTATTATCATAGTCCGGTAGCGAGTATAGAATATTATCAGTATCCTTTCGTTAAGGAGGCTGCGAAGGATGGAGATTAGTGAGGCGGTTGCCTTGAAGTAGTTCTTTAATATCCATCATCTTGGGAATCTCATCTGAACATGTGTACCACATAATAATAATAGAGATTCTCGTTATGAAAAAGGTATCAGCATGATTGATCCCAAAGTTGTTGACAGCAGTTCAAAACTCACTAGTCATCAAGTCAAGGGAACATTTGTATCGTTTTCAAGCAGATCCAGAAAATTTATTTGCAAGGTTTGTGACCATGGGTAAGAAATGAATCCATCACTTTCGGCCGGAGACAAAGGAGCAGTCCAAACAGTTGAAATACTGCTTTTTTTTCCCTTCCAAAGAAAGCCAAGTCGATACCTTCTGTTGTAAAGGTGATAGCATGGAATTTTTTGTAAGGCTGATGGAGTGTTGCTAGTGGGTTACCTTCAGAAAGGACAGACAGTTACAGTGGAATGTTTCGCATACCTTGTGAGGCGTTTTGTGAGGTGAGGTGTTTTTGAGTTAAATAAAAGACAACCCGAGAAAAACGCAGTAGAGGAGTCTTGTTCCACTAGGGAAAACGCACCTGCTCTCAAGTCTGTCATTGCAAAGGCAGCACTGCATGAGTGCGACTTCGAAATCCTGGACCATCCTCCATATTTACCAGATCTAGTAACATTGGACTTTCACTTTTTTCCTAATTTGAAATGACTCTCATCAACCGGTGCAATACCACCACTTTGCTTATTGGAGGCTTGAAGTGGTGGAACCCATGTTTAGTCTCTAGAGCTAAGTTCCGGTCAACCCTTCCCCATCTCTTCCATCATGCAGTATGATTGATGACTTTTGAGGTTATGATGAACATCGTGGCGAGATCCAATATTCCTTACATTTCGAGGGTACAGCTCTAAAACGGTTTCGCAGGCCGGCCGCTAGTTAGTACACCGGATCGAACGTATTGGTAACTCTCTAGGAGGCTTCCGGATCAGCTAGTGTATCGGACTCCCTCCAGTCACTATCTGGGAGATAGTGACTGGAGGGAGTCCGAGTAGTGTGTGTGCGAGGGGCATTGTGGAGGCCACGTTATGCCAAGGATCTGGGTATATTCTTACCATGTGTAGGCCATATCCAAAAATTTCATTACTTCATACAGCATGTCCCACCCACTTTTTCTTACCATTGAATACACCATGAATTGTCTAACAAATAGAGCAAGCTTATCTGTGAAAAGATCTAAACCTCCCAAACACTTCCTAATTCATTTCACAAATATGCGTGGTCTAAATTCTAATCTCAACGATGTCCATTTCCACTTGTAGTCTGCCAAACCCCATGTACTTTTTCAGACAGAATCTCAGTTATCGGTTGATTATACTACTACTCATCTCGGATGCCCATATTATTTGCTGTATGATTCCTTTCGCCTCAAAGGTGGTACTTGTGCATATGTCCCTTCTGATATTCCCTGTCAGAGACTTGGCAATTTGGAATCTCCTCTCTTTTATTTTGTCTGGCTTAAAAGCTCTCTATCTCATTGTGTCAAATTCATCTGTTATCTATACCGTTCTCCCAATTCCACTAATCACTTGGAGCTTTTTGACTTCCTCTCTTTCCAACTTGACTTTCTCCAGTCCAACTTTACTAACAGTGAGGTAATTTTCCTTGGTGATTTTAATGTTCACAACTCCAGCTGGCTTCCGTTTTCTAGTCACACCGATCCAGCTGGTCGAGATGCTGAGGCTTTTGCAATTAATAATGACCTTGAACAGATTGTTAATTTACCTACAAGAATACAGGACAATCCTAATCAAACACGCTTGATCTTTTTCTCACAAACAACCCTTCTAAGTACAAGGTTGAAGTGATAGGTCCTTTAGGCATTTCAGATCACAACTTGGTGATTGTCTCTTCTCCAATGGAACCTTTATCTCAAGGCTATTCCCAACCTCGTGTTGTTTGGCATTACAAGAATGCAAAACGGGTTGACCTGCGAGACTTCTTTTCTTCTTTTCCTTGGTCCGATTACTGTTTCAAAAGTTCTGATGTCAACGTTTGCTCAGATCGTGTCAGTGAAATTATTCTTGCAGGAATGGAATCATTTATCCCCTACTCCACTTTAAAATCTCGTCCTTTATCTAAACCTTGGTTTTCCAATAAATGTGCTAAGGCTGTTCAAGAGAAGAATGTTGTATATCGTAATTGACTTGTTTCTAATTCTTCAGTTTCCTTTTCTGCCTACGCCAAAGCTCGAAACAATTGTATAGCAGTTATTGATCAGTCCAAACTAGAGTTTGAACAGGATAAGAGTAGAAAACTTGTTCCTTAACCTAATGATTGCCGAGCATTCTGGTCTCTTGCCAGAGCTATTGGCCGCAACTTTTGCCCATCTCTTCTCCCACCTCTGTCCAAACGAGATGGTTCTGTTTTCACTTCAGCCAAGGATAAAGCTGACCTGCTAGCATCCTATTTTTCTTCCAACTCATGTATTAATGATTTTGGTAAAACACCTTCCACCATTTCCAACACGCTCCATTCAATGCCTCCTGTGGTCTTCCATCAAAAGGAAGTCAGAAGGATTTTGACGAATCTTGATGCTAAGAAAGCTCGAGGTCCCGATGGTATTTCTCCACTTGTTTTCAAAACCTGTGCTCCTGAACTTACTCCTGTTCTATGTCGCCTTTTTTCATTTTCTTATTCCAAAGGTGTTTTTCCTTCTGCTTGGAAATTTGCTCATATCCAGCCAGTTCCTAAAAAGGGTGACAAATCCCTCCCATCCAGTTATCATCCCATTGCAATTACTTCTACTCTATCTAAAGTAATGGAGAAATCAATTAACCACCAACTCTTAAACTACGTAGAAACCTTCCGTCTGATCAACGATCGCCAGTATGGATTCCGTCAGTGTCGATCCACTTGTGATATCCTGGCTTACGTTACCCATTTATGGACTAATTCAATGGAAAGGTTCGGTGAAACAGAAGTAATTGCTCTTGACATCTCAAAGGCTTTCCATCGTGTCTAGCATAAAGGTCTTCTAAATAAGCTTCCATCTTATGGTTTGCCAACTGTTTTTTTGTAATTGGTTATCCAGTTTTCTCTCTGATCGCTCACTGAGGGTGATAGTAGATTGCTCTCTGTCTTCTAACTTCTCCAATAATGTCGGTGTCCCCCAAGGTTTAGTTCTTTCCCCCACTCTTTTCCTCTTGTATATTAATGACCTTCTTCCATTGACTGGAAATCCTATCCATAGTTTGCTGATGATAGCGCATTGCATTCCACTTTCCATTTTGAGAAACCTTGCCATGCTTCAACTTCTCGAATATCTTCTACCAATTCCTTAAATGCCGATCTTCAGGTAATTCTCCAGTGGGGCAAAGACAACTTAGTTGATTTCAACGCTTCTGAAACTCAGTCTTCTCTTATATCTCGCAAAAAGGATTCTTCTGCTCCTATGCTTATCTTTAGTGACACTCCGATTTCTAGGCAAAATGATATATCTCTTTTGGGGATTACCCTGACTTCTAATCTCTCTTGGCACCAGCAACATTACAAATATTGCTTCCTCTGCATCTAAAAAACTTGGTTTTCTCTTTCGCTGTCGGCGTTACTTTTCTTCCAAACATCTGTTCACTCTGTATAAATCGCAAATCCGCCCTGCAATGGAATATTGTTTCTACAACTGGGGTGGTGCCCCCAAAACCTCTCACAGGCTTCTTGATTCCGTTCAGAAGAGGGCAATTAGGTTAATTAATGATTCATCTCTAACAGTCTCTCCACTCGCTGTCTCATAGACGTACTGTTTCTGCTGCATGCCTCTTCTACAGATACTTCCATGGGCACTGTTCTTCTGAATTGGCTTCTATAATTCCCGCTCTCTCTTTCAAAACAGTTCGAACACGTTCAGCCACCAGCCAACATCCATTTACTGTCCAACTTCAAACTCACAGAACCAACTTTTCATCTTCCACGTTTATTCATTCAACTGCCGTTTTCTGAAACAACCTTCCTTCATACATATTTCTTGAAAATTACAGTCTACAGAAGTTCAAGTCCAATGTCAACAAATGTATTCTTTCGTCTTCTCAACCTCCAACGAAAGCACGGTACTAAGTACTATAGGTTCTAATACCTCTCGTCTTTGGGGTTTACATAAAAAAAAAACTTAGCTGGCATCCATATTTCCGCCGACAGTGACGTCATTGCTGCATTGGAACATTCCTGGAGGCCCAGCAGAAGAATTTCCCCGTAGCTGAATTCAATGGATTATAGCATCGGTGGCAAAAGTTTATTGACTCCAAAAGAGACGGTGTTTAAAAGTAACGTGTTACCAGACTCCTGAAATAAACTCTTCATATTCAGCCCACGAACTTTTCAAACACTCCTCGCATGTTTATCAAAGGCAGTGGTTCCACGAAATTATTTACTTTTAAGAGTTTTTCGATTGGTTACTATCTTCATGTATCTTTAGAACACATTCTGAATGGTTGTAAAAATTTCTATAGAACAGTTAGTAAAGATTCTTTTTCCACTGATTCAAGCACGTCATATTTTTAGTATCATAAAGCATGCAGTTAACAGCGTCCTTACTGTTAATGTTAAACTCAGTACACCGGTTAAGAAACAGATGAATTTTACTTTGGTGTTATGCATTGCCAACGCTATTAATTACGCTCTAGGAACAGTTTCGAAATTGGAAATTAGATAAGTTTTAATGTTATTAGCTTTTCAAAACCTAAATATGATTAATTAAATATAGAAAACGGACAGTAATGAAATTTTATATGAAAAGTATATGAATACGGAATAGGAATTTCATCGAAAATTTTATTCTATTTTGGTAATTTTATGATGTTGGCTGGGCGTAATGAAAATTGGCTTTATAAATACTTAAGTAAAATAATATTATACCATTTCGTTTACGTTATGTTTATCAACACATTATCAGATGCACATCAGGGAGCCTAATACACAAAGTGTTGTGATACATTGAGTAAGAAATGTTAATATAATATTGATCTTATTTTCATCCGTTGTGGAGCTGTAGCCATAATTCAGTGTAAGAGTTCCTGTATTGTGTCTGCATTAAGTTTGTAGGTCCTTTCTTTCATATAATAAAGCCTCATAAAGAGGAATCAAACGGTTAGATAACATATTTTAGTTGTCATGTGGTTTAAACCACGGTCAACTCAAACGCTTGTACTGTTATATGACTTTGCTTTTGACCACTCGGGTAATCTGGAGGCTAAAATATGTAGGAGCCCCATCATGCTGAAAGAACATGCTTCGTTTTGTCTCCAGACAAAGTGCAGCATGTTCTTAGCATGATCCATTAAAAGCAACTGTTCGTTCGTTCCGAAGGTCTGATAATACCAATAGTTAAACAGAAACGCATGGTCCATCCAGCCGATGTTCAGTCAGATCGCACTAAACATTCACTGAGAATCAATGTTTGCAAGTTACTTTCTATAGTATTTGTGAGGATTATCATCGGTGTACCAGTGGAAACTTTGACTGTTGTTAAAATTTGTTCCGAGGAATCATGTTTCTTCATTAAACAGTGTATGATTAAAAATCTGGCAGTGGGAAATCATCTATTCGCAATATTGATTACGAATATCCAGTTGAAGAGTTTACTCAAATTGCAAATGTGGGGATACCTTCATCATGTTTATGATATTCTCCAGCTGCACTCTGATGCGAATTCACCAGTTCGACTTACAAAGTGATGATGGACTCCTTCGAACATTGATAGTTGGACAGCGTTGAACTCGTTTCAGTATGCGTTCTAATACAGGCAACGGGCCATCATGCTACGTAAGCTTAGTTTTGTGAAACGGTTTACGGAAAAGTGCTCCCCCTCGCATTCCCCCCCACATTTCTCCCCCGGCACATTTTTCCCCTAGTAGATAATGAGTAGGCTACAGAAATGTAAATACTGTACAGTCAATTCTCGATAACTCGAATTTTTATTGAAGTCCCAGCCCCTTTAATGGAGATTCCATGTTAAACTCTCTCGATTACTCGAACTGAACTCTAACTTTTCCGAACGAATTTTCAAAATGACATTCGTGTACAAATTGTCACTTAGCTTTTAACTAATTTCTTCCCTTTTGTATGTCTTCAGGGTTCTCTTTCCATTGTGAAAGGATTAACTGGAACTGTTAATCCTTTCACAATGGAAAGAATACATACTCGACCACGAGGGCGATAGTCACGTAGTTAGTGACGGACATGGGGGAGGGAACAGTGACTAATCTTATAGGAGTCTTTTCAGTAACAAGTGAATCTTGTTCTGATTTGTCTAAATTCAAACAATAAAAGTTCCTGCATCTGGCTCTCCTCACATTTCGTGGCGCAGTCCACAGCGCGCGTTTGCTGTTTTCGCCGCCTCCACAGAGAAGTAAGATACAGAGTGGACTCTTGCTCAATTCGAAAACGTTCCACCTGCAAAGGGCGTGTTTGGACAGAGGGTTTGGAAGGCCCAGTTGTGAAAGTCGTAACTAAACATAACTATGCAGCTCAAGCTGCAAGGTCGGAAGCATTGCAATTGATTGGTCAAATACGGCAACATGCAACAACCACGAACGAAGGGTCACAGCAAATTGTTGCATCAGTTATTGCAGAGGCTCATGCCAATGTCACGGCATTACTTCCTAAAAAGGATTCACTTAAACGAACCATTCGTCATGTTCGATGCAACAATGGTACTCCTGCTTTACCGAGCAATCTCCAGGACCTAGTAATTCCACAAAATTATCAAGAAATTATTATCGATGGCAATGTACAACAGTTTTTAATTATATTATAAATCAACAGGGATTACCTTTATTTTAGATATAGGAAGCTTCTTTTCCAACTCTCCTAGTCCAACTCGCTAATAATTCTTGAGGATGGCGATATCAATGATTAATTGTGAGTTTCTCTATTCCTGTGAACATGACGCCCGAAAAGTTCTAGTCCGACTTAAGGAATGTAGAGAATAATCCCCCCCCCCATATCCAATTTTATTATACCCCTAAATTTAACTCTCAAGTCCAGCTAGGACCAAAAGAAATAATCGGTCCATATTTATTAAACAGTTTAGACCTTCAAAAATCTAATTTTATGCCAATCCACGTAATGGTTTCCTTGCTGCCAGAGGTATGGTGTTTGAAGACAAAAGTCTTGAGCGCTCATTGTTGAGACCGCACGGTCTGAACACTACGGTTCTGACAGTGGGGGAAGATGTCCCACCTGTTTTGCAAAATTGATATCGCCATCCTCAAGAATTATTAGCGAGTTGGACTAGGAGAGTTGGAAAAAAAGCTTCCTATGTCTAAAATAAAGATAATCCCTGTTGAATTATAATATAATAGAATATATGAATTATTGAGCACTTAATAGCTTTCAATTTTCAAATCTATTAAACAGTTTTTAATGTATGATTCTCAGGACGAACTGCTCCCGGGTCGTATGCTTATTTTTTCGACTAGTAACAATCTTCAGTTATTGGCGGGTAGCCAGGAGTGTTTTTCTGATGGAACAAGAAGTATGCTGCAATTTCTGCTAGAATCAAAAGAATAGTCCAAGATTTTCAAAATCGTAATGTGATTGATTGCCTTAGAGACATTGCTTACAACTTCCAGTTTTAAACAATAATAATGTGCATTTATTCTATGATTGATTACCTTTGATTTGATTACCTTTACCTTTGATTGATTACCTTTACCTTTGATTGATTGATTACCTTTGATTGATTCATTCTATTAAAACAAAATAAATTAGAATTAATAAAAAATTAGTGTATTATTTACATTTCTATAGCCTATTTATTATCTACTGGGGGCGAAATGTGTCGGGGGCGAAATATGGGAGACGAAATGTGGGGGGAGGGCGAAATGTGCCAGGAGCGAAATGCGGGGGGCAACTTTTCCGGATCCCTTGTGGAACAACTATTCCCGTTTCCCATAACCTCCTGTATATCACTAAATATTTGCCTGTTATGGGTTCGGAAAACGTCTTCAATATTGTCCAGCTGCACTCTGCTTATATAATTTAAGCTTTAAGTTTAAAAAACTGTGAATAAATTAAATAATCCAGTCATCTTGATTATTTAATTTATTCACAGTTGGAAAATAGTTTGTAAATTTCTGTGCATGTATCTCATCATTTTTCTTTTCTCTCCTCATTTAATTGTAAAAATGTTCACAATGATGTTATAAGTAGTGATGCTTTTCGAAGTCTTCTGTAAAGAAATGTACAAAACACTCCAATTTATTTATGTCTTTCCTGTTGAACATTACCTGTACAGTTTCAGAACTGTACATTTTTCAAGTGTATCTTCATCATTTTTTAAGGGAATACCCCCCTAAAAAGCCATTGCCTTATGTGTTCTCCCTCCCTTTTTTGCTGTTATCTCCCAAAAAGCGTAACATAAAATAGGGATAAATAAATTATTATTATTATCTGAGTCTTCCATTAAAACCAAAAATGAACAAACGCAGCAAGACATCTCTAAACATTGGTCCAACTCAACATGTGTCAGAATTTGGAGCAGTTAAGTTTCACGTTGATAATGGAATGTTCTGGTGAAAGATCTGCAACGTTGCATTAGATTATATCCGTAGGCAAACTATAGCAGACCATTTGGTCAATAAAAAACAACAAGAACGTTTCGCAAACGATGGATCCGGGTAAAGAAGATCTAACGCGCCAGACTACGATAAATTTTTAATTTTTTCTGTTTATACTCGGCACGACAACCAAGTCAGTAGAGTAGACAATAAATCTTTAATACAAATATTTATCGTATTTAGTAGTCACGGGCTTGAACCCCGGTCCACTCAAGGAACGCGTGCTATGCAGTCTCGCTCCTGACCACTGAGAATTTGCCTATTTGTTAAACGAAAAACCTGCCTTTCCCTGAGGGAAACCATGCAACCATCGCCTGAGACCGTCTAACTCAGCCATGTTGTGAAAACCAATAAAAATCCCTCGCGTCGTTGACGGGATTCAAACACTGGAATTTTCCACTCTTGTGGAGGATGGTGATTATAACCACTCTGCTACCCGCGAGGGTTCAGTGGAAACAAAATGATCCCCATGATTGAAAATCAAACGCAGTAAGGCATTCGAATTTTATTTGATTTCAACTTCTGCACTGAAATACCCATCGTACTGAAATTAAATAGTATTGCAATTAAACATTTCCAGTTTTCTAATTTATTCCACTTCCTTTCCCTAGAGTAACATACTATTTTAGTTTTTATGAGTAAAGAGAATCATTAAAAATGATCGTCTGGATTTGTTTAGTCAAATACCTTGCGTTTAATGCTGTAGTTTTGAGGCCTCGTTTTGGAAGAACGAGGGCAGAAAAGTTCTTTCCTTATAAACGATATTTGATGATAATTGCGTTTACTCCCATTTTTTGCCCTGCGACCTAACATTAATTCCACTGGTTAGGTTTTTCCACATGGCTTCATCACGTTTTCCTCGCTAAAATACCTGCTGAACCTCATGTCGTTTATTATCTCACCTGCATTAGGATTATTTTCGGAAAGTAATGAGGATTGCAAAAAAGAACAGTAATAAAATAAAAAAGAAAAGCCTGGAAAAGGTTTATTAGCACGAGCACTAGGATATTTCAAAGTGAGTCACAGACTTGCATCTAGTGATGCAACCGCGTCGCCTAAGGACAGGTATGGGAACGGCCAGTAGTGACTCATGTACCTGTGCTATTCCTTCAGTAAACAACACTTTCTTCAAAACAACCCACGGAAGGGAGGTATTAGTAGTGATAAGAATGAAATGATATCCTTGACTTGGTGTTTGTCCCGAATAGTGCAATTGTGGTACTTGCCCCAATAAAGAGAAGAAAGTAAAGTAGATTTTCCTTGTATATTTATATTTACGTATGACAATCATTGCTTATTAAATAAATGAATTATTCATTTAACACCTTCAACAAAAATGACAGAGCATAGCACATAATTAGGATGCATATTGCATACAATAATTGGATTGTATATTCATGAGAGCCTAAAAATAACTACAGTATATTTTAAAGAATAAAATGGTCTCAGTTAACTTTACCCATCTCCGAAAATCTCGTGTTCCTTGAAATTTGTTTAAGATAGCCATTAAAAAGAAAAATGACAACAAAAAAAAACCTCTCTGCCTTTCTGAACGATGTCAAGAAAACGAAAACTTGTTAAGCAAACATAACTTTGCTGTAGGAAAAGTATAAAAGATAGTAACAGTAAGGAGACAAAATGATGAAAGTAATCGAAATGTTTTCTTCATCATACAATTCCCATTCACACAAAGTATAAAGATAATGGGTTGTCCAACACAAAGTTCCAGTTTTGGACAACTCACGATCCGTAGATTACTTCGCGAAATCTAATCTTCTCTTATTCCCTAAGACGTATTTGTGCCTTGGTTTTTCTGTTGTGCCTTGGTTGATCCATGATCTGAATAAGGTACGTTCTTCCATGTAGATGGAAGTACGTTCTTCCATCTACATGGAAGAACGTACCTTCCTTATTCAGATCATGGATGGGATGAGTCTGTGAGCTAGCCACGCGTTTATTGCATGGAAAATTTTATGTTAGATTGAATCTTAACACGTCTTTTACATCTTGAACTACTTTTAGCCTCTCTCATACGTGAATCCACGATTTCTTATCCCTAGATGCACGAATTACCTTACGTGTAGAAGCATTAAACTTTAGTTGCCATTTTTTTATGAAAACCTTAAACACGAAGGTATTAGAACCTATAGTATACTGGTGTGCAAAACTTCAGGACATCACTACTGTTCACCAGCTGAAAATGGCGCTGACAGAGGAATGGACGATGTTACCGCAAGAACTTATCAACAACATTGTTCTAAGTACGGATAGGCAGTGCAAAGACTGCATCGACATTAGGGGTGGCCATATCTCCTACTGAGGACCACCTCTTCCCTTTGTTCCATCTTTGGCAGCGATGCATCTGTATCATGGCAGCCAGTGGTATGTTGCCATTTTTGAATAAAGTCCCTCTGTACCGTTTTGTTTCCGTTGTTGTGTCGGTATAGTTTCCTTCATTTCTGTACCTCACGAGGTTCCTTTGGTATGCTTTTCCCATATCCAGGCCACTCCTATAGGAAGATATAGGTGAAAACCTGACTGGTCCTTAAATTTTGCACACCAGTGTATTTTACCGTGTGTGGGTTGAAGGTCGAGAAGACAGAAGATACTTATTGATATTATACTCGAATTTCTCTTGATTCTCTTGATTTTCAGTAAATACATGTGAAAGATGGTTGCTCAGAAATGTGGAAGAAGAAAAGTTTGTTTTGTGAGTTTGAAGTTGCACAGTAAATGGATACTGGCTGGCTGAAGCACGTGTATACTGATCTGGAATAGAGAGAGAGAGAGAGAGAGAGAGAGAGAGAGATAGAGAGAGAGAGAGAGATAGAGAGAGAGAGAGAGAGAGAGAGAGAGAGAGAGAGAGAGAGAGAGAGAGAGAGAGCAATTACAGTGACAATTCAGAAGAATCTATCTGGAAGTATCTATAGAAAAGGCATGTTGTAGAAACAGAGCGCCTATGAGACAGAGAGTAGAGAATCTATAAGAGACGGGTCATTAATTAACTTGGCAGCCCTCTTTTGAACGGAGTCTAGAACCTGAGAGACGTCTTGGGAGCACCACTACAGATGTGGGAATAATATTCCCTTGTAGGGCGGATTAGGGATTTGTTCAGAGTGAGTGGTTATTGAGAAGAAAAGTAACGTTGAGGGCGAAAGAGAAAACCCTGTTTTTTAGATGCAGAAGAAGCAATATTTGTGAAGTGTTTATGCCAAGAGAGATTAGAAGATAGGGTAATTTCTGATATAAATGTGTGATCTTGTGTAGAATTTCAAGTGTCATCGAAGGTACGTATATGTGTGACAGGACTGACTTTTAGAAGGACTCCTCATTAGATAATTACATGGAGATTAGTATATAAGGAATTCTTGTTGTATATTCGAGAAGATGAAGCTGCTTATGCAAGGTTTTTCAAACTGGAAGGTGGAATGGAATATGCTATCATCTGCTAAGGATATGATTTTCACTCAGTGGAAAAAGGTCTTTAATATGCAATAGGAAAGAAGTGTGGGAGAAAGAACGGAACCTTGAGGAACACCAGCATCAGTGGAAAAGTTATGCCATTTACCATCACCTACAGTCACTGGTCGGAGAGAAAACTCTATACCCAATTGCAAAAACAGTAGGAAGAAGACCTTTATGCCAAACACGATTAAAAGCCATAGAAATGTCAAGGGCAACTGCTTGCGTTTCACTACACATTTCCATTGAATTCATCCATAGACGGGTAACATAATCCAATATACCACCAGTGGATTGACACTGACGGAATCCCTATTGCTGATCATTAATCAGATGGAGGGTTTTGACATAGTTTAGGAATTGAATAATGGATTTTTCCATTTGAAAAGAGTAGCAGTAAGTGCGATGGGGCAGTAATTGAATGGGCGAGATTTAAGAGGCACTAAATCCCCAAGGATGAAAGCCCACAGACTGAAGATGACCGATAGGTTCATACCAGCCAGAGCGTTGCAGTCAATTAGCAGCTTATCACATATGGGAATTGACCTTGAAATGTTTGTAGAAGATCCGAACTATAGAAGACAAACCTCGGTGTGATTCGCTGAGGCTAATGTTGCCTAGCATTTGTGTGCATTTCTGTCAACAACTGTGTGTACTCAATTTTGTGTGCTTATTTGAACAAGTGTATATCTCACACAAGTTATTTAAGTGGATGTGATGTTAAGCTGAACTTTTTGTACTACGACTGACACGACTCTAGACAGAAATATACAGTAGTGATGAGCCATTCATTTTATATTTTAGCTATTCTTTTATATTTCATTTTATGTTAATCCCCTGGCATTTTCTGTCGTGAAGGGAATTTGTCACGTACCAATGTATCGCTATATTTATATTTGGTAGGATAAATAAAGATTTATTTATTTATTACCCATTGTAGGAACAGCCTAGATATGAGAAAATTTCCAAGTAGAAGGAAAAACGCTACTGGAATAAGAAAGTTTAGGCAACACAGAACACGAACAAACTCAGGAGCACAGGTTTGAGAACAAGTGGAGAAATGCCGTGAGGACCTGGAGCTTTCTTGGCATCAAGATTTTTCAAAATTCGTCTGAAATCCTTTTGACGGAAGATCACAGGAGACATTGAGTGAAGTGTACCGAGAATGGGACGAAGAGGTTTTCTAGATCATCAATACAAGAATTAGAAGAAAGGCAGGATCAATTAAGTCGGCCAATAACTTTGGCAGTAGACCAGAATGCTGACTATCACTTGAACAAGGAGTTTGGGCCCTATATGCTGTCAATTCAACTATTTTTAAAGTGACATGACCTGTTTCGAATTGTTCGCCAACCTTCCCACCTTCAAATCACAGCAAAGTGTGATAGCACCCCTTAAATACCCTTGTCAGTATCATTTACGAAAATTAGAGCTAGGAGGGGCTCAACATCTGTGGGACTCCATTTGTTACATTGGTCTACCCTGAGGATTGGTCATTTATAACGACTGTCTATCTTCTCTCTCTTAGCCAACCGATGATTCTGCTTGCAACCAGGATTAATCAGTAATTCTAGCTTTTTCTAGTTAACAAAGCAGCCTTCCATGAAGGACAGTATCAGACGCTCTTTTAAAGTATAAATATACATATATTGTCAGAACGTTTAGCTGTATCCAACCGTTTAGTGACAACATCACAGTTATTTATTAGACTGGTCATGCTAGACCTTCCCTTAAGAATCCATGCTGGGATCTATTCTAGATACCATTTTTGTTGAGATGGTTCTGATGGTACAATTTAAGCCTACCATCACTACAATAAGGGTACCTTGGATAGAATGCAGTGCTTTCTCGTAATGATATTCCTGCTACAGAAGTCACTCAAATTGGCCTATAGTTATTCACTTCCAATTTAGCACCACCATTGCGAATCGGGGAGATGAACTTCTCTAGTCCAAAGGGACCCTCCTCGAATCTATTAACACTCTTTTTAACATTGTGAATGGTTTGAAACACTCACTTTAAAAAAAAAATATATATATAACTGAATATATATACCATCTCCTCTGGACCCTTGCCCTCATTTAAAAGTCGGCAAAAAACACTTTTCTGAGATCAGTATATCACTTATTTTACGGCAGTCTGACTCCTTAGCAATTCCCAGAGATTCGAGCTTGCTTTCGACTATAAATATCGATGAGAAATATCTGTTCAACTCACCTGCCATTTCTGCTGGGCTTCCTATGGAACTTCCATTGCAACTAGTTAAAAGCCCTATTGGATTTACATTTAATTTCTTCTTTCTGACGTTCACATGAGAAGAACACTCCTAGTCTCTGTTCTTAGCTCCCTTTACTAGTGCTTTCTTATAGCTCTCGGTAGTCTTAACTCATAATTGAATTTGTTACCTGTTTTCTTATAATGCCCATACAAATCGGAATATTGTGAGTATCTGCAATTGTCCCAGGATTGTTTCTTTTGCTCCGTAAACTCGTAGCTTCATCTGCCATTCATTTTGGAATCCTACGTTTATGGAACTTGACAACGCATACTTATTTCTGGTTTCGACGATAAATCCCTTGATTATTTCATAGCATATTTGTATCCGGCATCATACAGTAGCCTCTCCAATTATTGGAGTTCAAGAAATATCTTATTTCATTATCGTCTCCCCTCTTGAAATCGATGCCCTCTTCTTTATCTTTAACCACATACGTTTTGTTAGATACAACTCGTTCTATGGTATTCTGGTCACTGCCTGCTGTTGAACCCTCTCGCCACTGTCAAGTTTTTAATAGAGTTAGGCTGCTTAGTGAGAACCAGATCTAGGATATTAGAGCCCCTTGTACTCTTTCGGAAATGTTTTGATAAGTAGCAGTCGTCCAGGTTTTTTTAACTGTTACTATGTAGTGTATTACCAGTCCACAAATCCACTCTATAAAGAGGTAGGTTGAAATCGAAAATGAAACAATCGTAATTACTAGCCCATTCAGTCTATCTACCTATTCTACCATACTGTTCAGTCATTTGGCCCGTAACATATTCCACTTCCATTCACTGCAAGTCAGTTCACCCCAGACTAACTCAACATCCGCGTTACGTTGATCAGATTAAGGGAACATTCTTGCCTTCTCCGAGTGTGTGCGCTCTATAGCGGAGTTGCTACCGGCCAAAATTTGTACAAAATTGTATATACACGTTGTTGCAGCACTCTGAAGGAACACAAATATACAGAGGATACTTAGAGTAATGATAGCCAAGGATATGTGTGTCAAGGATATATGTGTGCTAATATGTGTGTCAACACATTTAATAACATAAAAGGACGCTTACAATGGACAGATCAGTATAATGTAAATCCACCACAGCTGCGGATACATTGAGTCATACAGGTGTCAGATAACCTCCTGCGGTATCTCTCACAACGCCTCTTACACTTGGTTCCATAGAACATCCGTGGTCTATGCTTCTGCTATGGCTCTGCAGATGGCATTCAATAATGTCCTACACATGCTTGATTGGAGAGAAAACCCAGCGTTCTAGCTGGCCAAGACAGTACGTCCACACCACAAAGACACTCAGAGGAAACCCCTGCAGTATGTGTTAGGCGTTGTCCTGCTGAAAAATGGCATCAGCCAACCCAGAAAGAAAAAGGAGAGGCGACGGATTCCAGAATCTCGGCGACATAGGCAGGCAGTCAGATTGCCGTTGACGACGGACTATCAAAACTGCTACGCGTGTAGCAGTGGCTTCGTCACCGTCTTCCCTACATCGGGTGGAAAAGGCCCGGGTTCGAATCCCGTCGATGAGGCAAGGAACTTTAATGGGCTCTTTTTCACTCCGTGGCTGAGTTAGTCGGTCTCAGGCGTAGACAGCAGGGTTTTTCGTCCAGCAAAACAGACAAATCGACCATATAACACACGCAATTAACAGGCATAAGACACACAGCACGGCATATGAATTTAAATATTCGGGTGGCCTAACAGCACGGCGTGAAGTATAGCGTTCGACAATAGCTCTAGGATCATTGCGTTCACTACATCGTCATCACACGTGTATGCAATGATCATCGGGTACCAAGCAGAAGCGGGATTCATCGCTGAAGACCACCCATTGTCATTCTGTACCCAGGTGCCCCGTGCGTGGTACCATTTCAGACGCTGTTGACGATGGACAGTGGTCATGGTTAACCGAAGAAATGCATCCCCCTTCTGCACCGCACTGCGACCGCCTTCTGCCAGTCGGCGTGCAATGATTCGTCGGGTGATGGGGTGACAGCTGGCTGATGTTACAGTTCGTTAGATGGTAGCCAGCATGGCTGTAGGTGCGGTGTAAACGTGTTGACGGATAAGAGGATCCTCCCGTTCTGTAGCTCCGTCGTGCTCTACTCATTCAACGAGCAGTCGTACCTTCCTGCAGCTATTCTTGCCAGCATCTGTGCACTGTGGTATTGTCATGGCCCACATATTTCTCTACACGTATAAATGACCATCTAGCCTTTTGAAGGCCGATAATCCACCCTCTCTCGAAGTTGCTGTATTTCTGATATCGGTGTCGACCGTGGCCTTTTGGCATTCTGTACAATCTCCTTGTACTCTGAAATCGGTTCCTGAGAGAACGAGAAGTTTATTAACTGCGTCACAAACGCATTGCAATGACTTACAAGATCTGTACGCTTGTTTTGATATCAGGTGAAGCTTCCACCCGATTGTTCCGTATTTTAATCATTTGTATATCTCAGCGCAACTCCTCCATCTACTGATTTACATGCACTTCCGATCACTCCTTCTGGGTGCTGTGATTTCAAAGTCACAGAATGTATTTTTTAAAGTGAATTTTGTGAGAATCAGTTTTTTGAACTTGTCGCGTGTATTTTTGAGCGATTTTGGTTTACGTGCATGCAGAATTATACTAGCCGATTTGCATCCTATGTGAAGATCGAATAGTTGACCGTTGATGGAGAATACGATTTGCGTCTAGGTTCCAGTTGTACCGCCCTTCCTAGATTACTGTGTATATGTATATGCATATCATATTGGAAATGTTATTGGATTTTGAGAGAGAGATACCTGCTTTTACCGTTTTACGAGCTCTTTCAAAAAAAGCACTCTTGTCGCTCATGATATCAATGAATGGCACAAAATAAAGCACTCGTGATATAAAGCCCACAGTTGATAGAATTGCCGTCCTCCCCACACCTGGTGGAAAAGACCTGAAGTTCGAGTCCAGTTGATGATGTGAGGAACTTTTATGGGCCTTTTTCCACAACGTGGCTGAGTTAGTCAGTCACAGGCGGGGTAGCATGGTTTTTCATCCAGAAAACAGGAAATTACCTCGGAACACACGCAGTTTACAGACAGTATATAGTACAAAGAGCAATATGGCCTTAATCGTTAATGCTCATAAAACCCTTCTATAACAGCAGCAACAACACAAAATAAATCCGGATAGTTATGATTTATACGTCTATACAAAGATTCTTGGAGAAAGGAATAAGATCAGGGTATGTTGTGTGTGACTGCCCGCGTATATCCAGCCTCACTGAACAACAGATCTCAGAAAAATTATTCATGTTTTGTGAAAACCGTTCCCTTATAGAAAAACCATGTAATGGTGAAAACATTTCGTGTGAATGCCGTTAAATCCATGAGTTGAGACCCTCTACATATTCTCCAAGGCCAACCATTAAGTGCTGATTTGGAATATAAGTATCTTGGAATCTTTTTAGATGCCAATCTCACCTTCAAAGCTCATGTAGCGCATTTTAGCATAGGAATACGAAAAAATTAAAAATATGAAGTAAAAATTAGTAAAACAACTAGTAAAAATGAAAAATATAAAGCTTATTTTAAAATATTTTTTCTGGAATCACGTGTTCTGCAAACCTCTGGACAGCATCTGCTACCTTTAACCTAAAGTCTGTTTGGTATAATGACCTGGAATAAAGGTATTCGCTATAAAGATCTTTAAGTGATTATCTACCATTAAAATAAATGACAGGAGGAGATTTAAGACCAATTTAATATCCGGGATTTCCCTGGAATTAATTTCTGCCAGCCTGTTTCTGAAACTCGTTTAAGTTAACTTCAGACGTGAATAGACTGTTAAACTTGAATAAAACACTCACCAAACACCCTGCAGTAAAACTAAGTAAATAACCGCAATCTCGATGCAGACCAGTGATCATAAAACAAAGAATACACAGATTATTTTAAGAAAAATTTGATAAAATTTCCTTTCCTCATATGTAAAGGCTTCGCTGTTCTTCTGTTTGATCTTATGTACTGAACTTGTGAATATTATTATTAAATGAGAGGCTCTGTGCAGGACAATTAAAATGATCTTTCATTTCAAAAAAAAAGAAAAGAAAAATGTGACCAATACATATACCCAGAAAAGAAGATTACATTTATAAAGACAGACTCATTTTTTTTATGTTAATGAAATTTTATCTCTTCTCCATTTGTGGTTCTGTAGACATCAAGATGGTATTTAATTTCTTGGTATACATTTCGTAACACAGTTGTTACGAAATGTATGACATTTGTTGGCAGAATTCGTGGTATTTGTTTCAAATATATTTGTTACTTGATGCCATTGGAATCGTTCAGTTTGTAATATCGCTTGCGTACCTTTTCCTTTAAAATATTCAGTCACTGGCATTGCGAAACATTCTTACGGCGAATAAACTTCATAAGGGTTGGTCTCTCCAAGGCCGATCATCGATCATGAAGGATCATTTAGAAATGTTTTAACTTCAGTAGTGAATAAAAAGCCCAAAAGAACTGCACTCCTTACTCCGTGGAATAGGTGTATGCCTGGTTACAAACTGTAAGGAGTACATCCCCCCCCTCATTGCTCGTGGGCCTATCTGACAAGGTCTCAAGGGTACCAAGGTCTCCGATAGTAAGGGGCCTCGGAAAGTAAACTTTTTTTTATTCGCTTAATTACAAGATTATCAAAGAGGCCCTGAAAGGTTCTCAATACCAGGAACTACTGTTGCACGAGGGTGGCCCCGGACTGCCCTGTTTGTTACTAAATTAGAGGCAAGATCCTAAAAGGTCGGAAACAGTCCTTGATTGCGTGAACATCAAGATCTGTTTCTCAATGGCATTTGTTGTGAAAATCAACAGTTGCATTCCCAGGATGAAAGAGGAGAGGATGGGCCGTAAGGTTTGGAAAAGTTTCTCCAGAAGTTTAATAAGTTTTGAGGCACTATAAAAGGGCCTGAAGTGGGTGACGTGAATGGCATGCTGAGTTCTGACATGTGACCTGATGATGCCATTAATAAGTCCGGATCAAAATAGCATTGAAGATGTGCAAGAATGGATAAAGAATGTACTGGCTTGGATATTGTGACGTTGCCATGCTTCCTCGGTCCCATTGACACAAGTTGAGTTAATTTTATCACCCCCCCCCCCACATCACTTGGCTGTGATGATAATCTTCGAGCGCGTGTCAAAATAATGCCATTATGAAATCGAACCTGTTGAATCATTGAACCACAGATAAGAATATATTGTACTTTTCCAATAGTCGGAGTTAAAAAGGCTATTCTTCTGGAGGATCTTAATAAAAATTAAACCCGGCTTCACAGAGGGATAAAAATGTTGAAGTCTTGTTTGTGTCGAAATGTTTATTTTTTATTATTATTTTTTTTTATGTGAGCCCCAAACACGAGAGGTATTAGAACCTATAGTACTTAGTACCGTGCTTGGGTTGGAGGTTGAGAAGACGAAAGAAGATATTTGTTGACATTGGACTTGAACTTCTGTAGACTGTAATTTTCAGGAAATACGTATGAAGGAAGGTTGTTCCAGAAAATGGCAGTTGAATGAATAAATGAGGAAGATGAAAAGTTGGTTCTGTGAGTTTGAAGTTGGACAGTAAATCCATGTTGGCTGGTGCCGGCACGTGTTTGAATTGTTTTGAAAGAGAGAGCGGGAATTATAGAAGCGAATTCAGAAGAACAGTGCCCATGGAAGTATCTGTAGAAGAGGAATGCAGCAGAAACAGTGCGTCTATGAGAAAGCGAGTGGAGAGATTCTGTTAGAGATGAATCATTAATTAACCTAACTGCCCTCTTCTGAATGGAATCAAGAAGCCTGAGAGAGGTTTTGGGGGCACCACCCCAGATGTGGGAACAATATTCCATGGCACGGCGGATTTGCGATTTATACAGAGTGAGCAGCTGTTTGGAAGAAAAGTAAGGCCGTGAGCGAAAGAGAAAACCAAGTTTTTTAGATGCAGAGGAAGCATATTTGTAATGTGCTTGTACCAAGAGAGATTAGAAGTCAGGCTAATCCCCAAAAGAGATATATCATTTTGCCTAGAAATCTGAGTGTCACTAAACATAAGCATAGGAGCAGAAGAATCCTTTTTGCGAGATATAAGACAAGACTGAGTTTTAGAAGGGTTGAAATCAACTAAGTTGTCTTTACCCCACTGGAGAATTACCTGAAGATCGGCATTTAAGGAATTGGTAGCAGATTTTCGAGAAGTTGAAGCTGATTGAGCAAGACAAGGTTTCTCAAAACGGAAAGTTGAATGCAATGTGCTATCATCGGCAAAACTATGGATAGGATTTCCAGTCAATGGAAGAAGGTCATTGATATACAAGAGGAAAAGAGTGGGGGAAAGAACTGATGTCAATGGAAGAAGGTCATTGATATACAAGAGGAAAAGGGTGGGGGAAAGAACTGAACCTTGGGGGATACCGGCATTAGTGGAGAAGTTAGAAGACACAGCGCCATCTACCATCACCCTCAGTGAGCGATCAGACAGAAAACTGGATAACCAATTACTAAAAACAGTTGGCAAACCATAAGATGGAAGCTTGTTTAGAAGACCTTTATACCAAACACGATCAAAAGCCTTTGAGATGTCAAGAGCAACTACTTGTGTTTCACCGAACCTTTCCATTGAATTAGTCCATAAATGGGTAACATAAGCCAGAATATCACCAGTGGATCGACACTGACGGAATCCATACTGGCGATCGTTGATCAGACGGAAGATTTCTAGGTAGTTTAAGAGTTGGCGGTTAATTGATTTCTTCATTACTTTAGAAAGAGTAGAAGTAATTGCAATGGGACGATAATTGGATGGGAGGGATTTGTCACCCTTTTTAGGAACTGGCTGGATATGAGCAAATTTCCAAGCAGAAGGAAAAACACCTTTGGAATAAGAAAGTGACAAAAGGCGGCAAAGAATAGGAGTAAGTTCAGGAGCACAGGTTTTGAGAACAAGTGGAGAAATACCATCAGGACATCAAGATTCATCAAAATCCTTCTGACTTCCTTTTGATGGAAGACCACAGGACGCATTGAATGGAGCGTGTTGGGAATGGTGGGAGGTGTTTTACCAAGATTATTAATACATGAGCTTGAAGAAAAATGGGATGCTAGCAGGTCAGCTTTATCCTTGGCTGAAGTGACAACAGAACCATCTGGTTTGGACAGAGGTGGGAGCAGAGATGGGCAGAAGTTGCGGCAAATAGCTTGGGCAAGATACCAGAATGCTCGGCTACCATTAGGACAAGAAGCAAGTTTTCTGCTCTTAGCCTGTTCAAACTCTAGTTTGGACTGATTAATAACTCCTTTACAATTGTTGCAAGCTTTGGTGTAGGCAGAAAATGAAACTGAAGAATTAGAAACAAGCCAATTACGATATGCAACATTCTTCTCTTGAACAGCCTTAGCACATTTATTGGAAAACCAAAGTTTAGATAAAGGACGAAATTTTAAAGTCGAGTGTGGGATAAAGGATTCCATTCCTGCAAGAATAATTTCACTGACACGATCTGAGCAAACGTTGACATCAGATGTTTTGAAACAGTAATCCGACCAAGGAAAAGAAGAAAAGAAGTCTCGCAGGTCATCCCATTTTGCATTCTTGTAATGCCAAACAACACGAGGTTGGGAATAGCCATGAGATAAATGTTCCATTGGAGAAGAGACAATCACCAAGTTGTGATCTCAAGTGCCTAAAGGACCTTTCACTTCGACCGTGTACTTAGAAGGGTTGTTTGTGAGAAAAAGATCAAGCGTATTGGCTGTATGATTAGGATGTCCGGTATTCTTGTAGGTAAATTAACAATCTGTGCTAGGTCATTAGTAATTGCAAAAGCCTCAGCATCTCGACTGTTGGGTCGGTGTGACTAGAAAACGGAAGCCAGCTGGAGTTGTGAAGATTAAAATCACCAAGGAAAATTACCTCACTGTTAGGAAAGTTGGACTGGAGAAAGTCAAGTTGGAAAGAGAGGAAGTCAAAGAGTTCCAAGTGATTAGTGGAGTTGGGAGAACGGTAGAGACAACAGATGAATTTAACACAATGAGGTAGAGAGATTTTAAGCCAGAGAAGATCAAAGAGAGGAGATTCCAAATTGCCAAGTCTCTGACAGGGAATATCAGAACGGACATATGCACAAGTACCACCTTTGAGGCGAAAGGAATCATACAGCGAATAATTTGGGCATCTGAGATGAGCAGTAGTAGAATCAACCGATAACTGAGATTCTGTCTGAAAAAGTACATGGGGTTTGGCAGACTGCAAGTGGAAATGGACATCGTTGAGATTAGAATTGAGACCACGTATATTTGTGAAATGAATTAGGAAGTTTGATATTATATACTTGGATCTTAGAAAGGCTTTTGATACTGTTGCACATGGAAGACTGCTACACAAATTGGAGCAGTGGGACATTGGAGGCAAATTGCTGCTATGGATAAAGGGGTGGTTGAGTGGGAGAAGACAGAGAGTGGTAATCAATGGACACTGCTCATCATGGACTAATGTTATTAGTGGAGTCCCTCAGGGCTCAGTGTTGGGTCCATTATTGTTTTCTGTATTTATAAATGATATTGATGATGGTATATCAAGCTTAATGTCCAAGTTTGCAGATGATACAAAGGTTGGCAGGGTTGTCAAGGACACTACTGACACCACACTGCTGCAACAGGATCTGGAAAGGTTGAGCAGATGGGCTGAGAGGTGGCAAATGAAGTTTAACATTGACAAATGTAAAGTACTACACATGGGAAACAGCAACCCCAGGGCAACGTATCAACTCTGTGGTACTACACTGACAGTGGTAGAGAATGAAAGGGACTTGGGGGTGATTGTGCAGGCAGATATGAAGTTCTCTGAGCAGTGCAGACGGGCTGCAAGAGTAGCTCATGGAGTATTGTCAATGATATACAGGAATTTTTCTAGCAGGGATAAGGAGGTGATTATTCCATTGTATAAGGCAATGGTCAGGCCACACCTAGAGTACTGTATACAGGTCTGGAGGCCTCATTTCAAGAAGGATGTAGAGCTGCTGGAACGAGTACAGAGAAGGGCAACAAGATTAGTGAATGGAACAAAGGGGTGCTCTTACGAGGAAAGGCTTAAGTTTTGCAAATTACAGTGTCTGGAGACTAGGCACCAGCGAGGTGATCTGATAGAGGTGTATAAAGCCTTGAATGGTTTAAGCATGCTCAATGCTGATGGGATTCTTCCTCTAGCTCAGAAAAATCACCTGAGAGGGCATAAATTCAAATTGAGGAAAGACAGATGTAGGATAGACGTGCGGAAATTTGCCTTTAGCCAGCGGGTGGTCGGTTGGTGGAACAGACTGCCATCCTTTGTGGTGGAGGTTGATAGCCTAAATAAGTTTAAGGCTCAGCTGGACAGGTATTTTGAACGAACAGAGGGGTGAAGTGGAAGTGGTTTTTTTTTTTTTTTTTTTTTTTGGCTGATGCTGCATAAGCTTGCTTTCTTGCATCAAATGCCTCTACTAATGCTAATGCTAATGCTAAAGTCCTTGGGAGGTGTAGTTCTTTTCGCAGATAAGCTTGCTCTATTAGTTTGACAATCCATGGCGTATTCAATAGTAAGAAAAAGTGGGTGGGATATGCTGTATGAAGTAATGAAATTTTTGGATATGGCGTACATGTGGTAAGAATATAGCCAGATCCTTGACATAACGTGGCCTCGACAATGCTCCCCGCATACACACTACTCGGACTCCCTCCAGTCACTATCTGGCAGAGTAGAGGTAGGAAGATTATACACTAGCTGATCCGGAAGTCTCCTAGAGAGTTACCAATAGGTTCGGTCCGGTGTACTAACTAGTGGCCGGTCTGCGAACACCGTTTTAGAGCTGTACCCTCGAAATGTAAGGAATATTGGATCTCACCACGACGCTCATCATAACCTCAAAAGTCATCAATCATACCGCATGATGGAAGAGATAGGGAAGGGTTGACCGGAACTTAGCTCTAGAGACTAAACATGGGTTCCACCACTTCAAGCCTCCAATAAGCAAAGTGGTGGTATTTCACCGGTTGATGAGAGTCATCTACCACCTAGTACTGCCTGGTAACATAGAGGGGCGGCGTTCCTCCATGTGGTGTGGGCGCCACACCTCGACCCCTGCTTACGTTGGTTCACACCTGGGTGGTCACGCACCATGTACTTGTGCATGGAGGTTATACCCAGGATTACTAACAGTCCCACCATCGTAAAGGTGCAAGCAGAGGATTTGGCTGTCACAGACCGTCCGGACTTTGCCGAAATTGGGTCCATTTACTTGAGTGTCACCCGAATATCAGTTCCATCAGCGTTTTAGACTCCCAGGTAGCAAGTACAGCTTGTCTGGCATAATCTGAGAGAATGTCTGTGACAACCTCAAGGACCAAAAAATTGTTTTTTTAACATTGTATCAAAAACAAATTTCTTCAAGGAAATTTGTTTTTGATACAAAGTTTATTTGTACCGAAACGGCACAGAATATATCGTTTCACGTGAAATTGCTCCACCCTTGATTTTTCTGGAGTCAAAATCGAGTGAATGGGCATAGCTGTAAAATAAAACAAATAAATCGTTTTTATTTATTTGTTTTAGGTGCACTTGGACTCTGCCATTTTACAGTATGATGGCGTGCTGTGTGTTTTGTTGAGTTCAACATTAAATAATTTGTCAAATAAAATACAAGTGCTGCAATTTTCTTTGAAATCTGTAAAATTCATATTTCTTTAAACTCTTCTTTTCATATTACCCTGTGTAAGGTACTCTACAAAGACTAACTGTTCTTTCTGTCCAGTCCTTCGGAATGCATTGAAAGTGTAAACGTACACGAAGGGTGTAGGTTTACACGACGGGCGTAAATGTACACAGTTAAAATTTCCTGCATTTTGATGTCACGCGAGGGTTACATAATGTAGGGGATTTTACTCGTGTTTAACGTATTGCGTAAACATGAATATCGTTCATGAGGCTTCCTGAACACGTTATGTTCTTAAGTAGGCTGAAAGTTGCAGAGAAACATTTGGCGTTTTTCCTCGTGCTATTTGAACAAAATATCATAGGAATCGGACCAAGGTATTGACCTAGTCAATACAATAGAAACATTGTGTCTGTGTGATTAGCATCCTTGAATCTCTCCTTGGCCTATAATTTGCCTAGGGACATTTTGTACCCAGAAAACTCTTACGGGTCAGTAAGTGCGCAGCTATGTCTCCTTAAAAATAATTCTTGGCTGTCAATGGCAGAAGAAACTCAGCAGTGTTTCTTGGCTGTCAATACAGAGGAATAATCATTCCAGAAGCCTGCACAATTAGGTAAATAAATCATAATTTACTATTATGATTTATTTATTATATCCCTCCCCTTCCTGTATAATCTGCATTCGTCATAGCTTCTGTCCTCATTGAAATTTTTCCTTGGACATGAACGTATGAGGTTCGACCTTCATGAAATTAGTAACTATGACCAGTTTTACGTTTACCATTTGTTTCTACATGCTGTTCGGATACAGTAAAGTCAACAGACTGCTACATGTATTATTATTCATAGATTAAAACATCGTTTACTGTGTAAATTATCATTTATAGAGTAAAATCTCACTTTAGGGGACTATATAGAAGTTAGGATTATCTACCAGTTCTATAAATTGAAAAGAAATATATAAACATAGTTGCCGATGTTAGAAAAATATATCTAGCAACTCGTACAGGAATACATTAGTTCAGCGATCATAAAAGAGAAAAAAATGCATCATACAGTATTTCGTTCTCTGGCACCCCTGAGTACTGATGCCATATTGATAACGAAAGCAAGGCCAACTTCCTCATTAGCTGTGAATTAAATTCTCTATTGTGAGAATATTCTAACATGATAAGTACTATCAAACTGAGGCAATTAGGTCACCTACTACCTTACAGATGAAAAGCTTGTTTCAGTGGATGATATCTGTTATTTCTGAAGCAGCTAAATTGAAGTCCGTATTAAACCGAAGGCTTACTTATAATATTAATATAATTTGTAATAAAATTGCTACGGGTGTTTTTGTTAACCATAAAGGGTATAATCAATGACAATGGCTTGTATTCAATGGCGCTTTATTGCTTATTCAGTTTTAGAACTGTGTGAATAGAGAGCGATTCAAAACTCTTCCGCTGAATTTTGGGAGTGTTTTGGAGATCGGTAATGAATAAAGTTATTTTGAACTTTATACCACTCTATTTACTAAGGACAAGCTTCTTGAACTTTTGTCAATTTATTAAATGCCTGTCATCACGTTGATATTAATTAAGAAGGAATCTGAGCACTTACTGGCCAGGTGTAGGACAATGCTGTGAAAAAGTCACGAGTTAGAATTGAATTTCAAAGTGTCTCAATTCTTCCCGGACACTATAGAACGGAGTATTCTGGGAGACCCAAAATAAAGTATCATTCACAATTTTCGTAATTCGACTTTACAACTTTTTGAACACCCATCCTCCCCTTAAGACTTCGCAACAGAATCTTAACTCCTGCGTAATAAAACACTTCGATTTCAAATTATTTTATTTTATTTATACAGAAAAAAATCCGTTAATATTGGAATAATCATCATCCTCACATCATAGCGCCTAGCAACATTTACTCACCCCCCCCCCCCTCACTCGCCTTAATTTGTAAATGGCTCTAAGTTACAGTGAAAGACTTTTTAGACTACGCAAAATACCTAAATACATACCTTCTGCCTAAAACATGTAATTTTGTCACTTATAAATACTCCAGTGAAAATTAGATTAGTCGAAGTCAATTTGTGATTATAGATAGTTATTTTCTTTTCTTTAATTTTAGATTTTCTTTCATTTTAAAAATAAAAGCACGGGACCGAGTAGTTCATTTCTGAATATTGCGTGGAAATCTGTTTCTTCCATCTTTCTCTTATAATATGCAGTATATCTCGGATTAACAACTTTAATGAAATTCATATGCTCTAAATAACTGAAATGCACCAAAACAAAATGCGTTAATACATGATCAGCTAATTTTTATTTATTTATTTATTTTTATTATGCTATGAAATCGAACAGCACTCCAATTACAAAGTGTAATAGAAAGAGGAATTTATCTTCCAATTGCATCTTGTTGGTGTCGCCATCTGCTGTCAGTAATTAGAACCAAATATGAAAACGGGCGATTGGCAAGAGATGGGGAATATAACAATATAAGCAATAATGTTCTTTCAAAAAAGATTTTATTGACTTTCATCAAGTACATAATGTTCTTAATATATCAGATTTTATGGTTTTAACTTAACGTTTGTACACCAATATGCGTATGAAAATTAAACATTGCTTTGTTAATCACTGAATGTAATATTTTCACGATCGTTGACAAAGTAGTCACCTTCTAGCAGAAATTTGCAGGTCCTAGGCAAACTATTTTAATGACTGTAGCATGTACTGTGGTTTAAGGAACCGTCTATACGCGCCAAGCTGGGAGTTTTCATTGGCCTTTCCAACTTTTAAGATCTCAAAGGGATCTTGGAAGTTCCCCAAATGGGTGAGAACAAAATAGGTTCGTAACTTTTAAGATATGTAAAAATTTATTATCATAATGTGTTATCAATTACTTACCACTGTATTAAATTTTAGTTGCTACGACGTTTTAATCTGGCTTGTTTCAATTTATCCTTGAATTCCTTTACGTTTTCGCAAGGGTGCTGGAACACTTCTTTAGCAAATTCCCATAAAATTAATAATTACAGTGAATGAAGAGGCCAAGAATTGGTTCGAAACCTACGTGGTAATGAGGAGGTGCATCGCCATGCTTAAGAATTTAACTGTCATATGGGTCATGATCTTTCATTTGATGGATTAAAGAATATCTCCGAATATATCCCAAATTCCTTTGGGATTTTGGGATATATTTGTAAATTTCCCAGACACATGAAAATTGAACCAAAAATCACCACGGAAAATTAAACTTCCAAGGAGTACTTTAACATGTTCAGGCAGGATATCTAATGCCGTATCTTATCAGTATCTTTTGTATCGTGCATGATTTTGAATTTTTTATTGTTAAGGTGTGAACACTCAACACTTTCCACTCCTTTGCAGAATATTGTGAAAGTGTTTTGCAATTTCATGTTCATTACTCGTACTCTGTATTGGTTTTATTACTTAGAGAGAAGCCTCATTCACAATTGGTTGTTGTTATTGGTTTTATGGGACATTTGCATCTTAGACTATATTACCATCTTAGACCAGTGTGTGTTTTGCTTGAAGAAGTGTGTATTCACAAACCAGTTTACATGTTGTGTGGGCTGAAAATCGAAGATTAAATCGTTAGTAAAACTTTGTACCGTCTGCCTTGATTGAAGAGGTCTTTAAGAATTCCTCCAGTCTTTGTTGACATTAGAACCCACACCTCTCTAAACGAGTGGCAAAACCACTATATTCTCACTGAGGATCTCACATAGAGTGTACCTAACATCCTGTTTGAACAAAATGCTTATGAAATTCACTTATCGATGGTCTACTAGGAGGAATTTTGGCTTAACGTGTAGAAATTTTTCTCTGAACACGTGCTGTGGTCTTTCGAACCAAATAATGCAAGGCACGCTCTTAATACTGGTAAACGTCGCCATTTTGTTTTGTATACAGACATAAGAGAAACCGACATAGCCGAGTGGTCAAGCGTGATGGTACAAAATGTACATGTGCTTTGAGTGTTCAACCCCATGTGTCTACTAAAACACGGTTTAACGTTCATGTATTGTATTCTGTCTGCCTTATCAATTCATCTGACCTTGTGGTCGTCCCGGAGTATAAACAGAAAATTAATTTTTATCCAATTATGAGTGATTTATGTACTGTGGTTGCCCTGTACTCTTATATGTGTTTTCTTTTGAACTTTATGTAACGTCTGTATACGTACTATCCATGATAGTGTACCTTGTGTCCTCTTTCATTCACGGTTTAGTGAATGTTATGTACGGTATACAATAATAGGTGTAATATAATCTGTGTTCTTTTGTTCGTGATGATAATACTGCTATAGTACAGCAACTTGTGCTCCTCTAAATTGCTTTTAAGTGCAACGTTGAACACTTAAGCGTTTTATCTGTGATGTTTCAGCCCATATACACAGGTATAAAAGGGAGGTTAAGACTGTAATTACTTTTGGCAGTTGCATTTCGTACATAACAAAGGCAATTTTTTTTTCTACTAATTATGTTAAACGGTTGAGGAATGATGGCTTGTTTTTCGAGTACTTTTGATTCGCAGTACTAATTAAGGTCTGGTAGTGGTGTAGTTTTTTTGTTTTTGTTTTCTGAGGAAATTCCAGCTGTTGAGGAAATAAAAGTTAATCTCCTATTGGATGTTCTTAGACATCTCTCATGAAGGACGCACTGATCTCACATGACTTGGGACGACACGCCAACCAGAAATCTTTACAAGTGAACACTCGGAGCATGGCGAAATGTCTATTGTTGTGACTAAAGGAAACACGCGATGTCCTTGAAGGAAGCCAGCGTAAAAGAAAAGTTTTCTGTCTCTTTTATTTTTTTCAAATCCCTTCACAATATTGGAAATTTCCTGTTGTTACTCTTAGCGATAATAAGGGCAATTTCTTGAGGCTTAATAGCTCTTTCGTCTACAGCAGTACACGGGCGACACATGCACTCCACAGGGGCCCTGGTGATTATCTTTCTGAAGCGCGGTAAGGCTTTAGGACAGAAGATGCCTATACTAGCTTCTCGTTCTCCCATCTCTTGACAACACATGCAGGATCGCTCCACCTGCCAGAACTTTGATGCTGAAACCTGAAATTAGAACCAAGTTAAAATTGGATTAAATAATACATGATCAGCATACTTAGAAGTTAATCCCTTTACAATGTATACGACGATATTATAAAATTACAAAAGCAATAGAATATCAAGCTTACTTAACAAAACAAGTCATTAACTAAAAACAAAGCAATAGCTTCAATTGCTTTTGTACGTATGCATCCAAAACAACAACCACAGTAACGATTGAATTACTCACTGAAGAAAGTTGAGTTAATCATCTTTTTAATTTCGGTATTTTCAATTGTCATTCTGTGCATATCAAGAGTTTTAATCAGTGAAATCCATCCTGAACTTTCTTGATGATATTTACTTTTATATTTCAGGCTTAAAACAAATGTGATTGGAGTTTGTGCATTTCATGAATTTATGCTTACATAAGGAAGCAGTTAGAAAGTCCTCTTCTATTCCTTATAGGAAATAGAAAATTAAGTTTAAATCTTTTGATAGTCATTGTAATTTATAGGGTGATAAGTCATCCAACTATTCAGCCACAATGAAGCATTATTCACTCTGTTTTTAAAGTGTTCGGTTGAAGGCAACTTCCTTCTCAAATTTTTGTAAAATAAAACTGAACCTGATAAAGGATTAGCAGTTAGCATAAAAAGATTTGGGTTGTTTTTAAGTAGAACCAAAGTAGCTCAGGCCACTAAGCGTCAACGTATAGTGTATATAACAATGCAGCTTTTTTTTTGGCATTTTTATTATATTTAATGTATATGATAGTAACACAGTTATGTTGAATGTAGATGCATTGTGTCATAATTCATTATGCTAACTATTGGCGACTATAAAACTGAGATTATTATTTTGACCTCACCCGAGCTTGCCTCTCATATCTGCATCCTGCATTTGTATGTGTAAGGTTGGGTCGATATGCGTTGTAAGAGCTGAAAAATTTCTATTTCGTCCATCTGAAATCGGCTAACTATAGCTTCGATTGAAAGGGACTTCAGAAATTCCTCCAGTCGTCGACAGGAATCGAACCCACATCTCTCCAAAGGGATGGCAGACGGCGATGTACCGTTACCAACTAAGCTGCTAATAGAAGACTCCATAATGTCTCCGATATTTTCTATAAAGGATTGGCATCATAATACACAGCCATTTCTGAATAAACAGAAAATTTTTAAGGTGGCATCGTTTTAGGTTATATCTCATATTGTGAATGCCTTCACAACGAGTTGCCATGATATTGCACTACTTCGAATAAGTAACGCTTCACCTAAGGAGAAGACTAGTGTTACTTATTCTCAGATAGGTACCACCACCCAGACAGCACTGTTTCAGGGCTATTTGATGTATGTATGTGAATATCTACTCGAATATCCACTTGTCCCTATTAGACTTAGAAAAGCAAAAAAGGTAGAGGGAAAGTTATAGTAGGAGTGGAAGAGGAAAAGAAACAGTGTAGAAGAATGAAAGGGACAGTAACTCCTTCAACTCACACCACTCAAAAACTCATAAACTCCTCGAATAGGCAACGCTTCCCCAGTGGAGAAGGCTGTTGTTACCTATTCTCGGAAACTCCGGACATCATCAAGCTCCCCCTAGCAGCACTGTTTCAGGGCTATTTGGCCCTTCGTCAGTGAGTGGGTAGGCACCCAAGTGATGCAATGATGGCAAAAACAGTTATTAAGTATAACTCCACAATATGAGAGATGCCTGATGGTGTATGATGTATTTAGACTAAGGCGCATTTAGGGCTAGAGCCTCAAGCTGCGAACAAATTTAGACTATGTATATAAAGTGCTTAGCATCATAATACACAGCCATTTCTGTCTTCTCCTTAGTCTTCTCCTTAGGTGAAGCGTTACTTATTCGAAGTAGTGCAATATCATGGCAACTCGTTGTGAAGGCATTCACAATATGAGATATAACCTAAAACGATGCCACCTTAAAAATTTTCTGTTTATTCAGAAATGGCTGTGTATTATGATGCTAAGCACTTTATATACATAGTCTAAATTTGTTCGCAGCTTGAGGCTCTAGCCCTAAATGCGCCTTAGTATAAAGGATTGTTAATTTATGATATAAAACATTACGAAATATTCTTCCTGGCGCTCCTATGATGACTGACCTCAGCAATTAACGATGGTCACCTGCAATGCTGTTATAATGATCACCATATACTAGTAGCGAGTTACTCACGCGTTTCTTCGAATTCATGTAATGGTACAAAATTCTGTAAATTGTTTTTAAGTCAGTGTGGATGTTGCAAACTCCTCGGATCCTGTATTACCCTCTGAGAGTATAAAGAGAAAATTTATATATCTGCTATTCGGCATCTCCAAAGTAAAAATAATTTATTGTACGGTTATATAATCATCTACTGTTTATAATTATCGTATATTACGTACCGATATCCATATGATTTAGTTATCTCTCTTTCATATTTTGAACAATTATTAATAGTGAGTTAATTAATCATTTCTTGTTCACTATTAATCATTTCTTGTTCCAAGCTTCTCAAATTTTTCACAAGATGGAGACACTGCACGTACCATCCGGTACATTTCTAGCAGTTATACGTTGGAACCATTATCTGCATTTGTTGTTATAAACTGGCGCAGAGCAGATCGGAAACAAAATACAGATATTTGTGCTATTGGAGGATGCGAGACTATATTTGGATGTATTATTTCCGGTTGTTATTCTTGCGGCGAGGAATTAAAATCAAGAAGGACTAAGTACACTTTGCAGGCCCAAATATAGTTAATGTTCGCTAAACCTGCAGTGTCTCTGTTTTTGCCCCAATTCTGGCTCCGTTGATTATAAGCATTCGTTAAAAGATATCTTGCAACTAATTCGGGGAAAAAACCGGATTTTGCAGTTGATTAAATAATATACTGTGAAACAAGGTACATTTTTCATTGCTTTTGCTCTCTGATAGCATTTATGAAATACCTCATTCGATTAGGATATAGAATGAGACAGTGCTTTCCCAACAGCTTTATAAGATCCTTTATAGAACGCGTAATAGTAATGGAGGCATGTGAGAAAGAAAGTAAGCGTACGAGCTTATGTAGCATCAACCAAAAAAAAAAACACAAATAACACAACCATTCCCTCTAAAAGTTTGTCCAGTTCCTCTTGGAATTTATTTAAGCTATCAACTTCCACAATGACAGATGGAAGTTTGTTCCAGAAATTAATCACCCGTTGACTTAAGGCAAATTTCCGCACATTTGTTCTACAACTGTCTTTCCTCAATTTGAATTTATGCCATCTCAGGTTCGTAATCTGAGCAAACGGAAGAATCCCATCAGAATTCAGTTTGCTCAACCCATTCAAGGCCTTAATCACCTCGCAGGTGCCGCTGCAATTTGCAGAACATAAGCCTTTCTTGGTAAGAGGACCCCTTCATTCTTCTCACCAATCTTGTTGCCCTTCTCTGTACATGCCCAAGCAAATCTACATCCTTCCTAAAATGAGGACTCCAGACCTATATGCAGTGCTCAAGGTGTGGCTTCGTCATTGCCTTATACAAAGGGATAATCACCTCTTTTTCCCTGCAAGCAAAATTCCTGTATATCATTGACAATACCCCATGACGTGCTCTTTCAGCATCCTGTTGCAGTAGCACACTGCCATTACTGTCATTAACAATCCTGCCAACCTTTATATCATCTGCAAACTTCGACACTAAGCCTGATATACCTTCATCAATATCATTGATAAATATACAGAACAACAGTGGGCCCAACACCGAACCCTGGGGGAGTCCACTAATAATATTAGTCCACGAAGAGCAGCGTACATTGATTACCATTCTCTGTCTTCTTCCACTTAACCACCCTTTTATCCATTGTAGCGACTTACTCTTAATACCATACTGCTCCAATTTGTGCAGTAATCTTCCATGAGCAACATTGTCAAAAGCTTTCCCGAAACCCAAGTATATGATGCCAAAATTATTTTTTGCATCCAGTTCCTTTGTAACCACATCATAATAACCTATCAAATTTGTCAGACAAGACTTTCTGTTAACAAGCCCATGCTGTGTCTGAATTATTGCTGCAGTCTTGTCTAGATGATACTGCAGTGCATCTTTAACCATCATTTTACCCGGAACAGAAGTTAAACTAACTGGTCTGTAATTACTCGTAATAATCATGGATCACTAGAGTAATAATTAAAGACAACTAAATAGCAGTTAATTCAACAAAATAATTACTCCTCTCATCATCACCTCCTCTCATCACCTTTATCTAACGGGATAAGCTTATTCACTTTAGTTTTAGAATTATTCGACCTTTTCTATCATCGTGGTCTTATTAAAGTTACAACTTTAATAAGACCACGATATTAAAGTTATATAAAACGCGGATATTAAAGTTACAACTTTAATATCCGCGTTATAAGCTAAGCACGTTATAGCCGAAAAAAATTTACTAATTTTTTCCCAGTTTATTTTAAACATAAATACACTTTACTTAGTAAATAAATACTTTATTTACTAATGCTTTATGAGTATACAGACTAAAAAACAAAGTATTAAAGGTTATATCATTCCCTTTACATTATGCTAATACGCAATGCTGGTATGGACTTACATTTTACTCATCCGTTCTGAAATAATCATGTCATTTTTTCAGTACGGAATTCTTAATAGTGGTCAGATGCAATAAATGAAGATGTTCACCATCACTGTGACGTTCTAACCATACCATCACTTCATTAATGTTTTCAAGCACTTTGTTAATTTCTGGCGCTCCTTTCTTTTCCTTACAAGATAATTCGCATTATCTTCTGAGTCACTCCCCATATCGCTGTCTTTCTGTTTGTCGACTGTTTCTCCACTGTTCACAGAGGCTGCGATTTCTTCCTCGCCCAGGTAATGCTCAACTGGAGCACCCGAATCCACTTCAATCCAAGCAGCCAGGTCATTTCTGCGTCTGCCTCAATCCAAGCAGCCAGGTCCAAAACTACATTTTCAGAACAAGAAGCAAAAGCAGCTTTTGCTTCTTGTTCTGAAAATGCTTCTCATTAGTACACATTGGTACACCTGTTCATTGATGAATTCACAGATGAATAGTTGTCCATCTTGAACCACAATACACAGAAATTCAGGAAACGCTTCTGCTGCTGTAAGGACACCAAATACAGATTGGCGTAAAAGAATAACCTGGGATGTCCCATAACGAGCCTTCCACCTCCAAAGCTACCCTTCAGAAGCTTCAATGTTTCATCATCTCCACCAAGTAGCTTATGAAATTTAAGTGCCTGTGCTTTCAAAATTACCACATTTATCGATACTCCATCACTGCGCTTCTGCTTAAACCACTTCTATAAGCATTGGTCCACAGCACTGTTTTCACAAAGTCTAGTTTTTTTCTTTGGAGGTCTGCTTCATCTTCTACAGAGTCCACGAATTTTACGTATATTAAAAAGCCTCTTTCATCCAACCGTGGATCGTTCCTTCTGGAATTCCACACTCGCGAAACACTCCTTTTTTTTCGCCACTCTAAACTCTTTCAATGATCTTTAACCTTTCTTCAATTGTATGATTTTTTTCTTTAGATGCCCATTACTTTCAGTCCTGTTGATTTACTAATTGTATTTATTTCTGATGCCCTATAATTTACCGTGTTTTGAGAAAACTAAATCAAAACCAAACTGTCCGGCCCTATCAGAGTGCTGAAGTGAAGGCACCTGATTTATCCATTAATCACTTCTCCGTTCGTGTACTGTATTTGTGTAGTTTAGCCCTTAGCAGCTTTTGCTGTCCTAAGTGTAACTTCTAGACGAAGAAAGGATGTCATGTTCTGTTTTCTACAAGAATTTACTTGTAAATAATGTAACGCACTTGAACTGTAGCCGTATTCCCCTCCGGAGGTAGCTGTTTGTAATCAGCTTTCCATTGATATTCTCTTTCATTGCATCACTAGCTGAGGGCAGAAACTGAGTGTCTACATTAATTAGTGCCTGATGAATCCTGTTGTTTACAAAAATTTCTCTGCAAATGAATACTGAATATATCGAAGGTAATATACAGCCAATTTTTAGCTATTTTTTTTTTCTTCTTGGAAATGTTGTTGTTGAGTTTTAGGAACATCGGCGACTAAGACCACTTGCTCTGTGTATACTGTCTATAAATTGCGTGTGTTCTGAGGTCGATTTTCTGTTTTTTGCTAGACGAAAAACCCGATTTTCCAGGAAAAAAGCCATGCTGTCCTCGACTAAAACCGACTAACTTAGCCACGTTGTGAAAAAGACTCATTAAAATTCCTGCCGTCATCGACGGGATTCGAGCTCAGGTCTTTTCCACCCACTCGTGCTACCCACGAGGTCCCTTTTTGGAAATGCGCTAGTAGGATGTACTGTAGATACGAGTATATACACTGAGTGATCACTGAATTATGACCACCTACCTAATACTTCGTAGATCCTCCTTTTTCCCTCAGTACAGCAGCTATCCGACTTCGCATTGATTCAACAGTATGTTGGAAGCGTTCGGGAGGTATGGCCAACCAAGCTATGTGTAATGCGGTCAGCAATGCAAGTATGGAGGTGATTGATGTATCCAGTGCCTCATATGCCTTTCCATAGTGTCCCACAAGTGCGAGCTCTATGGGATTGATATCGGTGGAGTTCGGAGGCCAATCGATATGCTCGGTCAGAACTGTGTTCCTCAAACCATTCCTGCACAAGTGCCCCATACGGAGCATTGTCATCTTGGAAGACACCATCGCCATTCGGGAAAAAGTGTAACATACCAGGGTGTACGCAGTCAGCAAGCAGTTGACGATAGCAGAGACCACTGATATGTTGTTCCATATGTACCAGGGGTTCAAGTTCCTGCTAGTGGAACATACCCTACACCATACAACCGCCTCCACCTGTCTGCACTTTTGATGCCATGCATAATGGATGAAGAGCCTCATGTTGTTGACGCCAAATCCGTACACGACCATTCACGGGGTGGAGTGAATAACGTGACTCATACGACCAGCACACCTTCTTCTAGTCTTCTAACGTTTATTGTTCTTATTTAAATTCTGTGCATTTCCCCATGTAATTCAGGGCACTGCATATGCTTTTGAGGATGGTGTAGGAAGAATAGGACATCCGGCTTCCATTGTATGAAAAAGTACTGAGTTACAGCAACATTTCATGTATTTCATTATTATTTCCTTGGTGTAGGCTTTTCACTGATTCTCTTTATGCCCCCAAAAGCTCTGAATGTTGTGGAGTGTTGATTTTTAGTGCTGTAGTCACATGACCGTTGGCATCTTTGTCATGGCATGGTGCGTGTGTAAGCTCTAGTCTTGTAAAAAAAAAATTGTGACTTTTCTTTGAATACATATTTTTCCAGACCTTTTAATAGTACACTGGTGTGCAAAATTTAAGGATCAGTCAGGTTTTCGCCTGTAACTTCTCATAGGAGTGGCCTGGATATGGGAAAAGCATACCAAAAGAACCTCGTGAGGTACAAAAATGATGAAGGAAACAACACCGACACAACAATGGAAACAAAACGGTACAGAGGGATTTTATCCAAAAATGGCAACATACCACTGGCTGACATGATACAGTTGCATCACTGCCAAAGATGGAACAAAGGGAAGAGGTGGTCCTCAGTAGGAGATATGGCCACCACTAATGTCGATGCAGGCTTTGCCCCACCTGTCCATACTTAGAACAATGTTGTTGATAAGTTCTTGCGATAAAATCGTCCATTCCTCTGTCAGCGCCATCTTCAGCTGGTGAACATTTTCTGGTGGGTGTGGACGTGCCGCTAGGCGTCTCCCCAGAGCATCCCATATGTGTTCGATGGGATTATAGATCGGCCGAAACGGGCAGGCCAATCCATTCGAACAATGTCCTCACTTTCCAAAAGCATATCAACAGTTGCAGTGCGATGGGGTGTGGCGTTATCATCCATAAACACGAACTCGAGGCCAATGGCACCTCGGAACAGATGCACATGGGGAAGGATTACCTCAGTACAGTAGTGTGCACCGCCTTCTACTGTACAATAGTGTACAGTACCGCCTTCCAGTATCTGGAGTTGTGTACGTCCATCCAAGATAACGCCTCCCCAGACGAGAACACCTCGACCGCCATATCGATCCCTTTCAGTGATGTTTGCGGGGTGATACCGTGTGCGCATCTCTCGCCAGATTGACTGACGTCCAGAATCGCTGCTGAGACTGAATCTACTCTCATTAGTAAAGAGTACCTTAAGTAAAGATTTTGTGGTTGTAACCTTTAGAAATAGTGTTGGTCCTTAAGTTTCTCACACCAGTATACGAGGCAATGAGGTGCAATTACACAATAAGTACATTATGCTTGTAATTGTGCGTATTCTTCGATCGGTTTGCTGTTTATTGGAAGAAAAACCATGCATCCCTCGCCAGGGACCGACTAACCGCGTCACGTTGTTAAAAGTCCATATAAATTCTCGCGTCATTGATGGATCTCAAACTCATGTATTTTTTACCGGTGTGGGAGGACGGTGATTGTAACCAGTATTCTACCGAGGAGGGCAGGAAATGATGAAGATAAGTCGGAAGTCTGTCACAGCCTTAGGAGTTCGTCGTCTTCAAAATTGGCACCACTCGATACCTGGAAGGAGGTATCCTTCCAAGTATCGAGTGGTGCCAATAAAAAAAAAAAAAACAGTAAGATTCCTCATTCATTTTTAGTGTGATGCTGAAACAACTTTTTCTTCCTTGCATCGTTTTGCTAGTACTTAATATTAAAGACGGGAGTGGAATAGAGAGTAAAGGACATTGTTTTTCTCGGAGATATACCCAGCAAATCTTTGCCGAGAATACATGTTTGGTACTAACCTATGCTGATCATGGCCTAATTCATCGAATTGGAACTGTATGGTTTTTAATACCAGCAAAACAGCAGACTGATCGAAGTTCATTCACTCTACCGGCCCTGTACGTTGACGTCGCATGACCTTAGTTGCCTCGGCACTAAACAAAACAACGCAGAAAAACACGATTCGATCTTTTTGTATTATTTTCAAGATCAGTGATGATTCCTTAATGTCTAATGCTGCGTCTTACCTGAACATAAGAAGAGCAAACACCTTGACAGGCGAAGGATGGAATGGGTTTGGGAATGCAACCGGGATGTTGCAAGACGTGAATTACAGGTCGAAGGTGGCACTCTTCCCCTCTGGAAGCAACAGGAATGCTGTAGAGAGTAATGATCACCATTATGTACAGGCTTGCCCTTTGTAATAAATTTGCAGAGGAAGAGAACGCTGTTAGGCAGGAAAGTAATGGAGTAACTTGCCTCATATCTCTGGCTAAAGAAACAAAGAATCAAGTTATGAAACAGTAATAAAAGTACAGTGCCTAAAATTAGTTTTTAAATTAAATGTTCAGAAGAGAAAGAGAGAGAGAGAAAGAGAGAGAGAGAGAGAGTTGTAAGCTTGACTGTGTGCTAAAATTAAAAGTGGAGTGACAAAGTAATGAATACTCATTCAATGGTAGTTTGTTTCTAGCAGAGTAGTGCCAAATGATGCAAAGAAATGGATCTTTTCTGAATCAACCAATAATAATAATAATAATAATAAATTATAATAACAATAATAAAGTAAAACAATGTTCATACTAATAATCGAATAAAATTTAATCTCTGTTTGCAAATGGATTCTTTTAGTCCATCTTTACTTGACACAACACATGTTCACAAGGGATATGACAGGAAGAACAAAGTAGCGAAGATGGAGGAAAAAAGAGCCCATTTGTAATCAGAGATTAAATTTTGTTCGATTATTAAATTGTTCTAGCCTTCGTGGCTAGCACAGAGATTGCGTTAGCTGTTCTTCCACACCTTTTGGAAAAGGACTGCGTTTGATACCCACCGAGACATGTAGAACATTTATGTATTTTATTCCGTGACTGTGGCTGAGTTATGCGGTCTTGGGCGGGGCTACAGATTTGATTCTCTCAGAACCACAGAATTTTTACCGCCCAAAATCGTCAAATCGACCATAGAATACACAGTTTACGAACATAATTTATTGAGGTCCCATGGCTTTAGTTGGCTCAGAAAAATATTTAAACAACCACCAGAATCCAAGTCAATTTCTCTCATCCATACAGGTCTCGTCGACGCAGATCTTTGCGTGTATGCACCATCGCAAGAGTTCCTTCTTGCGATGGTGCATGCGCAAATGCCAATTGTGTAGGACCCCGTTTTGCCTTTAACAGAGCAGATATTCATTCCTGCATGGAGACCAAAAACATCTGGTAACTCCCTGTGGTATTCTGCACTATGCAGTGGACGGTGGCTCCCAAATCCTGTAGAGTGAATAATAGTGTTTCCCAATGTCAAATAGCGTTTTACTGTCATTCCACATATGTGACTGAAGCCACTGGGGTCAGCTCTGGGTAGCACAGTTGGTATAATTGCCGTCCTCCCCACACAGGGTAGAAAAGGCCTGAGTTCGAGTGCCGTCGATGAGGGGGAGAAATTTTTATGGGCCTTTTTCACAACGTCGCTGAGTTATCGGTCTTAGCATGGGAAGCATGGTTTTCTCTCCCGGAAACTCGGGTTTTTCATCCAGAAAACAGAAAATCGACCCCAGAACACACACAATTTACAGACAATATGCACGAAGCAATATGGCCTTAGTCGCTGATGCTTCTAAAACGCTACAACAACAACAACATTGAGGCCAGTGATGAAGAAAAAAGAGTCAAGGAATTGAAGTATCCTTGACTCTTCTTTCAAGGATAGTCAAGGAAATCAAGTATCCTTGATCCTAGTTAACTTTTTACGATCTCTCCGCAGAAAGTAGTGCCCCATTTTGATGTAAATTTTAGAAACTTACATGAAGAAGATAGCACAAAAGTATGAATTTCAAATATATGAAATAAGGAAGTTGTTTTGAAGAAAACTTGGTACATTAATTCATCGAAATTTTATTATGAAATGAAATTGTTACAAGAAAAGATCCAAATTGGACGATTGCGATAAGTCCCGCACAGTGCTAGAAAATAAACTTGCAACTAAACATTACAATATAAATGAACTTTTAGATTGGATAATAATGGTAGATGGATACAACGCCATGCTGATATATTTTCCAAATATAATCTTCTGGAATGTATGAAGTTAGATGAGGTAGAGCTTGCACACTCACACACCCCAAGTAACCACTTTGTTAGGTACATTTACCCATTTTATGATGTTCGAACCATGCGATATAAAGCAGGCGGGCAGATACATAGGGTGTTGTGTGTATGCCCGCGCAATCCAGTGCGAGGATAGGCAAGGCTAAAAATATATACTGTATATAACAATAAGTTGCTTTGAACGTAGCATGGTAGTTGGCACAAGCCGTTGCTCTAAATATATCGGACACTGCAGCCTTGCTGAGTTTTTTACATACGACTGTGTACCGATAGTGGGGCGTATCAAAAATGATTCAATAACCAAATAGCATCCAGCCAGTAGAGATCATGTGGTCGGAAGCATCTCATTCATGCGAGAGTCCATAGAAGCTGACAAGACTTATTCATTTTAACAGAAAGACTAGTTTTAAGTCAGTGAAATAATGGTAACCAGAGGCATTTCAGAATTCACAAGTCGTCGTTCTTTGTTACCGATGAGATATCGCAGTAGACTGATGAGAGGACCAAAGCGAGTTCAAGGTGTCATCAGTATGGTTTGGTGGTCTCTTAATATCATTGGAGCAACATTTTGATGTAGTAAACTTTACTATTTTTTTTGTTCAGAACAGGGGAATAGCTATGGGCTCCTGCTGTTCCAGTGGGCAATCGTCAACTTATACCTACACCACTATGAAAAGATTAACAACATCGTTTTAATGTACCGTTAAGTATTCGATAATATCGCTACCACGAGTACCCATCGGACTTGGCCATTACTCGCACTAACCCCAAAAACCGATATTCTTATCGGTTTTTGGGGTTAGTCTTACCTGGATATTCTTATCTCTATTGAACCGAAACACGTGGAAACTAAAATATACGATAAACAAGAAGTCTTTGGTTTTAACACTATTGGGCTCCCAGATTGGTGGGCTAACATCTTTAAAAACATAGATGGAAATATAATAAAAGCACAATGCTTAAGGATCTAAATATGTGTAACAAGGATAATTATATTAAAAGCGAATGTATAAAGTTAATCACCAAACTTAAGCACAACGGGGGGTACCCTTAAATTTCATTAAATGTCATATTTACTGAACACTGCATATACACATACGGGCGGAAGGTTTTTCCACCACCGTGTTTGTTGCAATTCAACGAACTCCAAAATACAGCGATTTTTAAATCCTATATTTCGTGAGCTAGCTCTACGTCGAATATAATATAAGGTTCTGTATATGCGTCTTAAAATATTGGAACCACTGTACACATATAGCTATGGTATGGTCCTTATTCGCTTGGTTGGTATGACCTTTGGTGATGTCTACTCTACTAGCAAGCGTTAGACTCAGATTTTTTATTTTAATTTATTAATTGTTTATAATTTATATTTTATTTTAATTTATTTAATTGCTTATATTTTATTTTATTACTTTTTATTTTGCAACATTCTCATAGCAGCAAGACAAAAAAAAAAAGAAGTACATGGCCTTTTCTTATTTAGCTGCACTGCAGTAAGGACATCTATAATTTAATTAATTGCGCCACTATCTGTCACACCAACGGCCCATTAATTCCAATTTACAACAAAATTAAACTCCCGTTATTCCTAGTTTACAACTAAATTAATTCCCCAGTTGATATAATTTCTATACCAATTAATAAAAATCTGTTAACCTGGAATATGGATCATAAAAACAGATTTATTCTGCTTGCTTTCACTTGTACGTTGATTGGTATTGGCCCCTGTTGATTGCCCATTAATGTATACAGTGTATAATCAACAGGAGATAAATTTAAATATGTTTGATATTTTTATGATAGTTTTAATATCCCTATTACTCTTTTTCACTATTAGTAATGGTACATTACAAATTCAATTACACGAACAAAATTCATAATTTAGCTATGGCATATATGGTTATTACTCAAATAATTTCAGTGGTATAATAAATTTAATTATATCAATAAATACGCAACGATCGTGTAATGTTCAATTATTTAATGGCATTAGCGATTGTCAATGTAGCAGTGGATCTTTGGATCTTAAAATAAGTCATCATCTTGCCCTTTGTTGTATATATATATATATATATTTACAACTAGGCCTCGCATAACGCGAGTTCGATTTACGCGACATTCAATTAACGCTATTTGAAAAATGATACCACTTTTCACTTTACACGATGCAAATTTCCAGTTAACGCGATCTTTTTTTCTTTATGTGATAGTTGAAAAAGATTTGAATCGCATGTGAAGCTTACCGCGAGTCGTACGGTCAATAAACAAACGTTTGCCTGCTGCCCGCCTCGGTGTGTTCCATCAACCATCGGAAGAAGACGTGTTTGTCTCCTGCTAATAAAGTCAATGCAGACTTTCATTTAAAAATTCAAATTTTTAAATGAGCCAGATGAAAATGTTACCGCGAAGGAGATAACGGTAAAAGAATTAGATGAAATTTTTCGTATCGCATAGATCCTGAAACAAAAGCTTTGATGTTCTCTGCGATATTTATTTCGCCAGGGCCCAGAGAACTTTGTTGTCAGCTATCGGAAATTGATTGATGAAAAGAGAAAGTCAACACTGTTCAAATATTTCCGCAACAGTAATTTCTTCATTGTGTATTTTATGTCAGAGGATCCCAAACTTTCTCGGTTCAAGGCGCTCTTAGTGTCTCAGTAATTTTTTCAAGGCGCACTCAGACCAAAAGAAATACCTAACATTCCGCTTAGTAGTTAGGTCCAAACAACTTAATAAGAAATGTTGAAACTGTGAACTACCTCGAGCTAGTAGTTCGCGCGGTGTCCGACAGATGTCGAGTATCGCTGTATTTCCGTCTAAATTTTAAAATATTCCGCGGCGCGCAGTTTGGGAACCGCTGTTTTATGCAATAAACATTTAATTCCATAATTATTTTCATTATCTTTTACATTGTATACAGTTAAAAAGTTATTTTAAAGGTATTTTTAAAATTCTTTATGGACATTCCAGAAGGTCAAGGACCAATTATAATTTTTCCTATTGGTTATTATATTCGATTAACGCCTTTCCGTTTTGCGCGATGCGCTCGCGGGACGAATTAAACGCGTTAATCGAGGCCCGCCTGTATATATATTTACAACAAGATTGGACTAAGGATTACCGTTTAGACATTACGATCTATAAATTTAAAATTTATATATTTATATTTATATATATGTATATTAATATATATTTATTAATATATTTATATATAAATGAAAAATTTATATATAAATACAGTATATACATTTTATATAAATGTTAAATACATTTAAATCTAATCATAACTGTTGTTTGCATCGTTGGTTTTGTGTAAAAACGTCATCGGGTGTATTTCTGATATGAACTTAAGTGAATTTATCTGATATTAAAGATAAAAAAATAAAATAAAACAGAGGTTGTATTTTTTTTTTATTTAAATGTACCCACCCATAAAACAGAGGTTGTGGGTACACACCCACAACCTCTGTTTTATGGGTGGGTACATCTGTACGTTTCTTCAAATATAATTGGTTTTCGTTCGTTTCAGAAGTTCACCGATGATTTGTCTAGGTCCAACCGTCGAACAAGAGCAACCTTGCCTCTCACTAAAAAGCAGTCGATTTGAAAAAATCAGCTTTTAAATTGAGAAATTTTAGTCTAAATGGTAATCTTTAGTCTAATTTTAACATCGTATTCAAAAATTGCAGCGCGCGAACACACACACCTCCATTTGGCCTGACTAACTAGTAGCGACTGAATTCCCCAGTTTGCATTTAGCTCTCAAGGCAACCTGGATTTTTCGTTGCACGCATTCAACGAGAAAGCGTGCTACAAAAATGATGATTTCTGTTAACTCAATTGCTGCCCACAGTTGCAGTAGATTGTCTAGTTGCGCGTTTCCATTCCAAAGAGCTCTTTCCATCCCATTTTTCAACCGCCCAGTTGGATTGAGATCTACTGACTTGGAAGGCCACTGCTTAGACTGAATTCACTATCATGTTCCTGGAACCGGTTCTCTACAATTCTGTCTTCGTGACATTGTGCATTATCTTGTGGAAGAACCTATTCGCAGATGGATACATTGCAGTCATGAAGGGATGTGCTTGATCGGCAGCAATTTCTAGATAATTTGTCATAAGCAAATGTTGTCCCACTGGTATCAAGGAGCCCAGCGTGCAAAACGAAAACACTCCCCACGCCATTACATCAGCGCAACCATCAGTCTGGAGTGTTGATTCAACGCAGTTTGGATGTATGCACCCTTGCTGTTTCTGTCATATTCTGGTCCTGGAATCAGCATGAAACAGCAAGACAGGGAATCAGACAAGGCGATATTTTTATAATTCTCCACTGATCATTGTTGATGTTCTTGATCTCATTATTATTATTTTATTTTTTTATTTTTAAACATTTTTTTTGACAGGGCTGGAATCCGGTTTGTTATTAGTTCGTGATACTTCATCCTTGAGGGGATATGATGAGAGTTATGCGTTCTGAAATGCTATTTGGTTACCACTGTTCTGATTTATTACACATTTGACTAACTATAGTCGTCACTAGCATCAACTAGCTGCTTCCGACCACCGGATCGCTATTGGCTGGATGTTAATTAGTTATTGGGCAATCTGAATACACCCCATACACAGCTGTACGTGAAAACCTCCTTAGGATTGCAATTTTCGAGATGAGTGGATAAAGGTGCTTCTGGCGCCACTACATCTCTTCTCTGCAATCATGGTGCCGTTTGTGACCAACAAGTGCAATTGGATCACATATGCTGATGATGTCAAGCTCCTTACTAGGATATCGCCATCCAACTTGGCAGCCGAAACCACTCAGCAAATCACTAGCAAACTGCAGGACATGGCTGACTACCTCAATACCTCCAAATCAACCCGCTAAAATCGGCACAAATAATTTATTCACTAAAGGGCAGCCCAACAACATTGGAGCCTGTGCTTAACGTCTCCTCAGTTCCAAGTGTTCAAACGCACAAAGATCTGGGTGTCGTTTTCGACTCCAAACTATCTTTCAACGATCACGTAAACCTCATACAGTCGAGGCTGAATTCACTACGCTGGGTCGCCAATCAACAGCTGCTCCACACCACCGACCCACAACTGGTAAAAAGATACATCGTATCAATCCTTTACCCGACAATACTGTATGCTTCAGAGATATGGGCCTCGGCTGCCGAATCCAACATTAAAAGAATATTCTCTGCCGAATTCTGGCTTCTAAAATGGGCCAACAGCAAACTCCACCTTCCCCCAGCTCTCAGATCAACGCAGTTAGCAGAAGCTCTTCAACTACGCAGGCTCCGATCCTACATCGGAGAAAGAAGGCTGCTGTTCACCATCAAGATGGCCACCGGTAAAATTACAGAGCCAAACTTCTGGGATCACTGCTCTTGGTGCATTCCTCCCCCTTATCTCCGGTCTTCAGCACAGCTGCTAGCAAACCGTAACCGGCTAGTACTAACCGACAGATTCCTGCCAAAGCAAATGCTGCCCTCACTGCAAGCCATCGACGGGGACCTCCAAGAAGTGGTCAATAATAAAAAATACAGGAAGGAAATCCTCGTGGAACTGAAAATGTAAAACTGTGCTTTGTTGCCTTCCAATAATCTGATGTAACTTATGTTTTTCTCATGTGTATCTCTTTTGTAAATATGTTTTGTAAACCCCTGGCACTACCATGCCGTGACGGGACTAATTGTATGTCTATCATTCTGCAATTAAAGATTCTTTTCTATTCTACCATGCTGCGTTCAAAGTGACTGAAATCTTTCATCCTGCCTATTTTCGCATTGAATTGCACACATAGAGCATCCCCGTCTATCTGCTCACCTGCTTTAAAGAGCATAGTACCAAAACATGGTGCTGTTAAGGAAGAAACGCTCCAAATCATGACTATAATTGATGTATCTAATAAAGTGGCCACTCAGTGTAGAACGGAAGGAATATTTCCGTCCCTATATATATTTGTATTCTAGCGTGCAATTAAAAAAATTAACATGGTCTTTGATTTTTCTACCATGTCTAAAAATTGAACCTGACAGTGTCTTAGTTTTATAA